>NC_138910.1:7889672-8399135 GCF_965231255.1 Vanellus vanellus
TCCCAGTTCTTTGGGTATTTTTTGCGAAGAGAGTTTCCCCTGCTCTCACCATAAAACATCAAGCAATTATGTAACCGAGAAAAGATCCGTGCTGCTTCCAGCTAAATCTGTTAGTATCATTCCTGAAATTCAAAAGTGGCTGGCTGCTGCAGAACAGTGGCCTTCACACAACAGGCCAGTATGACAGCATATCCATATTCTTGGAGGGTATATTCAATCCCTAACAACTCATCAGTCTCCTGTACAATAATGACTGTCCAATTAATCTGAATATGTTAAGCACATTTGTACAACTAGCAGCGTTCTTATACACACCTAGAGGAAAACCAACGATTGAACAACTTAGTGTGAGCAGAGCTCCTGGCAGCACACACCATATAAGTTGTTCACTGTAGAAAAATAATTCAAACTTATAATAGATGTATTTGTCTGTAGGGACTTAGGGCTCTTCTAGAGTTTTTACAATAACCAATCATATTGACATATATTTTCTTTAAGCCTTACATTTTAAAAAATAATCCTACCATCAATAGATTACCATTTGAAAGAGATTCCCTTTTCAGGCAATCCTTTTCCAAATTATTCATAATATACTTTCCTGTGCTTCTGGTAACTGTCAAAAATTGGCTTCATATCAGATGGAATATTGGTCTAATTTAATACAGCATTTCCTGTTTGGATAGTTAACTAATTCCAGTTTTTTCTCCAGGGCTTGAGTTTTCACTAAGAAAGCATACTGCAACAGCCTCCAGTGAAGGCCGTTTCAGTGCTCATTTCCTGAATCTGATCTTGACTTCCGAGAGAATTAACCATTTAGTTCAGTGAGTTGCTAACTCTTAAAGTGGTCAAGTTGTCCATCTTCACAAATATTAACTTCACAACTCTGACAAGAGACGTTAGTTGGAATCATTTGAAAGCTTGTTCCATAGGAGCAAGGACTCCAAATTTCCAACCTGTTAATAACTGAAATTTCTGATAAATATTTCTGCATGTAAAAAAGAATACTCTGTATCTATAAATGAGGGGGAAAAGAGACTTGGACAACAAACAATAAATCCAAGCTCCTTTGGAAACAGCAAGGCTTCTTAGGACTCAGCTCATTAATTTTCCCTGGGAGATATGCAATTGAAATTCAGCGAGAGTGAAACACTTGACTCCTTTAGGTTCTTTAAAATCCCAGATGAAGTGATATTTAACTAATTCCCACACTAATAGAAATTAGTCATTTGGCACAACGATGCAATCTAATTGTTGGTCGCTATAATAGATTCAGTCCCCAGCACAGTATTTAATGACGTCATTATTAGGAGCCCACATGTCCTGTCCCACTGGGCTAATAGAAGCTGAGCTTACTGGCCTGAAAGCCCAGTCACCTGGAGTGCGATACAAAGGAAGCAGTTGCCGTGGAGGATGTCTCTCATTACCTACAGTAAGGTTGTGTACAGGCATTCAGCTTTCCACAACCACTTTTTGCTTTTCAGAAGCATGCAGATTCTACATATTAGAAGTAATATATTCTTTGGGCGTGAGCATCCTCACATGTTCTATAAAATCAGTGAAATTAGAGCCCTCTCTGACATGTATGAAATAAAATTATAGATCTCTGGAGAGATTGACTCCTGAATAGCAAGAGTTTTTCTCCCCTTTCCTAGTTTGTTTTCTCCCTTTCATTCTTAGTGTCCTGACTCTGCTGCCAGAAATTTCTAAACTGGTGAGCTCACTCTCCCCCTTCCTCCTTTCTTTCTTCCTTTCTCCCCCTCCCTCTGCCCGTCGGTGGGTTTCAATGGGCTCCTGCAGTTACTCAGGCGGACAGCATTCCGTTGCCAGGCAACTCCCTGAAAAGAAGCACATGCTGCTGCTGCACAGACAGAGAGTGCCCGTCTGCTCCAGTGATGCTGTGGCCTAATTTCTACCTCTGTTGTGTTAGACACAAAAGGGAACATCTCCAGAGTAGAGGGCGAGGGAGTACTGAATTATCTGCACTTCTTTGTTGTTTGTTTTTTCCCCACTCTCCAGATCGGGTGCATCCCCTTCCATCTCAGGGCCCCCAGAAGTCATGCATGTCTAATCTGCGTGCCTGCGTTTGGGACTGTTCACTGGGCTTTGTAGAATACTGACAATTTTCTGTTAGCTTTTGGCTGAGTTAATAGGACTTATAGAGATCTGTTAAGCTTTTCTGTAGCTCTCCCATAAGGGCAGTTTTGCATGTAAATTCTCAAGGCCATTCATCTTTTCCTACCTGACTCTTCATTGCCTGGGTGGGTTTGTTTTTTTTTTTAAAGGCCTCTTTAGGAATGCAAGCATAGCCTTTTCTTGTTTTTCCTCCTTTCACTGTGCTTTCCTGAGAACAAAGAACAGCAAACTAAGAAATTCCTTTGGTTTTTCCACAGCCTGAAGAAAGATCACTGCTTTATCCATGGATTTAATTTTGGACTGCCTAATCTTCTCAAAAGGCCAGCCCATACAGATTCAGATTCTGTGGTTTGAACTTAGCTCTGCAATCACAATCCTTCATGGTCTTTTACAGACAGTATTATCATTAGGTAAAAAACAGCAGTCAGAATAGGAAGCAAGTCTCTTTATAATTATTGCTAGCTTTCTTAAATTTATTGCTAGCATGGTCTTAATATGAAGGTTGCTTATGTTAGTTGCCTTCTGTCAGTTCTGGTACCAATTCAGCAGCTCACTCAACCTGCAAGCAAACATGAACCTCAGAGAGAAGCTGCACTGTATTCGGCCTGACAGAGTCTAATATTGCTCTGGTGCTCTGGGTATTCCACCGATCCTCCTCTCACTTCTGGACCAAGTCTGAAGTCCCAGTCCTAATCTACAAATCCCTTATTTGGTTAGTGTGCATCTACTTTAAGGGCAGCCAAGAATCTTCATCCACTGATCCCTAGAGTCAGCACTACACTACACATTTCTGCCAGCATAGCTACGTCAACACAAACTGTGAAAAAAGTATAACCGCCAGCTGACACTGCCATACCAGTAATTGCCTGGTTCGGCCTCCTTTATGCCATCAGGGCAACATATTTGTCAGCTTAGTTTGTGCCTTCAGAAATGTGCTGTAATTAAACAGGCAAAAACCACAGTGGCATGGAAAAACATGGAAATCACAGATGTCCTGTAACAGATAAGACCAGGGGCAGTATCTGTGGACACATTACAAGAAAGACTCTGCAAAACACAGAGATCCAATAGCTCTGTAGAAGAAAGGTCCCAGCCCAAATGTTCCAATTCTTCCCATTGGCACAGTACTTAGGAGATTGCAGCCACTTTTTGTTCCAGTGTACTTTATGTCTATATTGCTGTGGATAAGACTCCATATCTTTTGTTGTGGATAAGATTCTATATCTTTTGCTTATCTCCTACACAAAGGATCAGAACTGCTCAACTCTGTAGTAGCTATAGTTCTGCAACACTAAACGCAAATGGAGTGGCGAAGTCTCATCCTTTTGGACCAAAAGAATATTTCAGTCCCTGAGAGCTTCACGTGCTAGGCAATCTCATTATTTACAAAATGTTTTGGGACTTTCTGGAAAGAAAGGTGCTATATACGGGCAGAACAATAGTTAGTATTTGTGTGAGTCACATATATGCAACTTTCAGTATTATACTACTCCTCAAACATCCTTCCTCCCCAAAAACACTCTGTACAAGATGAATCATGTGGGACTTTTCTCCCTCAAAAAGACAACTTAATAGCACTAAAGAAACAACAAAATGTCTTAACATTAAATTAAAAATTCACACTCCCATTTGAAGTCAACCTAAAAGGGAAAACAAGGCACCAGAAAAGCTTATGGCCATGGCAAAGCTAATGAAAAAAATAATTAGATCATCCTTTGCCAAACAAGTAAAGAACTGAAGAATAACAACACAAGCCAGTTTGCCATATGGATACCAATTTCTTACTCCCCGTGCAGAGGCAGTCTATGTGTTTCCCTATGTATTTTCGGATTTTGCGTCAATTCAAGATGATACTACAGTTTGGCCCACAGCCAGAAAGTGGCAAGTGAAATAATGTTCCAGTACTTGTACTGTGAACACACAGCTGGCTTCAAAGGGAAATGGACTAATCCTACTTCATTTCCCTTCTTCAGTATATGTTTAAAGAGCTTTGGTGCACTGAAGGAAATCGACCAGAATTCATTAGTTCCCTTCTGATTCAGCTCCTTGCTGTTGGAAAGGGAAACAGGTCAGGATTGCAGGATCCTACTCAATTTCCTTTTGAAGCAGACTTTAAGCCAATTCTGCTCTCAGTTGTACACACACAGATCTTCACTAATGATGCATATATTTAAATGCAATATCTCTCCAAGCTGGCTAAAACATATAAAGACTATCAAGGGAAGAAGAAATATTAAAAAATATTTTTTTTAAAAAAAATATAATCTATCTGACTTCGTACCATTGAGAACTTTTGCCTGAGAGCATTCCTGAAAAATTAACTTAGAAAATCTAGAGAGGAATTTCTAGAAAGAGACACAGGAGAAAAGAGAGGGGGGAAAACCCAACTGAGACTAGGAAAATATCACAATGAAGGAAAAAAGAAGAATGATTTTATATACATATCATATACATTTATATCATATACGCTTTTTGCTGTTCAATGGAAAAATACAGCAATCTAACCCATGGATTGTAATAGCTAAAGCAAATCCTAGGGATCATTTTGATCTTGTTTGAAGGTGGTTTTGGAAACGGAGACATGAAGCTTAATCACTTGCTCTGGACAGAAAGTTTTTTTACCCATTTGTAATCAGATCTCTCCATGTCTCTCTTCAGAGCTCATGTCATATTTTTATGAGCCTCCTCAAGGTTACTGGAAGCAATAGGATTTCAAATGATTCCAGGCTATATCCTGTTCGGATTAAGGCTATGGCTTTTGAGACAATAAGCCAGAACCAACACTCTTCCAAAGCAAACCTACAATTAACCACTTAAGCAGAAAATGGCTTGTGACAAAGAAAGCAGAACAGAAGAAAGCTACAGGGCTCATGATGGGACCATGGATTCACCTGAATCAAATAAGAACACATAAAAATCACTTTTTGTAACTGCAGTGAAGACAAAAAAGTATTACTGCTGCCATGAACTGTCTCTTAAGTTTGAACTATGATACTTTAAATGTTGAACAGCCTTATGAATTTGGTTTCTCCATTAATTACAAATCCATGAGCTTGAAGCAGTACGTTGCACAGAAAACATGTCCTGGGGTTGGAATCAACCAAAAAACCTTTAAAATAACAACACTATCTGCAAAGAGATGGGTCATTCCAAAAACCTTAAGTTTTAGAAGGTTTTATTGTCTGAAGTTGCAGAGGTGTCTGAGGAGCTTTATGCGACAATTTAAAAATTTGATTCCTTATGGAATGCAGAAATATAATACAGACACAATTTAAATCCTGCTCTAATAGCTCCCGGCACAGGAAAATGAAGGACAATTAGAGATCAAGTAATGGCTCACTGATTCTGGAGAACACTGTACCACCTACAGAGATAGTTAAAATGAGATTATTTTCCTTTGCTACTCTATGTCAACCTCAGTTTACAGGTTTAACTTGTATCACTAGACCATAATTTAAAATGTTATTCAACCTACTCTAGAAAAAGTTATATGACATTTATAACTTATAAAGGCTGAGAGCCTTATATAGAAGCACTGGGATAGACCCAGCAATAACAGATAGTCTGTTCTCTTCGCATGCACAACTTATTTTCTCACTCCAAAAACAAGGGTTGAATGTCCCATCCCTCTTTAGTTGTAGTGAATGGATATTGTGCAGGAAGAAATCAGTCACCACTTGTAGATAACATCACAAACAAATAAATACATGAAACAAAGGCATTTCATTGGCTCAAACATTCAAAGTCAAAATTAGTTTATTAGGCATTTTTCTCATTTTTGTTGTTTAATGTACTTCAGTTTCAAAGTCCAAGGCAATTGATACAATGGCAATTCTAGCTCAATCAGCTTACCAAGTATAACTAACTAAATTTTTTTAATCCTTTCTTGTTTGCTGCATTTATGTCTGTGTTATTATTATTATTGTTTACACAAAAGGGTTTTCTTTTGTATTCCCTTTGCAAAATCTGCATTCTTCTTCCTACCTGCTCAGTTTTGCTGTCTCTCATAGAGAACCATTTCCTTCTGTTCATGCTGTGCATATATATGACTTAAACATCACTTGATATCACCTCAGAATTCAAATTTCCCTCCAATTTGAGATAAATTATTCTGGATAAAACTATATTCTAATATATCCCAGCCCATAACAGAGATGAAAATTTTGTTTTTACTGTCAGAAATATTTCAGCTTGTAAAACATGTTCCAGCAAAACCTTCCCTTGACTCCTAATGTAAAGAGCCACAGATTGCTTTTCTGAAAATAAAAATGAAGTGTAGAATGAGAAATGCATTTCAACAACCTAACCAACCATGGAGACAGAGTTACTATTTACAAATGGGAGTTAGTGCATGCAAGGACAATTGGGCTCTTGAAGACATAACAGGAAAAGAAAACATCCTCTGATTTACATCAGAGATGTCTCAGACTTCAAATGGGAGGCAGCAAAATACTAAGGGAGACATTAAATACTGTGGCAAGAGGTAGAACATAGTGACAGAGGAACACCTGCTCCTACTGCCATTCTTTGACAGGTACCAAATGACCATGTTTGTCTGCAAGCAAGATTTAATACACTGTGGAAATCGACACAGGCTGCTCAGTGGAGGAATTAAAGGAAAAGGAAAGTGGTCAGGGAGCCAGGAAATACCAAGTCCTCCCGCTATGTACTGAACGTAGTGCAAACACTTGTGCAGACCACCCTGGACAACTAAGGTGCTGCATGTTGTTTGAGCAATTCATCCTTCTACTTATGCACAATTAGGAAAGCTGGGACAGGCATCATGGATGCCACACAACCTTACAGTGACCTTGACAAGAGGTACTCTGAAAATACATGATGGTTACTTCAAATTACAGACACAGATATACCACCTATATTCACCAACTGTACCTCCTAGTCCCAACACCTTTTTTAGACATCATAAACTAAGAAGAGATAGATTTGATATCTACAAAGTTATTCTTGCTAAGAGGTTTAACCTATGACTTGTCATCATTATTCCATGTCCTTGACTCTTCAAATATAAAATATCACAAACCACTAGCAATTCAACATTCCCTCTAAACAATACAGCCTCCTAAGCATAAGGTTGAGAACTTTGCCATTACATAAAAACCCCATGTATTTCTCAATTCATTGACGAACGTGCTTGCTCTAGGTAATTGTGCTCAAGAAAAATGAGAGGGTGTCCTTTAGCAGAAAGCCCAGTAGCTAAACTCTAAGCGAAAAAAGGATGTGTTAAAACCTTCCTCTTCTGTTCAACCTTGGATTAAGCAGCTGTCCATTTACCAGGGATTTAGCAAGACTACAAACAGAACCCATCCTATTATTATGCATTAAAAAGTAAGCTTTCTGTATGAGAATACCCTCACTTGCTTCACTATACTAGTTCCAAATATGTGATGTGTAGCTACTGAGAAATGTGGAGAGATCAATCCAATACAACTATCAGAAAATGTTGTGTTTAACACTAACCGGTCCAGCTGGCTTCTTTGCTTTCTCAACAGTGTTCGTAGCTTCCTTGAGTTGTTTTCTAAGGTCTTCCTTTGGCTAGTCATGTTTACAACACTAGGAGAGGAAGAAACAAAGCAATTGTAAAGCCTGTTAAGAACTAGTTCATGTGCTATTCAAGGTGACCTTCCCACTTCCAGTTCTATTTGTTCTTCTTCCTCTGCAAAATGGGTCACATCTTTCAATTTAAAATCTGAGCACTCTTCAACAGCCAGGTCTCTGAGAAAAGCATTCAAAGCTAAGTCCTGAGATGTCCTGACCTTCTGAAAAGCTTAGAGCCACACTCTGAGAAAGTGATAAAGGATCACTCCATAGCAGATTGAAATCTACCAATATATTAGAATACAACACAACTCCAAGCAGCCTTCATACTGGATAAAGAAACTGTTAGTCACAGTCGTGCAGTAAACATAGTGGTAGTCTCCAAATGCAGAAAGCCCAAGATCCACATCTCAGAATGATTCATGCCATAGACAAACATACCTTTGCAAACAGCTGTACCATACAAGCTACTGCCCACTGGCTCTTTCTCAATTGTTCATCACGCTACAGTTCAGTGGAAATTGCTAACCCTTATCTACGCTGTCTGTTCACAAGAGCATGTCCCATTGTGTTTCCAGTATGGTCAGCCAGGTTAGATTAAAACAAGCAGCAGAGCTTCACTAACCTGGATGATCTTGTCTGAAATGGACAGGGCTGCATTTATAGGAGTAGTTCAGTCTGAGGGTGTGGCTTCACATTGAACTTAATTGCAGGTGTTATCACATAAGCAGGTTATCACATAAGCTAACCTTTAAGACAGTACTATGGACAGCCAGTCTCTACTAGCTCACTGGTAGAAAAGACTATTGTCCTTAGCTTTCTATTAGATATTTAAGAGGGAAAATTTGCAGATCCTCAGGTTCTTCATCCACATGATCTTCTCTAATTTTTTTTTCTGTAACTTGATCCTTCAAATGATAAAACCTTGCACCCAGTTCTTGAACCTAACGCTCAGCTTTGCTAACTCCTCCTCCTCAAGGAAGGCAGCTGAGGTTTTGGCTTTGTGCTAGTGTCTGTCTTGACAACCAAAAAAAATGGGCACCCCAGTCTTTATTAGCTGAACAACTACAACAAAGGCAAAACCACTGCAAACCTAGATAACTGATACAGCAAATAATTGAAAGATGTACATTTTAAGTCTGTTTCACAAGGTGTAATTTAGTATCTTTCATATCTTATTTTCCATTAGACAGGTTCAAGTCTACAGATCATGGAATCTGGAATGTAACTACAAAAATATGAAAAACTAACAGATAGACCTTGACAGTCACATAGTTAAATCATACAGCAGCCAAGCAAAATTAACAGGAATGTGCTCAACAATCCAAAGAAAAAGGAGTAATCTATCAGGGTCTGAGAAACAGAATCTTCAGAAAAAAACACACAACCCTGCTGTCAGGTAATGTATTTAGTCATTTTGAACAAAGTACAGCTAAAACAAAAACCTCTTATGATGTTAATTTGCATTTTCATTTGTAAAATGGAGATGGGATGTGCCAGGTTAATCACCCTGTTTATGTATTTCTCTGGTACAGGCTGTGTACCATATACTTACCATTTTACTTCTTATAAAAAGCAGAAAAATGTAGAAGGAAACCCCCACAGTAGGATAAAGAACTAAACTAGCAGTTCTGTATGCACTCTCCACAATCTTGAACACCGTAAAGTTTATAAATGCCTACAAGTTTTGCTCAACAGACAAGAAGAGAGAGGAAGTACAGCAGTGAAAAGTAGCTACAGTTTGCATAGTGCGCAGGTCACTCTGGTGTTGCCAGAATGTACTAGGCTGTAGGTATGCATATCCCTTAACCACACTAGTTGCTCAGAGTTGAAAATTGGAATCATATTCTTCCTGCTCCCTCTAGAAGAAACTTAACAAAACACATTTCTAGAATTCAGGATTGCATCACATAAAAACATGACACATTAGGTTTGCAAAGGGAGGTGTTCAAAATGAAGGCCCAGATGCTGCAGAAATGTGATAAACTTGGCACTGTATGTAATCCCACTCCCTGAAAATTAGAGGAACTTGATTTTCTAGGTATTTAAACTGTTATGAAAATTTAATTTCAATTTTGTAGAAACTAAGTAACTTCTACCCAAAATGCTACATTTATCCATCTGTTCCGATCAAATTTAACATTTATACTATTTCTTACTGACACGTGGGAGCCACCCATAAAGGACAAGCAGTACAGACATTTAAATGATAAAAGCATGTTTTCTTTTTTTTTCCCCAAAATGAAAATGACCATCCTTCTTTTGTCCAAAACTCAAGAAAAATGCCTATAAACTGAGAACAAATACAAGCAAAGAAAAAAAACTCCCCAAATGTTAACAATTCAAAGAAATTTAGAAGAAAGAGTACAACCTTTGAAACAGAATCTGCTGAATATCTGTCAAAATCCCCTATTAAATAAAATTTGATTTTTCTTATGATGGTGAAGGCAAAGGCTGAAGCCATACCTAATTCAAATTGCACCACCCTAGTGAGATGAAAGTATCTCAGTTTACAGAAGGACAGGTTTGATCCTAACGGGGTTTGCCTGAAGCTCTCTGGTAGAGAAAAGCTTGAGCTATAATGACAATGTGTACAGAATGACCTATATTACCTTTTGGCTAAGTACTACTTTTAGCAGGCTTTAGTAGTTTATCATCACTATATGGTAATGATTACTTTTCTCAGACACAAAGAATTATGGTTTTTATCAATGGTTCATGCCAATTCCAAGTCCTTAAAAGAAATCAGCCCAAAGCAGGTGCACAGAGCTGTCAGACCTTGAAATTTGTTTTGAAACCAACCACCTGTTAGTGTAATTGTGTAGCTGTTTTTCCTGGCTTATGGGATTTTAGTTCAGCTGTTGTTCTCATGCTAACGCTTATTTCCTCTAGGAATCAGTCTGTCCATTTACACTAACCCACAAATTTCTATGTGACTATCTTCACAGTCTGATTCAATGTATACATGCAGAATGTCTGGTGTAGCACCCTTAATCAGTAACACACTTTATTTACAAAATAGCTCATGACTGCTGTTGGAAAATGTCTGAAAAATAGTACTTAACATCCTCTGTGCCACATTTAATCATTTAGATGACTCGTCTCTGTTTCTTGTTTGTTTCAGACAGCAACAAAGAACACTTACTCTTAATGGATGATCTCAAAGATCAGATTTACTATTGGTGGCTGAGTCACATTCTACTGATAACAGAGCACTGTTCCTGCTGCTGAAACAAAGTCTGAGTCAGGATACCCATTAAAACATTCTGTTTCTAAAGGTTTATAACTTCACCAGAAGTTGACTCTGGGTTAGATGGTAGCAAAAATATTCTCAGTTCACAGGAAGATTTACTTGAAAAAACCTGAAAGAAGAAATCTGCCTACATGTGAGATAAAAGTGTAAAAATTATCATCAGAAGGACCATGGCTTAAGATGCTTTTTGTAAATGAGAAATGGCATGTAAGAAACAACAATGCATTTGCGCTTAAGGGGCCGGTTGGAACCGCAGATCCTTTATTCTCCAGATTGCTGTTTTCAGCACCCTTTGGACATAAGCCACACCAGAAAAAGAACTGGACACTTGGGTGAGAACAATAGTTGAGCTGTTCGTGAAATGTCTCCTGCAACAGTCAGTCCCAATCATCCCACAGCTCTGCACTGCCCTCCAGGGAGGGCCGTCAACAACCTTACGATGTTTCCCTCAGTTTACCTATGACAGGAGATAATTCCTGGGGAGTAAACACATAAAGTGAGTAAGAAAAATATAGCTGACATAAACATGAAAATATTCATATTCATATTCAACCCAGTAAAAGATAAATTATAAAGATTAAATATTCCATGTGTTCTTATTCATGCACAGATAACTGCTATACAAATGCCTTTCAAGCATCATATAAAGGAAACAATAAACAATTTATGGGTAATAGTTCATAAATATATGCAGTACTGTATGTCCAATGGGCATAGATATTTCATTGTGTAAGACATGATTACGAGGTTTATGCATGATATGAAATGTGAGTTGTTTGCAGCTATTTAAAATAATTTTGGGACACAATAAACTGTTGACAAGATATATCCTATTTAAATGCATCACCCATCCCTGACTGTAGAGCATGTTGTCTTCTGTTTATCAGAAGGAACACTTTTTAAATGCATTGAGAAACTCAATTGTTATCATTGTCTTAACTTAAAAAGACTATACCTTTGTATAGCGTTCTGTTAAAAGAAATCCTGCTGCTTATCATAAGCACGTACTTCCCCAAATTTCCTGTTTTTTTAGAAGTTTTATTAATTGCAAATGTTGTTTACTAGAGGAAAACTGTGATTGAAGCTCTAAAACAAAAGAATAGTTGTAACTTTAATCCTTTCAATAAGCCTTTGTTTCCCATTGACTAAAAACTTCCTAAAGGAAGTAGAGCTGCGAAAATCCAGGAAGGAATTAGATTTGCCAAATTCTGCTCCTACTTGGATTTAGATGCAAAGGCTTTGTTACTCATTGTACAAACGTTTGAGTAAAAAAAGAATGATCGATTACAAAAATGCATTTTTGCCAAGGTTGAAAATTATTAAGAGAAAAGCTTTCCCCATCACAGAATGCACACTATGAACTTACATAACTTTAAAAATAAATAATATATTAAATTTTTAGCTGCTGCTGCTGCATTTTTTCAGTGGCTTTTTTTTTTCTCTTTTTGTTATCTAAGGGGAACTTGGATACTGGCCTGACAATCATACAAGAACCTAGATAAGTAAACAAACCTGGAAAGGAAAAATCAAATGCAACCTCTTACTTAAATTAAGCATCCAAAATAAGAGAAATCTTCAAAATCCCTTTCCAAGTAATTGCATACTGGAAAGCGTACTATTGTGGCAATAAAGCTGAATTCCCTGAAGACCTTTCAGAGACATACCAATTTGTTTTGTATTTTTTTCCACATGCTCCTTTTAACTCTTTACCACTTCATGCTCTCCAGGTTTTAACTAGCCAAACATGTAGAGACTCGGTAAATATACTCTCACTTATTCCACAGACCAGAGGTCCTTTTAATTTCTTATCTTCAAATAACTTAAATGCAATTCCTATCTGTCTCCTTCCCACCAACATGATGTATATTTTAACTGTTCATTTCTTGATCAATAGTACACTGCAAGATTAAAGAATATCTGAGCCACGATTTTTGTAAATGCTACATAAGGATAGATTATGGAAGGTGCTGACTACTTTCAACTTCTCATGGTTTCAACGGAAGTGTTGTTTAGTTAAATTTAGTTAAAATTTAGTTAATTTAAATTTAGTTAATTTAGTTAAAATCAGCACTGTATTTTAACAAAAGTATGTCAAAGGTTTGGCCAAGCTTAGCTGGACCACTGAGTTGGAAAGGTTATGTTGCAAGTTCCAGTAGCCAACAGCAGGCAACAAAATGCCATGATTAACATCATACTCAGCTTCTGTGAACTGCTAGCTCAAACTATCCAGAAGAGAGGCTGACTAGGCGTGATCTTTAGCCTAAGCAGAAGCAAGCAAATGGCTCTGGATTCCTAATGAGACATATTTATGACTCTGCTATGGAAACACCCATATAACATTTGTAACACAAATACATATATGACCAAATTTTGGAATAACTTCAGTTTAGGATATTACACGTGCTAACACCTAAGTTTCAAGGGTATATTGGATGTTATTATTCCCAGTGACTTAAAACTTGCCCTAAGATTTTCCTGCATGTTAATAGAGATATGTGGAGTACATCCCTAAAATCACTAAAAAGTGTTTTGATTATATCCAATTATAATAGGAGAAAGGAGAGGGAAGGGGAGGGGAGGGGAGGGGAGGGGAGGGGAGAGGAGAGGAGAGGAGAGGAGAGGAGAGGAGAGGAGAGGAGAGGAGAGGAGAGGAGAGGAGAGGAGAGGAGAGGAGAGGAGAGGAGAGGAGAGGAGAGGAGAGGAGAGGAGAGGAGAGGAGAGGAGAGGAGAGGAGAGGAGAGGAGAGGAGAGGAGAGGAGAGGAGAGGAGAGGAGAGGAGAGGAGAGGAGAGGAGAGGAGAGGAGAAGACCCCAGATTTCTGCATTTCATTTTTGATCACAACAGTTGACAACCCCCTCCCTCCCTTTAAGATGGAAAAGCCAATTTTAATTTAAACTACAAACTGTTGACCAGGCCTCAGCTTGGCTTTGCAATTCACTATATGCCTGAGGGATAAATTATTTAGCATTAGCACATGGTATGTCATGTCTTGTTACTTAAGTGGAATATGGCTTCCATCCAGCTGTACCCCCGGGGCCCCCCGATTGGCTGCGGGTGATGTAATTTCCATTTGGTAATCCTCAGGGAAAGCCCAGGGGACTTCGCTGGCCGCCCAGCAGGTCCCCCAGCTCCTCCGCCTCCCACCCAGGCCCAGCACCAGCTTTGCTTCTACTTAACACTCTAAGGTTCACTGCAGGTACTGCCCCAATTACATGATTTTCAATAATAGTGCAATGAAATAGAAGGTGCAGCAGATGAGCTATATCATCTGCACATAGTATTTTGTTTTCTTAACAGAAGATGTGTAATAAATTTAGTGAGATGGATATGGAAAAATAAATTTTTGCTGCAGACCCAAATTAAATGGAGAATTTCGAGGGGTTTACTTAACCAAATATGAAATAATTAGTAATTCTTCCTAAAAATATTTTTCTATTTTCAGTGTATTGCAGAATTTTGTTCAAAAAACATCTTTCTACACTGCAAGACTAAGGGATTCTGGACAAATTACCTGAGAGCATAAACTCTGGAAAATGTTTCTTCTGAAAGTTCAGCAATGGAATAATTAGCTACAGTGCCCTTTATATGGCCATATTTTGGTTTTGGTTAATACCTTAATTATATTAAAAGGGTTTTTCCTTCAGAACCACCTTCAGGTTACTTGCCCCAGAGGAACTATTCATTATGCTATTCGCTATTGGAAGGCAACCAGCATAAAAACAAGGGTTACAGGGTTGGTTTGTTTTGATTGAATTTCGTAGCAAAGTCAGTGAAATGCCGAGAATTGCAGAGCACTCTGTTGTGCAGATGGTCTGTACTGTCTATTCCGTGGTCAGGCACAAGATTTGCATCTGTCTGTTAGTTAAGGTTCAGCAGTGGTTCTGCTCGGCCTTGTGTTCTAAGTGACAGGTAACAGAAAAGACACAACTGACACACTGTAAAAAATCCACGTGTTTTGTTACCGCTACATTAGCATTTAAGTACACTACACCATACCCTACTATCAGAACTTTGCTTCTTGTGGTCAGGAGGTACGAAAACTGACTGTGATTTGTGTTCTCTGTTACTGGATCTTAATTCTTTGCAATAGCGTTTTGCATGAGAAGAAAGGATTTTGTGAAAGCTATGCGGTCTTATGGTGAAGTGCACAATTCTCTGAGACAGAGGCAGAAGGGGAACTTTACAAGGGGATTCCCACGAGAAGAGATGCTGAACCAACGCAGTACAAAGCGCTGTAAAATAAACAACAGTAGGACAGGAAACGAAGAACTCTAATCGATACCGCAAGAGGGATTAGTCAAATGTGAAAATTCAAAACTGCAATTTAAATCAGGACAGCTAACTCCTTCTTCTCGTCCCGCACAAAATAAACAGTCTATGGCCATAGCATTCAACAGCCGCTTGCAACTGTGATTTCTGTCATTTGAAAGTTGGCACCTGCAGCGCAGCCCGGCGGCCTCAATGCCCTAGCATTGATTTAAACACCCAGCTGCAGGGAAACACCTGGATCTGTGCTGACGTTCACTCCCCCCCCCCCCAATTACCAGACCTACTTTGGGTTTTAGCTAACTAATAATAAACAGCGGGATTGGCAGGGGGACAGGAGATTAAACTGCTAGCAGGGTAAGCACTGGCAAGCCAAATTTGCCAGCGAGACGAAAGTACAGTACA
Organism: Vanellus vanellus; assembly: GCF_965231255.1. NCBI lineage: Eukaryota > Metazoa > Chordata > Aves > Charadriiformes > Charadriidae > Vanellus > Vanellus vanellus. The sequence goes on from NC_138910.1 coordinate 7,905,286, forward strand.
CTTTGCTTGGGCTACCAAGCTGAGCCGAGCACATTAGTTAGCCACCTCGGAGCCCAACACATTACCTCGGGCCATAACGTGCCAGATTGCGCAGCAGGGCGAGCCAGGGCCAAACCCACCCGCTGCCCTGACCCGCACACCTCCGCCGCGGCACGGCAGCTTTCCCCTCAGCGGCAGGGCAGGGCTGGAGGCGCTGAGCCTCGCCAGGACGGCGGCAGTTTCGTGACAACGACCGTTTCGGCGGCTGATCGCCTTCTGAGGCGGAGGGGGGGGGGGGGGCAAACCACAGCTCCACCTGTGGTAGGGCGGGAAAAGACATCTCCCTCAGACCTGAGGCGAGGGAAGCGGGGGGGGGGGGCGCGGCTGAGGGGACGCAGCTCGCGCACCCCCCCCGCCCCGCCCCGCCCCGCCCCGCCTTGCGCTGGCGGCTCAGCTCTCGCGATAGGCTGGCGGGCGCGAGGCAGGCGCGGCGCTCTCGCGAGAGGCGGGCAGCCGGAAGCGGCGTGGCCGAGCCGAGCCGAACCGGGCTGTGCCAGGTGCTGAGGGGCAGCGCCGGCCGCAGCAGGATGCCGAGCGCCGCAGCCCGCGGCCAGGGCCAGGACCGCCGCCCGGAGAGCGAAGAGTCGTCGGCGGCCGATGTGGGTCTCCGCAGGGAGGGAGGAGGCGGGCGCGGCGTCGAGGCTGCCTGTCCCCAGAGGGGGAAGGGGCAGGGTCCGGCCTAGCGCGGGGTTGGAGCCGCCCGAGGGGCCGGCGCCCAGGGGACAGTCGGTGGCCCCTGCGGGGTGGGGAGGCCAGGCCAGAGGTGGGGGAGTGTTGGCCGGGCCCGAGGGCAGAGCTGCCTTTTGCTTTTGCCCTGCCTGTCCACCTCCCCCCTCCCCTGGGCCCTGTCAGTTCGTGGTTCACTGAAGAATGAGCTCTGCCCCTCTCCGGTCACTCAGCGTCTGCTGAGCCCCGCCGGGGTCCCATCTCCGCGTGTGCGGGTGGAGGAGGCCCTGTTTGAGCGACGAGAAACAGCCCATCCCTGTCCCTGTGCCCTTTCCCCCTTGCAGTCCCCTACAAAAACATCTGGGCAGCTGCTCTGCATCACACCGCTTCTGCAGGGGCAGCGGTGGCTCCTGCTGGCCTGGCAGGTGTTTCTTGTACTTGAAGATCATGGATTGGTGGTGAAAAATTGTAGACAAGTATTTCTTCAAGAAACAAAACAATAATAATGAGCATCGGTTCATTTTGTCGTAAAATCAATTTGGCTTGCTCTTGAAGGGCCAAAAATGCATCAGCAGTAAGGAATTCTGAGTATAAGTGGTTTGCATAAAATTATATGTGGGCCATGATTCATCAAAAGCAGAGAAATGAAGACCCCCTCCCAAATAAAGTATTTAGAATTAATTTAGGTTCATGTATTGAATAGAATAAAATAAGTAAACCAAGGCTTGTGTTAGTCATGAGTCAAGCTTGCTTTGGCTGTCATAACTACACAAGATCTTGATTTCTTAGTGTGCCTGAATATGGGAAGGAAATACTTAGCGATAGGTCTACTTCTGTAGGACTCTTTTTTTTTTTTTTTTATGACTAGGCTCTTTATAGAGGTATTCACACTAAATTCTCTGTAGCAAATAATGATCCCAATGCATGTTTGCTGTTGTTGGCTTTTTTTTTTCTCTTACAGGGCATAATTATCTTCTCTCACTTGTATATCTCTAAGGGTCTAAAACACAATTTCATGACTTCATTGTTACAGCTAATTGTTTTGTATTACCTGAGTTAAATCTGTAATGATTTTGTTCATCTTTTTCTGTATGCTTCTTTGATATATGTTTCTCACCTCCATTTTAGGATTATGCTAAGGAAAGATATGGAGTGTCATCAATGATACAATCCCAAGAGAAACCAGGTCAGTTAAAAAAAAAAAAACAAAAAAAAAAAACCTTTTTATAAATCAGAGCTGGGCGGAAAAGGAAAAAAAAGTTATATATTTGATATCTTTAGTACTTGTTTGAGAAAATATTTACCAAACTTTTTCATTCAAATCCTGATGCCATTCTTTCCCTTTATTTGAATACACTTGGCACTTGTGAGGCTGCATTTGGAATGCTGTGTCCGGTTTTGGGCTCTCCAGTGCAAGGAAGACGTTAACATTTCGACACCAGTCCAATGGAGAGCTACCAAATTGCTTAGGGGCCTGGAGCACAGGATCTCTGAGGAGAGGCTGAGGGAGTTGGGCCTGTTCAGCCCAGAAAAGAGGAAGCTGTGGAGTGATCTTATTGCTGCTTAAAGCTACTTAATGGGAGAGTGTAGAGAGGGTAAAGCCAGACTCTTGAAGGTGTGGTAATTGGACAGGAGGTCATGGGCACAAGTTGGAGCACAGGAAATTCTGATTAGATAAAAGGGAAAAAAAGTCATGAGTGTGGTTGGATATTGGAGCTGGGTCCAGAGAGGTTATGGAATCTCAGTCTTTGTCCTTGCCTGAACCACACCCTACATAGCTTGTCAGTTTTTGTCTCTCTCCATCACTGCAGGCTTGACTTTTTTTTGGATTAAATTATTATTATTTATGACGTACTGAGTCCTGAGATGTCAGTTTTTTTCTTTGTTTGGAATAAGTTCTGCTATGGCTTGCTGCAGCTGGTCTCTCTGGGTAGGATGTCCGTCTGCTTTTGCAGCCTTCATTACTCCTGCATATGAACACCAAATCCATTAATATTATATATTAATATTTATGGGGGTTATCATTATTCACACCACTGGGGATTCAGGAAATCCACATTTTCTACTGATGGGGAATTGGGATTCAGAAAGACTTGTCAGCTAGAGAACGATCTCCCAGGCCAACATCCCAAGAAATATTAATCTTCATATTATGCAGTGCATGAAACAGGAACGAGGGAAGGTAATAGACTGGCTTCTTGTAACTTCTTCGTAGTGAAATATAAAAAAGGAACATCATCTGTCATTAGGTGATTTTTTTCTCCTCTGAATGGTTGTTTTGGTTGACCTCCCTTGGGAAGGGAAATGCAGAATGCTGTGAAAAGGAGGAGCCACAAAAGCAATCATAGGTTGAAACCAACTGAAGGGGAACATTATGTCAAGAATGCAACGGGACAACAAAATCACTACAGACTGTATTAACAGTTATTATTGAATAGAACACATACTAGCTGTCAAAGAAAAGGAACTAAAGTTGAAATCACATTGTAAGCTAGCCCAACTGCTGGGTGCTGTGGTCTCCCTCTTCCTGATGCTGGGTCTTCTCCTGATCCATTTCAACATGCTAATAGTAACAACTTGTTTAGCCAGCTTAGCAAAGCGAAAGAAGTTGGCTAGGAGTATGATGACTGCTGGAAGGGGCAGGAGCACAGCCATCTGTAGTTATGTGTAACCACATAACAAGCCATAAATTGGTCTGCAGTCACAGAATCATAGAATCATGTAAGTTGGAAGAGACCTTTAAGATCATCAAGTCCAACTGTTAACCCAACACTGCTAAGTTACCACTAAACCATGTCCCTCAGCACTACATCTACACGTATTTTAAATACCTCCAGGGGTTGCAACTCAGCTGCTTCCCTGGGCAGCCTGTTCCAATGCTTGACAAGCCTTTCTGTGAATAAATTTTTCCTAATATCCATCCTAAATGTCCCCTGGTGCAACTTGAGGCCATTTCCTCTTGTCCTGTCACTTGATACTTGGGAGAAGAAACCAGCCCCCACCTCGCTACAACCTCCTTGCAGGTAGTTGTAGAGAGCGATAAGGTCTCCCCTCAGCCTTCTTTTCTCCAGGCTAAACAACCCCAGTTCCCTCAACTGCTCTTCATAAGATTGTGCTCCAGACCCCTCACCAGCTTCGTTGACCTTCTCTGGACATGCTCCAGCACCTCAATGTCTTTCTTGTAGTGAGGGGCCCAAAACTGAACACAGTACTTGAGGTGGGGCCTCACCAGTGCCAAGTATAGGGGGACGATCGCTTCCCTAGTCCTTCTGACGACACTATTCCTGATACAAGCCAGGACGTATCAGTATTTCTGATAGAAGCCAGGATAAGAAGCAGTCACAACCTAAAAGGTATAATATTAAGAAAAAATTAACTTCTCCAAGTTAGCATCTGACTGGTTAACCTGCACTGCCTGTTGTAGGCTGAAAGATTGCCCTGTTGGATCTCCTCTTCCTGCACTCTTCTGTGATTGCATTTGGCTCACTAGAGTTTCTGCAACCTGTGTTTCCTCTGCCAGTTTCACACCCCATATCAAACAACTGTGTGGGAGGCCCAAGCTGGCAGGTTGAGGTGGTGGATCAAATCCTACTCATGGAGAAAGTCTACCATGCCAACTATCTCATATTCAAAAGAAACATTCAAAAACACTGTGGAGAAAAAAAAATAAATTGAGAAGGAAAATGGCAAAAGCCCCAAGAAATGATATGTAAAAGTCTGAATGCTGTATTTAGATCTGTTGTCCCCTTGACCCTCGATCCTTGTTTAAAAAAAAAAAAAAGTCTCAGCCACTGTTTGCAAAAGATTGAGTAGGTTTTCCATTGGTCTTAAAATACAACCTGTAACACTCCTGCTGTTCGGGTTTTTAGAACATGGTTATGCAGAACACCAAAATTAGGTAACAATAAAAAACAAAATGCTTACAATAAAAAAGTTCAAGATCAACCTAGTCCCTTCCTTGAGACTAATGCTCTTTTATTTAAATATTCGGTAGTTCCTGCCAGGGAGAGCTCTTATCAAAGGACTCGTGGGAGGGTGAAGTCATCACTTGGCATCAGAAGCATCTGTATGCTTTCCCCCAAAGTGTTCTGCTTGTATTGAGTGTCTTGGAGGAACTGCTGCTTGGGGCAGGGGCTGGCGGGGAAGCACAAATGCGGGTGTTCCCATCTGTCTGTACTGTATTAATTTTGTTTGTTTCTGAAGTCTGTGTGGGTACATGCCATTTCTAAGTCAGAATAATGAATTGTGGTATGACATGTGCAGATCCGCATACCGTCTGGTGACTGGAGCCAACAGCCAATACAGACAGCACAGACGTGGGTAGGTGCTCAGTTGGACTTCTGCAGCTCTAGTAGCTGCACTGTCCTGAAGACACTGGCGAGATATGGGAAGTTAAAAAGCTTAGAGTGATCAGAGCAAATTATTCTCCCTTTCTGAGGGATAGGCTTATTGTTTCTCTGCAGGCAAATGAAAACTTTTCATGTGTCCACAAAGTTGTTGCATAGATGCTCCACCCTGCTGTACTGATCTCACACACACCTGTGCCTTCATTCTTGGAGCACTTCAGTCTGTCTTCTGCTGGTGCTGGCTGCCCTGGCTATCTGATGTTCTCATTTCCTGTTACATCATGTCTTTCTGTCCTTCATGCCTGCTTGAGGCTATGATTGCTAGTAAAACTCCATTTGCCTTTCCCTTTTTAACCCCTTCAGCCCCATTACTTTCATCTCCCCTCCCTGGAAGCTGCTTTCATTTTATATTGCTTTTGGCTTTCAGGTTTTTTAATGAAACTTATCTTCTCTTTTTCAAATTTATCCGACATTGGCACTTTACAGAGACAGCAGAAATATTGATCATACTGTTCAAAACTCCATGATGCAAGATAGATTAACTTAGTAAACAGAGTGATGTGACAGGCTGGGGATGGGGGTCTGCGGGTGGAAAAGTGATTTTGTCTTGTATAACGCAGACAGCTTTTTGGGGTTTTGTCCTCTTCTCCCATGTTTAAAAGAGGTTAGAGTTCTGAGAGAAAGATAAGGATATTTAGTAAGTTGAAGAGATTGTGCTATATGTGAAAGAAACAAAAAATACAGTTTCCCCTTAAACATGATTCAAAATGGCAATGAAGGTGAGATAGCACATTGAACTGGGACTGGAAGTGTAATTTCAGACATACAGAGTTCTTTGTTTGAACTTTGTTTAAATTCTTTGTTCTCTTGTCTTCACTGCAACTGTAGCACAGTTTAAAACATCCTTTTTTTTCATTATTTAAATGTCTGGAAGTGTTTATGTGGCAAGAAGACAGAAAATCTAAGTACAGCTTGCATTTGTGAAGGAGTGAATAGGTGGTAGTCTGAAGAATATGGTGGGAGGACTGTAAAGGTGAGAGCAAGAAGCTTCGTTTTAATCATGACAGAAATGAACTGAAAGGGATCCCAGGTGAAATGATATGTGAGAGTACAGAGGGAAGATTTAAGCTACAGTATGTTGGTTGGGCAAGAGAAAATGAGCGACAAAGACAAATGATTGCTTAGACTAACAAATGTAGACATTATTATGAACTACTGGCATTTTAGAAATGAGAGGAAAGGAAGACTAGATTCAGGAAGTGTTGAAGGAGAGAAACAAAATAATGTAACAGTTGCTACGTCTAGCTCTTTTCAGTGGAGCACTGTGACAGGAGCAGAGGCAATGGGCACAAACAAACACAGGACGTTCCCTTTGAACATTAGGAAATTTTTTTTACTGTGAGGGTGACCAAGCACTGGCACAGGTGGCCCAGAGAGGTTGCGGAGTCTCCTTCCGTGGAGATACTGAAAAACCATCAGAACGCGATCTTGGACAGCTGGCTCTAGGTGGCCCTGCTTGAGCAGGGTTTGGACCAGATAATGTCGAGAGGTGCCTTCCAGCCTCAGCCATGCTGCGATTCTGTGATCTGTTGTTGGAAAAATTGACTTTATGATGTTTCTTTTTGGATATTGTTTTATTACCCTTTTTATGAAAGGTGAAATAGTTTTCAATAATTCATACCATATAAAAATTTTTGTGTTAAAGGTGTCTTGTTTAGTCTTGATGAAACATGAACCATTATGTATCCAAAAGACTTAAAAATATTTATCTAATGCAGATGGTTCCTGAAACACTGAGGATTCATAAAAAGGGTAACACCTCATTTTGTCTTTAGACTTGTGCCTGGAAAATGTTTTAAGTTTCTAACAATACAGTTTTAAGTTGACTGAGGTAATTTTAACTGTCTGAATATCAAACTCTTAGAAATACTAAAGCTTATGGGTTGTGCTGGTTGCATGTTTCCTATGTACTATACTGATAAAGTTTGAACATCAGAAGTTGCTGGCAAGTGATAACATCTTTATTCCCCTTTCTCCATTCCCCAGTGCACACATGCACACATATTATTAATATACTTGAGTCAGGTTCCTATGATGTTCCTCTGTGCACTTTCATTCCGTTCTGGTTTTGATGTGTGTCTATGAAGAAAAAACATTACCCTGAGCATAAGCTAATAAATATTTTCAACCCCCCAAAAATTCCCAGTGTTGAATAATAGGCTTGCAGGGCAAGCTGTGACTGGTATTCAGAGACAGGGGGAAGGAGTCCAGAATGGCAGATGGTAACCTGGGGTAGGCAAACTTTGGAAAAGTACTGGTAGGAAAAGTCTAGAGTGGAAGTGTCTTAGCGATTTTAATGTTATTTTGAAACAAGGGAGAAATCTTGTGATGAAAGTCAGAGAGAGTGAATTTGCTTGTGTTTCATATCATAGAATCATAGACTATTTCAAGTTGGAAGAAACTCATAAGGATTGATATCTCCTTGAAGACTTTTTTTTTTTGTCTAATAAGCAGTGTTTTTAACAACATATGAACTGTAAATGAGTAAGTGTAGCTGTTAGAAATGTTGAGGTTCTATGCAATGCTATGTATATCCCCTAACTGATTTGTAGATACAAGAAATAAGTGTTTGAGACTGTGCAAAAACATCTTTGGCCAAAAATTTACAGAATAATACAATTAAATGAGTGCATTTCAAGGAATAGCGGCATGCAGCCAGCATATGGGCAGCTCATAATGGTTCTATGCAATTTTTAAATTCCTGATTTGTTTAAAAATATTCTCCTTGGTATTTTTTTTTTCCTTTACTATCCAAAATCTGTCCTTTCCAAACCATGCATTCCTATTGTTACTTAGCTTTCTTGAGTACACAGAATTTGAAGGCTTCTTTCTGATGAATTCTGGCTCCCACAATGATCGTGCTTGATCAGGTTGTCAAAGAGAGTCTCTCTTAAAATAAATTTTACTGGTTTTACACAGTAATACTCTTGTTGCTCCAAAATGCAATTGTTTTTATCAAAATAAATATTTTCATTTCTAATGCACATTTATTTGTGGTTTCTTTCTCTTCTTTATTTTAAATAATAATAATTTTACAGTGATATTTGCCCACTTAAGTAGATACAGGTCACCTCTGAGCCTCTGTTTTGCTGTATTCAACATAGCAACTTTCATGTTGCACAGTGGAGCAGGGCAGACATCCCTTGGCTAGCAGAAATTCACACTAAGTGCAGGTAGCACAGTGCAGCACAGTGAAGTCTTACCAAAAATATTGTAGTCATGCAGGGTTCTGCCATCCGTGAACTACAGTAAGGCTTGCTTTTTTTTTAGTGCAGTTTGACCCTGCTGTATAAGTAAAACAATAAGCTTGAACCAATTTAAAACTACTTGATCAAGTCCAATTAACTGTGAAAGGGAATGGGATCTTGTGTGTTTTCAGTACATCTGTTATGCTGTAGGTACAAAAAATAATGTTTTGGATTTATTTTAAATTTTAGCACTGATAGAAAATGTATTTGGAATTTAAAGTGAAAAATGTTTGGCTTCAAAAAAATCCAAACCTGTTTTAAAATGTGCTTTTTTTTCCTGTAATTCAGATAGAGTTTTGATTCGAATAAAAGACTTGACAGTGGAGAAGGCTGATGAAGTGGTTTGGGTTCGTGGCAGAATTCATACAAGCAGAGCTAAAGGTGAGATGCCTCCAGGGTTTTTATTTTTATTTCCTCATAGTGTTAGCATGACCTGAATGTTTATTTTGGCTTCATGACCTGTTAGTTACATCTTGCATACAAGAAAACTTTGCCACCTGATTACTCAGTGTTCACTTTGACTGGTTATTTTCTCTTTTTTTCACCTCTCTTTTCCCAAGAGGGGAAAAGGAAATTTTGTTTTCAGCTGAGTGGGAATCAGGTATTACTATTACATTGTAGTAAAAGTGAATTTTGGTTTTATCATATTACTAAACAATGTGTGGACAATTGTAAATAATAGGAATTTTAAAATATTATAGTCATTCTCCTTTGGGTGTTAACAGTTGTGAGGTAAAAAAGTTACGAGCTGCTTCTGTAAAATGTACTTTTATTATAAATGTATCAGTTGTCAGACAGGCCATATTTAGTCTGCTGCATATGAATATTTTCACTATACCTTTTCTTTGATAGGAAGCAAAAATCTGTGTTAAAATGTCAAAATTTTTACTTTCGCTTACCAGTATCTGATTATATCGATTTGAACTTAAAATAAGAACCATTATATTTCTTTAACAAGACAAAGGGAAAATCCTTTTATAGGTTCTCAGTAGTGTGGGCTGTCATACTTGGCTGTCTGACAGCCATATTTCTGGAATCAGAATCTCTCTCTGGAGATCAGTTTGCCATATGCAAACTTAAACAGGCTTTGGCCTTTTCAGTTGACATCAGATGCTGACAACTGTTGTACTGGTTTCAGTTGTGTTTGGCAGCTCTGTAGTGAGATATAAATACTTTTTCTTCCCGAGAATTGAAAGAAAAGAGCATAAAGAAATTATCTTCATGAATTAAACTCAACGGTAGTCTTAGAATTGGGAATAATACAAATTAGGGTTGAGAATCCAGTACAGAATATTGTCACAGGTACCAGATTCGTTTCTTTTTTTGAGGCTTCATTTTCTTAAAATATGTCCCTCTTAATGGGTGTACTGCAGTCAGGTAAATAAAGAACAGTATGTAAATATATACATCTGATGCACATTTTAATTTGTATTAGAATCTTTAAATTTACGGAGTCCTCTGTGATTTCCTCAGTAGTTCTGTAGTGTCTTACATGGAAGTTTCTCTTTGCTATGTATAGAAATTGTCAACCCCAAAAGCTGGGAAAGGCTTAGTCATCACAAATTGAAGCTGTTCAGACAGGAGACACTCATCTAATTTAAATGTTACTGTCAGTATACAAATAAGGGTATCCTTATGGCATTTTCTTTTGCAATTGTAGGAAGAGTTCCAACTATTAACAGAATTTGGTAAATTGAAGATAGGTGTCTATGCAGACCTTTAAAACAACATAAAGTTCAACGGTTGTTTATTACTGTCTCTGTATTGTATTTATATACCGTGTCTTGCATGATATATGCATTTACTTCAGTCAGAGATGTAACATGGCAATATTAACTTACAAGAAGCTGTTTGTCATCCTTCACCTTTGACCTCAGGAAAGACTATTGTTTTTCATGAAATATTTTCAAAACTCTTTAACACAACCTGATGAATGAAAGCAAAAGGAGTTGATTATGGGCATGAAGTGTTCTCAATTTATTGATTGTGCTTCTTGTTCCCTCCTGGTCTGACAACACAGAACAATTCTGACGTTCAGGGAATGCTGCTAGGGAATGCTGTATGCTTGTTTACTTAAGCTTTGGGGGAAAGAATCTTACAAGAAAAGCAAATGTTTCAGAGTAAAAAGTAATATTAGCCTTTCCCACACACATCGTGGTGCTATTCCTACCATTATGGAAAGGAAAGTCTTGCAGGAAACAGGAAAATCTTGCACTAAAATAGCATTAGTTTTTCTCAGAAGCATGAATTTGACTCCTAAATAACCAACATATCCTTTATTTAACCCTGTCTAGTTCTGACCAATAAACCAAAAAAAAAAAAAAAAGAATGTGAACAACTGCAGAATCCAGCTGTCTCATATAGCGAGCCACTCACAAAGTCTGATGGAAATTAACTGAAGGATGTGTAAATAATGGGGTGTTGGGAATTTCTGTGGGTTATACTAAAATTAAAGTGCTTAGGGCCCTGTGGTTTTTATCATAGATTGAATAAATGTTATTTCTGGCCTTATTTTAAAGCCAGCCTAAGCTACTGATCGTGTTTATCATTGAAGAGCAGTTGGGAAATCAGTCTGGGTTCTGCCAGGCAGCTGGGACTTGTGCAGTATGTTAGACCTGAACTTGTTTTTGGTTTATGAATGCAAAGGTTTATAAAACATCAAAACAGTAGGTCTGAAAATAAGAGTACCACCAAGAGTAATTTAAATATTGGACCAAATTTTACAATAATCCATACAAAGTTTTCTCTTTGCTGGCAGATGTCTGTAAATAGCAATGTATTAATTTATATGACCAAACCTGTTTTACTCTTTATACAAATTCCTTCCTTACATCCTTTTCTCTCATAAGGTCTTGTGCCGTTTGGTACTTACATCTAAGAAAGGAAATGGACTCCTATTTGGTTTTATGTGCTTACTTTTGACAGGATTCTCTGTGTGGTGTCTTATTTGTTCAGTGACTAAAAGTTCCTTGCATTAGACTGAGTCAGACCTTTTTAACCAAATTTCTTTTGAAACATTTCATCTTTTTAGGCATTCATGTGGGACACAGTATTGGTTTGGTTTATAAAAACTTAGAGTAGTTAACTTTAGAATGTGAGTAAAGTTGGTGTTACACTTCTCACTTAAATACCATGTCAATATTTTGAAATACATGGAGAACATGCCATAATCCCAATGTTTTTCTCATTCTGATGCTTCCTCTTTTCCATCTCTTGAACTGGAGAGGCATCTAATCATGAAGTAGATTTGATTACAGCTTGTCTTTTTGATACTTTATTTTGCATGCCTTCAGCGCTTTTGGGAAAAGCTCTGTTTCCTCCAACAATCTTTGTAACTTTGATATTTTAACTATTCCTATCAGTGAGGTCTGTTTGATCACTTATCTTCTGTGTGATTAGAATTGGTTATATTCTACAAAACATCCTCTTTCCTCATCAAAACAGCTACTCTTACTCATGACAAAAAGATTTGAGTCCTTTTATGATGCAGATATTGATCAGACTTCAAGTGTTTGGGATTAAGTACAATTGCCAAACTTTTGCTTCTGATTATTATGATAGCAAGTCCCTCCATTTCTCCACTTTCTCCTTAAATATATACTAGTTGAATGACATTGTAGCTGTCTTCAGCTGTGCATTTTTTGTTTGAACACCTAATACATCATTGCTGAAACTTCAATCCTATTTTCTGAAATCATTTGTGACTGAAATTATGGAGACAAATACTATTTTCTAGGTGTGATGGTTTAGCCCCAGCTGGCAACTAAGCACCACACAGCCGCTCGCTCGCTCCCCCCTGGTGGGATGGGGGAGAAAGTCAGAAGAGTCAAAATGAGGGTGCTCGTGGGTTGAGATAAAGACAGTTCAATGGGTAAAGCAAAATCCACACGCACAAGCAAAGCAAAACAAGGAACTCATTCACAGCTTCCCATGGGCAGGCAGGCGTCCAGCCATCCCCAGGAAAGCAGGGCTCCATTACATGTAACAGTTACTTGGGAAGACAAACACTGCAACTCCGAATGTCCCTCCCCCCGCCCCTTCCTTCTTCCCCCAGCTTTATATACTGAGGTTGACATCTTATGGTATGGGATATTCCTTTGGTCAGCTGGGGTCAGCTGTCCCGGCTGCATCCCCTCCCAGCTCTTTGTGCCCCCCAACCTGCTCGCTGGTGGGGTGGGGTGAGGAGCAGAGAAGGCCTTGACTGTGTAAGCACTGCTCAGCAATAATGAAGACATCCCTGTGTTATTTACACTGTTTTCAGCACTATGAAGGAAATTAACCCTACCCCAGCCAGAACCAGCACACTAAGAAATACTCTACCAAATTATACTGTAATTGAGAAATACTGAGATGTGAGATACACCTCGCTTCTCCAAAGAAACTTAGCAGATTGTGTCCTGTGGAAAAATTGTGCGTCGTTTGCTGGCTTACTGGATCTGAAACACAGACATGTATACCCATTGAAGGCTCTATTTGATTTCTGAAGCCTGTACTTTTCTAATTTAAATTTGTGGCGTAATGTTTCCCTGAGAGAAATATGTACATCCATTTCATATTAGCTTCTTCACTTAGATATCACAGCCTCTGGAATACGGAAATAGTTGTACTCTGTTTTCTGAAAATATGGAATTAATTTTGTTGCATCTCTGAAATCACAATTGCAGGACAAGGTTAGTTATTTCCAATAACTGTAATGTTCATTTTTAATAATATTTTGTACTAGCTTTATATGTTTGCTTTTATTTCCATCAGATTGTGTGTCAAAATTTATCTTCTGATACTGTTTAAACTTTCTGCAGCTGTGTGTCAGGAATGGTAATCTACATAATTACAAATTAAAACGACAACTGGCTTTTTAGTGTCAGTGTTAAAGTGAGATATATGTTGATTTTAATGTTTTATAGTCTAAGTCAACTATAACTGGGAAATAGCTATCTATAACAGCTTCTGGCTTCTTCCTATTCTCACTGTTCTAATGGAAATGTTATAATGTTATGAGTCAGAACTTGGAATTAAAATGATATTGATGCATTTTATCAGATACTGGTACAACAATGAAGTGTTTGTTGTTAATTTCTCTCTCTGAGGAAGAAGCGTTTAAAATCACCATATTTCCTTAAGTCTAGGTTAAGGAGTAAACAATTATTAGAGATGCGAGGAGAAATATGAAGTGGTTGTAACTGTCAGCTAAACAGATTAGAAGGAGCTTTGTTGACTTGAAAATACCCATTTTAAAAGTCAACAAAGTGCATTATGTTCTTTGTAAATTATTATTAATTCCTATTAACTTCTTTTTCCCTAAGCTGTTCATGAATAAATTGCTCTTACAGGAATTTTTACTTGAGTCTTTTAGGTTCTTGTCATTCACCGGAATCAATACTCCTTTTGTTCCTCTTCATTCTGAATGCGTGGTGTATTATAGAATGAACATTGTTGGTTTAGTCCCTGTGGTGCAAAATCAAGCCTGTTACTCTCAGAGCAGCTTTGTAAAGTGAACTCCACAGCTTTAACTTGAGAAGATGAGAAAAAACTTCTTTTAAAATAATGTAGACTTGAAGTAGTTGTGAGCAAACCAACAAGGAAAAGTATGATTTTCTTCTTGAAAGAAAATTTGAAGAATAATAGATACTTAAAAAGATATGATTTCTAGGTTTTGTTTTGTCTAGATATTATTTATGTTGGAAGGCTTATTGTTATTTTTAGAAAATTTCTATTCACGTGTTTATAGATGTAAGGCAGAATTATTTGATTTATTTCGATGTTGGGGAGGGTGGTGTACATGCAGAGCTGACTAGTTTGATGTAGCTATTTGGGGGCGGGGGGTGCAGCAGAGGAGAGAGACACATCTCAGTTTAATATTAAAGTAGTAAAGCATTTTTTCCTCATTCACAAAGACCTCGAGTAACTTGTCCTTAATACACCTGCGTTGTTTTCCTTTGTATTCAGGGAAGCAGTGTTTCTTAGTCCTGCGTCAGCAGCAGTTTAATATCCAGGCTCTTGTGGCTGTGGGACAGCATGCAAGCAAGCAGATGGTAAAGTTTGCTGCCAAGTAAGTAAGCAATTATATCCTGTTGTCAGAGTAAACAATGGTGGGAACCAGGACTCCCAGGGGTTGGGACCATTTTCACACATTAACATCAATGCTTCGTTTGTTTTAAAATGTAGTTATTTAAATTGTCAGCTCACTATTGCGTTGAATACATTACACTGACAAAAGATAAAACAGAGAACAGGCTTGAAATTCATTCTGAACTGCTGAAGCAGCATTCTCTCGCCATAGACAACCTACATTTACTTTCAAGCTGGCTAACAAAAAGTCTGGCAAGCTGAGCTTAGTGGGACGCTTCATTTTGTGTGTGGTGTTTGTGTGCGTCTGCACATGTTCAGGGGTTTTCTTCTACGAGATGTGCAATGTAGTAATACGTTTTATAGCTAGAATTGATGTGAAGAAGTTATATTGTAAGTGGCTTACTGAGTTGAAGAAATTAAGAGTAGCTTCTATGCACTGAATTAATCTTATTTACACCTTATTTTTGGCACTAGAGTGTTTAATGAGGGATTTAAGTTACTTTCAAAAATATTTGGGGGGGTAATAGTTAGACTTGCCAATTAAACAGGTGTTTGTTGCAGCAATTTAAATTCAGTTATTTCGTTTGTTTCGTTCTTAAAGATAAAAAAAACCTTCCCCTGCGACTTGCCTCAAGATTGTGCTTTCAGGTTGTCCAGCACAAAATATGCTTGCATGACAAAGGTGTTTTTATAGTAGAGCTTTTAATCATGTATATCTACTTGTTCACAAATAGAAATGTGGATCAATTCGGTGCAATAATACGTTTAACATGTGGCACTTGAGTTGCTTCTGTGTAGTTCTTGGCACTACTCTCATGCCTGGGAAGGGAGCCCCCACTAATTAGCTGCAAAAGTGCTACAGCCTCCAACCTTCAATATGCCAGGGAGAGGAGGGATTCATTATAGTATAGACTTCCAGAAGCCAAGTTAAGAAGGTTCGGATAATGCTTCTGCTGATGAGGTTCAAGGCAACGGGAAAACAGAACCAGCAGTGTTTGTTGTTTGGCGGTGCTTAGTGTTGGCAGTGCCAGTGTGAACCATGCTGTTTACAGGTGTTTATGAGCCAAAGTGGAGTGTTCTGTTTCTTCATGAAATAGTTTGTTCTCTCCAGCGCTTAGAATCTTTGAAAAGAATTAAGTGTATAATCTACTTGTTCCCCAATTCATCTCCCTCTAACCTACCAACAGTCTGCCTGTACTCTCTGGATGAGCTTGTGCTACAGAACAGTGAAACAACTCTTACAGTTGTGATGCTCACTCTCCCATTCTCCAGTTCTCTCCAGCATCTCTCTTCAGTTTTCTTCACGGTTCTTCCCTCCACAAGTGAATTTCCTACGTTTCATGAGTGACAGAGCTCAGTTGTTAGGAGCTCATGAGAGGGAAGTTGGTCCTTACTCTTTTCTTCCATGTGCTGACTCTGCCACTTGTAAGCCTTAGGTGACTTTTTTTTTTTTTTATTTCATTATTCCTTTTTTACTCAGTTTTCTGTCAGGTTAGTGATTTAAACTAGGTCATGGAGGTCCAGAGCTAACAAGGAATGGTAAATGGTGGAAAAGGGTATGTGGAAAGGGTAGAGGCCAAAGCTCTTTTCTCTTCTGGCAGGAGTGAGCTGTTAAATCAGATGGAACCTCATCCTTAGGTTCTTTACAACTCCCAGTCATCTCCCCACTTTTCTTGATATGACAGACCTGATTTCCTCTGAGTAGTTGGACTCATGATGTTTGTACTGTGTTTTGACCTTTCATTCTGCTCCTTTTTGTGATAGCATTTTCTAGCTAAATCCTGATGCTTCAGCCTCTATAATTTTATAGTATGCATGTTTTACTCATTATTTGTGCTTCTGAAATGCTTACATGCTTACCATCACGTGCTTTGAATGATAGAACTTTCTCTGCTACAGCCTTCTGGGTCTTCTTTTGGGGGTTTGCTTTTGGTGTTTTTTTAACAGCATTAGTGCAATCACATTCTCATGATTCCTTCCCACCAACAAACCTATTTGAACAATATCCTGCCATGCTGTGACTTTTTCCAATGTTTTATCTTCTTCTACAATTTCGTCCGATATCGCCATTGCAGGTGCCTCTTGTCCTTCAGAGGCTGCTGCTGTTCCTTGACTTCTAAGTGCACTTGTGGTCACCATGTGGGTAACACCTGAAGCACAGCAACAGTATGTGCCTCCTCTGCAGTCCCTTTCCTGCTAGTTTTCACCTGCTGTGGAATGATGCCATTATTACTAGCAGCTGAGGCTGGTCTTAGATGTCTAAAAATAACTACTGTTGCTCTGCCTTTCTCGGTGTATTTTTTCATCATCTCCTCTGGTTTCCTACACATTAAATGAGGAAATACACATTTATTGAAGAAAACATTTAACTTAAATACATTTCAATTAAATTTTTAAACTAAACTTTTTCACTGCTAGTAAATAAACTTTATTTTCAATGTGCTGCTTTCTCATATTTTGATACTGGGTCCAAAACTTTCTTTAAAATAGTTTGTGAAATTCTGGATCTTGATTTTTTTAATGAGAACTGATAAAATAAGGAGCATTTTTTGTACATTTTTTCATAAATAATAAACAAACCAGTTCCTCTTTTAGATATTGGCACATGGAAACCAAGAACTTTCATAACCTTCTGTGGTCTAGCAACATTCGTACACTAATTATCTCCATTATCATAAGAATGTGAGTTCTTTTTAGTGAAAGATACTTAGTATTGGTTTAACTCAGTTTGACAAAGAATTTTCTGTGAGTTTAACTATGAAAAGTTTATAGTTTAACTTTCAAAACATATTTAGCCACCAGCATAGAGCTAGTTGAGATACTGGATTGGCAGCTGTGGAGTTTTTCTTCATTCTTTCATCAGAAAAAAAAATCAGCCTAGTCCTGTATAAGAGGAAAAGTTAATTGTCTCTTTCAGCCAGCAGAGGTGCTAAGTGGTTCAATTAGTGATTTATCAACCTGCTTTTTTTTCCATAAAGTACTGGGTGTGGTCGGTTTTGGTTTTCTTTCTCTTTTTTTGTATCAGCATTAAGCCTTTCCACCCCCTTCCCTGCTACCATAACCAGGTGATATGATATAGCAGTTGGGATAGGTGGTTAACAGATTCTAATTTGGCTGCCCAAACAACATGCCCTTGCTCAGGAAGTAACTTGATGGCTCTTTATAGCAGGCTAGAGAATGAAAATCCAGAAAAGAGATTAAAAATAATAATAAAAGATGAGTAAACCTATATGAAAATATGTCATGATGTGGAAAAATATACATAAGTTCATCGGCTAGATAAATTGGTGATACCAGGAAAAGTGCTGGATATTGCAGAAATATTTTCTTTATACATTTTTGTTTAATTTTTGTATCAGTGATCTGGAAGAAAATGTCAAATTGCAGATGTTAAGTTTACTGGTGACACAGAAATCGGAACGGTAAACTAGGAGCTAGGAGGATATAGTAACCAGAGTTCATTTAGAGAAATCACTTTGATGCTCTTCAGTGTGAATTTGTACCTTTGTGATCGTTGGTTCAGATTTTGTGTATGTTCAGGATTAATATGTAGGAGAGTAAGTGACGAGAAATTGATCACGATAGACAGATAACTGACTTAACAGGAGTCCATGCAGTTCTCTTACCTACTATGCTAAGAGATCTCTTGAGTTTTGAAAAAGAGGAATAAAATGCCATAAATGTGATATATGCCAGTCATTTGACCATTTCTGGAATATTTTGTCCACTTCTGTTGTCTTTGTATCTGAATATATATCAAATTGGAAAAGGTTGATGGTGAAGCTGCAAGATGAAACGATAGGTGGTCAGGCAAATCTGCCTTCCTGTGAGACTAAAGAGAACTCTCTATTCTATCTAAGAGAAATTACTAAGTAATTTAAATCCCAGTCTGATGGTACCTATGCAAGATTTTCTGCCAATGGAGGGTTCTTTCTTTGCAGATACAAAGCTAAGAGAAGATGCAGTGAAAGATGGTGAAGCTAGGTAGATTCTGAAGGGAAATAAAGTGGATTTTTTTTTTCAGTGAAAATGGTTAAAAATGTGTAGTGGATTTCATTACTGAAAATCTTTAAAAGAAGATACCTAGGTTCATTCAGGTGTTAGAATGTTGGTACAGGGAACATATTATTATATTTTTAGAATGAAGAGAATAAGAATAGGTGTTTACGTGGCCTTCATGTAGATGATGTCAGTTAACCACCCTTTCAGAGGGCTTAATGGGTACTTATTGTATTTGTGTAGACAGTATTACAGTTGCTCTTACTGAATTGAGTATAAAATGTTTATACTTTTTACAAAGTGAACTCATTTTTTCAAAGTAAACGATTGCCTCCAGCTTACACTGACATTCAGATAAAGGATCATAGATTATTATGTTTTATGACTATTATTTAATATTTTTAGATTTAATAATGTATTAATATAACAATGTGTCTGTTTACAAAAACCAGTGTTGAAGAAAAAACAAGAAAATGTCTGAACAAGTATAAATGCTTCCATTAAGTAAAACATTTTCTATTTAAAGCCTATAAATAACCAAGTTTCTTCCAATCTGTCAGACTTTTGATCAAGAAAATGTTGATTGTGATTCTCTTAGGGAGGCCCACATGGGGTTCAGCTTGCAACATGAAGCTGTTGTCATACAGACTGCAATAATGCAATCCTGTGGTTAAAAGAGAAAGTCTTGGCTAATAGACATGCATATAATTAAGAGGGGCGTAAGGCATCTAGTGGACATTTTAGTAATTATAGTCTTGTTTTTTTAGAAGGAACATTACATATAAAGAAGCAGTTTGCTATATGGAGGAATTTTTTAGCATTGGACTTTATGAATCTATTCCTAAAGTAGCTTAAGGATTAAATAATATAATGATGGCATCTGTCGTAATGTATTATGCATCCTAATTTAGTTTCTAGTTCTTTCTAATATTAATTACAGATAGAAATATTGTTGTTTTTCATGGGAATGGTGATAGCATTGGCATACTTTTCTACTGTCGTGGTTTGGCCTTAGCCAGCATGTTCGCTTTTTTTGCTTTGTTTGGGGTTTTTTTGTTACCCAGGGGAATTTTATCAAAAAATCACCTAGATGACTTAGTGCTGCGGAGAACACCGGCATTCAATTAAAGCAGAGAATACCGGCATTTAATTAAAGCATCTTATTTCTTGTAACTTCAACTGAAATTACCATTTCAGTAACATTCTTGAAACTATCTGTTGGGATCAAAGCAGCACCTTCCAGGTTTCCGTAGTTTACATTTGATGCTCTATGTTAGGAACTTCAGATTTTTCCAGCACTAGATCTTGCTAAACGCAGTTCAAACAGAACTCAAAACACGAGCTTTTACTTCCATACGAGATTAGCTACGTAGTCTGAATGAGCAAAAGCGTGTTTTCCAATTATCAAATGAAAGTTTAGAGTAAATGACGAATGTTTGTAAATACAAAGATGGTCATATGCAGTAGAAAATTTGTGGTTTTGTGTGCCCAGGCACTTTTATGCATATTTGGATACAGGGATCTACATAGGTAGGAACTGAGTTGAAATACATCTTAAAACTATGGCAGATTTAATGATTAAGGGATGTTACAGATTTAAAGTTTGTTCCAGACCAAGAAACATACCATTTTAATTGCAACCTCAGTTTAGAAAGAGAGAAAAAGCACATTTAATCACAAGTGCAAAGTTTTAAAGTTCTTGTTATGCAAGTTTGCAAAGAAATGTTACAGTTACAATGATGTAAAAGTCAGTTTCTTCCTGTATTTTTAAACTTATACCATTTTGCATGTCTTGAATTCCATACATGTTCTGATCAAAGCTCTGTAATGACCACTAACACCAGTTCTCAGCCATGGGATCAGTGATCTGATACAACACATCTACGTTTAAGTATTATTTGCTTTTTCACAGTGCAGAGAATTTGCTTCAGTAAGTTTAAAATATTATTTTTATTTACAATTATTAATGAGAGGGCTTTTTTTAACAGATCAGAAACATATTTTCAATGAAGACTGCTATTCGTGTCATTAGTGTATTCTGGGCATTTGGCAAAATGTCATGAAAAAGGAAGCGGGAAAAATAGAGGGGAACCATTTAGGGGAAAAAAAAAGTTAGCACAAGAGTAAAACTTTTATTCTTTTAAACATTTGCTTATTTGAGAAGCAAAGGGAATTTATAGTTATGCCAAATACTATTTTAGCAGGATATGTATTCTCTGTGTGTTTCTTTTCATCCCGTTCTCCTGCATCCAAAGCATTGTGTTGCTGCCTCAGTCTTTTTAAGGAGTTCTAAACAGAGTCATTTGTAAGAGAGCCTGCTTCTAAGCACTTTGTGTCATTTCTCCTTGTCTTTCTTGAATTTGTTGCCTCTGCTTAAATAATGGAGATGAATGGTGGCTCACCCTTAACTAAATGAATTCTGATTTAAAGCCTACCGTTGACCTCTGCTTTGTACAAATTTAGTCATTTGTTCATTATACTGATTTGAGCAACTGTAGCTCTTTTAAAGTGTAAATGTACCAGAAAAACGTACTATTAACAAATTTTATGCAGTATGTGGAATTACCTAATGGTTAAGCAAGTCAAGCATATGAAGCACCGTGGTCTGTATAACTTTCAGAGCAGCTGCCAATGAGTTCTATCACCTGAAAGTATTATCATCAAAGAAATAGTGTATTCAACTAAAATGCTCAGATTTGGCTTTTTTTAGTTACTTGCAACTTACTTACAGTGATGCTGTTGGGTTTTGAGAATTTTGGTGCTTGAATTTTCCACTGTTACTTTAATATCATCAGGTTTTTCAAAACTTTGATCATTTTTATTCAAAAATGGATAACTTAAATTTGAACTCAGCTTTATAACATTAAAATGTTTGTCCCAGGTTAGACCAAAGATCCATCTAACTTTTCTTAGGGCTGATACGGATGCTTCAGGAACAGCAGAGAGCAGGGCAAGCAAGCAGTCGTAGTTACCAACACTGGGTGCTTTGTATCTCAGCTGCTCCTGGGCCACACCACTTGGGCTTTATCAGAGAAGAAAGCTATGTTTTCCATCATCAACTAAAAAGATAAACTTAATTGTTTAGCCAGGAAAATCTTACTTTAAAAATGTGAATGACTAATTCCAAACCTAGATATTTCTAAAGAGAAGCTTCTCAATACTAGTAAGTTTCTCATGTGGTTTTACTGTAGCCATGCAAAAAGCCTGTAGGGCTAGAATACCTGGATTTTGTTCACAGCTCTTAGACTGACTTACTCCATGCAATAAACTGATGCAGATGGAAGTGATTAGTACTATAGTTACCATCAGCAGTAGCTTGTACCTGCTTGTACTCTGTCCGTACCTCCTTTAACTGGGGGTTACTACCCCTCAGTAACACCTCCTGTGCATATAAATATTTACCCTACCACCCTCCAAGTTAGCTGTATGGGGTTTGTGGGTTGGGTTTTTTGGGTATTGAGAGGGGTTTTACTAAAAAAAAAGCCAACCTTGTGAACTTGAAGATTGTGAATTGCTCTTTGCTTTACTGAGATCAGTAGCAGCCAGCTTGTCCAATGACATCCTTGCTCACCTATTATTGGCAGTTAAATTGTGGGCCTGCCACTTTCCTGCTTTCTAAGGGCTTACGTGGTCAAGTGATGTATGTAAAGTGCTTTCCAGTCTTCCCAAGAAGGCCTGAGAAGCGAAAGATAAAGTTAATTGTAACAGTTGTTTTTCATAAAAAGGAAATAAAAATTTTCTGATATTTGGCTTTTTGTAAGCAGGCTAGCAAAGAGACAGTGAAAATATATTTCCGTTGAGGGTGAGATTATCTGCAGAAAATTACTGGTTTAAAGTCCAGTACCTTAAATGCCTAAATAAAAACTGCTCATACAAATGATTTTCTCACCTATGACTCTAGAAGCTTTTGTTATTGTTTGCTTATAGCACACAGACTTTATATCATATTTTTGGAAGACTTTCAAGATGTTATGTGGTGGTTTAATGTACTATTTGTGACTGTTAGTAGAGAGCAATTAAAATGTCCCCTGTTGTAGAGAAATGACTTAGAAGCATCTTGCATCTTTCAGTAACAAGTCATGTAGTTTAAACAAGCTCAGTCAGTTTTGATTTTCCCCTCCAGATCTAGGACTTCCTTTCAGTTTGTTGTTCTGCTGGTTAAGACTCATCTTTCAGATAATTGCATCAGCTGACACATACAAGAGTGTATGTGGCCTAGAAAAGGAACTGTGCAACTTGTCAGTTTGTGTATACACCAACAAAGAACGAGTGAGCACTAAGCTTAATCATAATTCTTCCCCTCCCAAGTCTCCCATCCCAGTTTGAATTTATTATGGCTGGGAATATTTTAGCAGAGTCCTTCATTACTCAGTTGCTATATATATAACAAGTAACTTTACCTAACGCCTTAACTCTGTTTTGTTGTTCCAACAGTCCTTGCAGTGCATGAACGTCCTAGTGCTCGGTACTGAGTCTGGTGCAGTGTGCAATGAAATTTAGTAAGCTTCCTATCCTATCTTTATTGACAGCATCAACAAAGAGAGCATTGTGGATGTAGAAGCTGTTGTGAGGAAAGCACATCAGAAAATCGGAGGTTGTACTCAGCAAGATGTTGAGCTTCACGTTCAAAGGGTAAATTTTTGAGCAAATGGAGCACTGGTTAATTGTTTGAGAGATTATCTGTGTAGGCTGTCTGTCTACGTATATAAACTTTGTCAGTAACCAGTCCCATACCAGAGAAATAAACTGCTTTAGACTACAAATTTCCATGTATCATACGTAAACATGAAACATTTCTGATTGTAAGAGATTTGATTTTTAGAATTTCCTGGGTTTATCTGCTATTTGAATTGCAATACCAAGTAAAATAAAGTATCTCACTAGAATAATTTGGCTAGGAATGCTTGTAATTCTAGTTTTTGTTTCTTTACTGCAGCAGGTACTGACATAAAAAGTCTGCTTCTTTTTAAGTGCAAGTCAGAAGTTTCTTCTTTATCAGAAATTCGCAATCTTCCCCTTAGTACAATGGAATGGAATACATAACTCTCAGCAAAAGTAAAGCGCTGGCTTAACAGTATCGAAGCTCTTGAAATCTAAAATTCCTGTAGCTGGTGCTGTAGGGCTGAAGGAAGTGCAACTTAATAATTTGTTTAAATAGAAAGCGTATTGTATGCCTACAGTATAGCTGAAATACAGTCAGCTCAAGAGCAGAGTACATTGGCTATTAGAGTTACAGCAGTAAGGTAAATTTTAGTTAATAGTGTTGGGGAAAATCTACAGATTTTGAAGAAACGTTTTATTATACGTGTAGTTTATCATATGCTTGATTTTTCTGAAATTCACTGCATCTATGACTAGAGTGTAAGGCAAGGTGTTTTTCATTCTCTGAGTGTATTTTAGGTATCTCATAAATTTTCAATCTGACATGGCTCTTTCAGATATAATCAGATGATAAGTAAAATAATGCATCAATGAGAACAACAGGATGATCTTGCTGGAATTGGAACCTAAAACTCTGCGAAATCTAGTAGTTTCAGACCTGGCATTCGTGCCAATAGGTTTGTCCCTCAGGCAGTGTATACTTGCTCAACTCAATGCTTCCCAGAAGAGAAAAAGATATTTTTAATCTTTCAAAAGGAAAATAAGAACTAAGCACTTCCAGTATCATAATGAGAATGCACTCATGTATCTGAAGTATTTGAATAAAATCACAGTCTAACAGCTAACACCCTATGCAAACACTGTTTCAAGTCTCTGCCAGAAATATCCTTTTGTAAATCACACCTCTTTTTGAGCTGAGTATCATGCTATTTCTGTTCCTTTCTCAATTTCAGATCTACGTGATCAGTTTAGCTGAACCCAGACTGCCCTTACAGCTGGATGATGCTGTTCGTCCAGAGGTGGAAGGAGAGGAGGTGAAAACTTTGAATCCTCAATGCTTTTTATTGTCTTTGTAATTGAACAAAAACATGAAAGCCAGGAAGATGCCTCAATGCAGTGATTTTGGGGCTTTGTTAGGCTTGCATTTTACTTCCTTTTTGTTATCCAGAACTGTGTTAGAAATTTATATAGCTTTGATGTCTGCTGAATCGCAGTAGGTGAAAACCCAGAGGGTTTGCAGTCTTGTGTGTGTGTCTTCTGGAACGCTTGGGTTCTGCCTGTGACCCGAGGGAGAAGTTACCCCTTAAGCTTTGCCATGCTGCCAATTTGCTGTATGTTCTTTCGAGAACGATCTAGAAATTCTACTGAACTTAGGAGTAGCCCTTGGCTGTTAGCCAGAGGATGTTTTTCACCATTGATTTTGGTTTGTTGTTTGGTTTTGGGGTGCTTTTTTTTGAGGTGTATGTATTAATTATGTATTTTTTCACAACTGTTTAGGATGGAAGAGCTACTGTAAACCAAGATACAAGACTGGACAACAGAGTCATTGATCTGAGGGTAAGGAACATGCTGTGTAGCATGCTTGCCTGCAAGTGTTTATTCTTCACATTTCTAATCCATGAAGCAATAAAAGTCATGAATTTGATGGAAGTGTATTGTTGGCCATAGGAAAAATAAACAATATCTTTTTCTACTTGTGAGTGGCATTGTGAAAACGTAGGTCTTTTTAATCCTAAATGTTCACCTTTCCTGACATTAATCAAAGAACAAGTATTAGTAGTTTAAAGGTGAACATTCAGGATTTGGTACATGGCTGTGTACATCTGGGCTTTTTTATTTACAAAAGTCAAAGGTGACTGAATGGGGACAATTTAGAGACATTTATTCTCAAATGTAGTCTTTGATACTTAAAAACTGTAGTAAGAGCTCAGTTTTGAAGTATAATGTGGAAGTTTAGAATTTAACGTGTCATTGAGGTGCTATAATTTATGTCTCACAAGTGAAATTGTACCAGGCCATGATACCAATCTCATTGTTTCTTCCACAGCATTCCTTTTTTTTTTTTTTTTTCTCTGAAACACCCTTCTTCATCCAGGTCATACAAACACATATATGAATTCTGTGAATTCATATACCTCCCAAATATTTACTCTTTCTGATCAGCACCAAGAAAGTATCTACTAAATCACTTACAGAACTTTTCTTCTTTTTTAATGAAACAGCAACTAACACTAAGCGTGTAAGTAATTAACCGTTCATATTGACATGAGGCTGTAACCTTTTCTAACTTACACGTCCCAACCATTGTTGGTACACCAGTTATTCAGCAATGTTTGGCACCTTGTTTTGAGGTCCGAACCTTAACTCTTCCTTCTACAGAAGCTGCTTCTCTCCTTAGCTCCAATAGCTGCTGCAGTGTGGTGCTAAACAGCTATTTCATGCTGAACAGGAATTTAGGTTAACTTTTTACAAAATTGATGGAAGGATGAAATGTCAAATCTCAGTATTTCAGTGCCTTATGTCTCGTCCTCTGCATGCACCTGTGGCTGGATGTAACCTGGCCACAGCTTTCCCTTGATTAGGCTTAGGTATCTATCTTGCCTTCCTCCTGTGTACTGGAAAAGTTTTTGTCTCTGTTTCCCATTTCTGTGTGTCTTTACTGCTGCACATTTCATTATTTGTTTCAGAACAAAATCAGATTATTTTGGAACAGTAGGCTCATGCCTATTCATAAGTTTGCTTTGTTTGTTCTGCAGGAGCTTTGCTTGTACAAAAGGAGATTCTAAATAATTGTGTGTTACCTTGACCTGTTTTTTTAAAGGGAGACCTGAATAAGCAGAAAAGGTGTTTAATGGAGAAAGGAGAAATCACAGTGAGAATACACGTGCTTATATGTATGTGCACATCATAAGCACTGTATGCAGTGGAATCGCAAGAGAAGGTACACGAAGGTAGTTTGTCCTTCAAAATAACTGAAAAAAGCCCTGATCCAAAAGCAGTAATTGATTTTCAGTGATTTGCTTCCATAGACTGGAGCTGTAGTACAAATGGGACTTCAGAGAGTCCTTAGTGTTTCAAATGCACTGCATAAGTAGGCATATTCTAAGGAAGATTAGAAGACACGTTGTCTTAAAGCTCAGAGAGATATCTGAAACCATTGTTAGCCACCGCTCTCCTTTACCTCTTCCTTCTAGGAAAACCAAATCATGGGCAGCAGGGAAGAAATGTTAACAGAATAGTCCTAACGGAGATGCTATGATGACCTGTTCCTACAAGTGTGGGAGGAAGTCCAACCACAGATATATGTACCATCTAGTTCTGGTTTCCTCACTGCCCCAGTTTTTAAGGAAGAAGGAGGTCATTGAACATCAAAAATAGAGATACTGTTTTTTACAAGAAAGACTTAACAAAACTATGCATAGATCTTGGCTAGACTCAGACTAAAAAAAGTCCTTGGTGTGGAACTAAAATTATTTTTGTCCATTTAAATAGTCTTCAAAGTAGTTAAGTAGTTTAACTAATTTTAAGTAATGTTTAACCAATGAGTTCATCGGATAGGTCCAAATCATGATAAAGCAGAGCTGTGAAACTCAGTTATTGCATGAATGAAAGGGGCTGGATTTCCAAAAGTAGCATCGCTCCATCCAGCTATGATGTATACCAAGGAGGGTTTGATTTTGATGCAATACAAAGAGTGCAGTTAATAATAAGGAAATTGCATTAGTGAAGATGTAATATGCAAAGTATTCTACAAAGATTGCAAGGCTTCCATTCTTGTGTATGTGTGAAAATAAACTGAGTAGTGCACTGTATTTTTTAACGATCTTGCATTTTGGTTGCTGACAGAGATCTCCCAGAGGTATCTGGTAGGGTTTTTTTGAGGTTAGGGATGGGAAATACTTAAATGCCAAGATCCCAAGCTATTGCTGTAGTTGTTATTCTGATGTATGGAGGGAAAATTATGATTATTTAGGGTGGAGGGATTTAAAAATCCTTTCCAAGGAATGATGACTCAGGAAGAATGAATCTGCTCCAAATGGGTTAATGCATAAAATACAGATCCCATACTTGTGGACTAGAAAAATTGTGTGTGTAGCAACAAGAGAGCTGGTAAGAAGAAAGAAGAGTCCCTGTATAGACCATATTTTCTTTCACATAACCGCAGGTGACCGTGAGGAAACCACTGTTGACCTAAGTATCTACTTTTCATGACAGCTTAATCAAAGTCGAACCAGTTGATTGTAGAGATGTTTGGTTTACTGTTCCTTTATCGCAACAACTGAAAAAAGGCCAATAGGAGCACTGATTGTGTTTTAAAATCTAATCTTTTCTACTGTTCTTAAATTTAACTGAAGTATTCAATGATGTGTAGACTTTCCATGTGTACACCTACAGAAATCATATTTCATGAAGATCTGTGGTAGATGAAAAACAATGAAGAAAAGACAAGTGAAACACTGATTTGGGGGTTTTGCTTCTTAGTTTGTCTTCCTCTGAAGACAAAAGCAATTCGGGTTCATCCAGTTTTAACAATGGACCTGACTGATGTTTGGTCTGGCTTATTTTTGATGTCCAGCAGGGTTTTTATCTTAACGGTATCTGTCCAAATTTGACTTGAGTTATACACCTTTTGCAGTCCTGATGCTGTAATTCTGTCTGCTAATGCACAGCTCATTGAGACCAAAGCATGGTCTTTTTAGGGTCGCTATTACCCTGTTTAAACTGCTCAGGGTAGAGCATAAACATTAAACTGTGTCTTTAGTAGTTTATGGATGTCAGACTATGTTATATGATAAGTCCACTGTAGACTGATGTTAATGCAGTTTTTTTCAAAATACTTGATTACTTCAAACTTGATTTCATTGTGTTGAATTCAATTTACTCATTGCAAAAGCTGTGGTTTTCCTGACTGAATTCAAGCTGTAATGAACAAGCAGATGTACAGTTTATTTTGTGGTGGGTAGTGATTTGGTAGTGAAGACATAACACAGTCCCAGTCATTTAGACAACAAACTTCATGTTTGTATCTTCTTATACTCTAAGTAATATTGAAACTTGAATAAAAGTTGACTTCAGTCACTTTGGGGTTAAAAAATTGTTATTTAACATAAATACTATTTAGTAGCAAAACCTTCATTTCTCATATATATAGTAGAGGAATTGAAAAAATATTTACATTATTTAAAATAATGTATATTGCTTAAAAGAGTATAGATTACATTATTTTCCCTTTTTCTTTAGCCTACTTTATGTATATTGTTCATTGTGGAAGGCAGGTAGTTAGAGCAGGCAAACAGAAAAGCAAAACTGAGATGAGAGTGGAACAAACTCTACAGCTGATGTGAGAGTAAAAAGAAAAGTTCACAACTTTGCGCGGCTGTGCCTCAGTCGCACCTCTGTGAGATATGATCACATGAAGTGTTAACTGCCCTCAATTCTACTGAAACCCATTTGTTGGTCTCTGGCAACTTACATGGCTATTAGTCTAACACCGTGTCCTGGTTTGAGACGACACACTGCTGCTTGTGCTGAATGAAACGTGATAATTGTTTTTATAATCTTGCTTATAGTGTTAAAATAGGCTCGCTTCTATTATTATGAATATTTTCCTTTGTGGCGTTTAAATAATAAACACACTGGTGAAATTAGAGTGAGGTTGTGACCAAAACTCATATTTTACCATTGTTAGCTAAACATTTTTTCTGCTGCCTGTAACAAAGGTGATTATTAAAAATAATGAATTTTCCTGTAAAATCAACTCTGCAGACCAAGTTAAAACATTAACACTGTTACCTGCAACAGCATTTAAGTAGCTTAAGTTTGTTTCTGCTTTGGCTTAACTCTTGAAGGAATATTCACTGTCTTTGCCATAGTCTCAAGTAAGATAGTTTGTCAATTTGTATGCTGAAGAGTTCATATTAGCATAAATGCTACAGGAAAAGAATGCCATGGCAAAATCTTATTTAAGGTAAAGGTAAAAATCAATTCATTCTGACAGCTGTCTCTGTCTTCAGGTTGCTGTGTAGTACCTAAGTGTGGTAGCTCAAATGGGCTCCAGAGCTGGACGCAGCATTCCAGGTGGGGTCTCATGAGAGCAGAGTAAAGGGGCAGAATCACCTCCCTTGACCTGCTGGCCACACTGCTTTTGATGTAGCCCAGGATACGGTTGGCCTTCTGGGCTGCGAGCACATCTTGCGAGGTCATGTTGAGCTTCTCATCAACCAACACCCCGAAGTCCTTCTCTTCAGGGCTGCTCTTGATCCGTTCTCCGCCCAGCCTGTATTTGTGCATGGGATTGCCCCGGCCCACATGCAGGACCTTGCACTTGGCCTTGTTGAACTTCATGAGGTTTGCACAGGCCCACCTCTGCAGCCTGTCCAGGTTCCTCTGGATGGCATCCCTTCCCTCCAGCCTGTGAACTGCTCCACACAGGTTGGTGTCATCAGCAAACTTGCTGAGGGTGTGCTCCATCCCAACATCCATGTTGCCAACAAAGATGTTAAACAGCACTGGTCCCAGTACCAACCCTGGAGGAACAGGTTCTTTAGGAGGTTTTCTCAAATGGCTTGTTGTTCTGTTTAATTCTTAGAAGGAGACTGCAGTGTCACAAATTCTCAACAGTTACCCTTGTTGACAGTCTCTGAATGAATGGGCACTGAAACTTGGCTGCCTTTGGTAGAAAGAAGAGTGTTCTTGTCAGATCTAATTTGAGAATTGCTGGTTGTTCTTCCCTTGGTCTGTAGTTAAATAAAAGCTTCAGCATTCAGATCTGTGAATTTGGCTGCTTTCATAAATACTATTTTTTAAGCATAATTTATAGAGGGGTTTAGGAAGACAGAGTCTTTGCTCTCCATCCTCACTAAATCCAGGAGGAGTTACTACCTGAAGAACTATTGTTAGTGGAGAACCGTGATAGTTATTGACTGGCTGTGCTTCTGTGCACACTTTTAGGTCAGACCAAGCAATTGCTTTCAGATTGGGTTTAGCAACCCTTTTTCTTTTTCCTAGGGCTGTATGATTTAGAACTGCATTCTTACTGCTCTGGCATGAAACCAGTGTTGGTTCATCAGGAGGGCAGAGGAGGCATTATTACTATCCCATTTAATGTTACACATTTTGTCTCTCAGCATTTTTAGAAATTTGACTATTTTATCAAAAACTGTATTGGTAAACCTAAATGTGACTGTTTAAGTTGTCATCTCTCAGAAAATATCTTTCACCTTCTAAATAGGAGATGGTTGAGAAAAACAAATTGAAATAAAATGTCCCTTTGAATCATCCTGGTGCTTTGATGTAACATTGCCAAATTATGCCCAGAACTCAGGCAAAGTCTTAGCATGTGTTTGATTCTGGGAGACCCACGTTAAAAAGGTGAAAAAGTTTGAGGGTACTTTTGTAACTGTTGCTCAAAACCTCATTTCCTTCATTTTGAAAGTAGTGGGAGTAGCGGCTGTGGTTAATGCTACATCAGACAGTGAGAGCTGCTAGCGATTATTTACTAGTCTCAACCGCTTACACTCCTGAGATACTTTATCGGTCAGCTAAAATTGCAAAAAAGTCCAAATTACTACAGATCTGCAGTATTGTTACAGTTTTCTCTTTTGTTTTGTTTTGTTTTGTTTTGTTTTTTCAGTGAAGTTATATCTTTATTTTGCAGAGATGATGGATGTAGCTTTATTTCAACATGTGTACTGACTGACTGTCTAAATTTGGGTGCTTATATAATGTGTTTTGGTTGGGGGTTTTTTGTTTTGTGGTTTGGTAGGAGTCATGTGAAAAAGCCCACAAGGCTCTTCTTACCCTAACTGAAAAGTTGGGTACCTTTCAGAAAGGAGAAGTAAACAGTGCTATGACGCAGTTTGTCGTAAAGAACTGTTCTCTTAGTTGTTTGCAAGAATTCGTTAGGTTTTATATACGCTTCTAGGTTGCTAACTGTCAGGTCTTAAATGCTGCAAGCACAAAATCAGATATGGGTTCAGTGTTGATGTATTGCAGTGTTTTCAGCATTCACTAAGGGTTTTTTTTTTTTTCTTCACACTAAAGCCCAAGAGTGTTACAGCGTAGGTATTTGCTAACCAGATAAGTAGCTTAACTGTGTCACGTACGTAAACAAAATGAAAATGATCAATTCATCTAAATCTACTTTTGTTTTCAGCTAAATGTACTTTTGGAGTAAATTTTGAAAAGACAGAACTGCAGTTGATATGATCAGGTGTTATGTGGACTGTTTTAAATGCTGGGAGTTCTGAGATGTTTTTGTGGCAGTGGTGTACATGTGGCTAACATGTTAACATGTGGCTGTGTTTTTACACGAAAAACGTTGTATTTGGTAGCCTTTAATAGACACAAACATTTCTACCATACCTAAGTTATGGAGGGTTTTGCTTTTATCATGTGCTGTATATTACTGCAGCTGTTCTAGTTCAATATGCTGAAAGCTTTTTAATAGGTTTAGTATTTTTATTCAATTTCTTACTGTAAAACCTTTATTTGCAGAAGCACTTCTCATAAATCAGTGATTCTTTAAATGTAGAATTGACTATAGTGCCTCTTTTATAACTGAATATGCCATAAATTGAAACAAGGAGTTTCTCTTGTTTCCTTTGCTGTTTCTTTTTGTGTAATAAACAATTACCAATCTGCACTTTTCTCTGTTTAGGCGACTACAATAAGGAAGTGTTCCTAAGAGAAGAGATTCATCCTTCCATCTGTCCAGAAAAAGTAACAGAGTCAGGAAAAACTAACTTAGGATTCATTATTTTATTTTCTTCTTATAGACCTCCACTAGTCAGGCGATCTTCAGCCTTCAGTCTGGTATTTGTCAGCTTTTCCGAGAAACTCTTATTCGCAAGGGATTTGTGGAAATTCAGACTCCCAAAATCATTTCAGGTATTGTATATGTGATTCAGCAGCTACAGGTCTGCTTCTTTTACAGTTGCTGAGCATGCCTATCTGCCAAAAATTTAGTAAGTTTTTATTTAGTAAGTTCTGTTTCTAATTTAGATGCAACATAGCAAACTTCTAGCAGGTATCAAAGTTGTTCTTTTCTGCTGGCTTTGGGTGTTATAAGAATGACAAGACAAATATCATTTATACCTGATTTATGTACTCTGCAATGCATTTAAAGTTTTAATTTTGTTAAATACACGTCTGATCATATGCATTGTTCTTCAAATCAGTGTTCTCAATGTTGAGCGCTGCCAGTTCTATTCCCAGTATTAAAAAAAAAACACTCTAATTTAGATTAAAAGCAGCTTCCATCATAAGGAAGTTACAACAGACATATCATGGTACAAAAGATGATGCCATTATATACAATATGTCATTTCTTTAGCAATGAGCATATGGCTAAATAGAAGGTGGCAGATCATTTTTCTGAAAGTGTGGCGTAACAGCTTCAGCCCGACTAAAAGTCTGAAAATGTAGATTTTGCTTCTGGTTCTGTTGTTGAGCTGCTGTATTGTTTTCAAAGTCAAATTACTTGATTTACGGATGGATGTTTTTCTTCCATCACATTGGTGTTTGAGGTTTTGTTGATGTTGCTAAGAAAATGTAGGGCAGAATATTTGTATTATTCTCATTGTATGTGTATTCATTATATGCATGCATTTTGCCTACTGAATTGTACACTTCTGTATTTATATTTTTGAGGACAGCTCTTGACTGAGATAAAAGAGGGCTTTTTAACAAAATAGATGTAAGCAACTATTCTTCCAACGTGGCAATTATCATTGAACTATAAGATTAGATAACTTTTTTTCTACAGAGACAATTGAAACAGCATGAAGTACTAAAGACTCCCAAGTAGTTTATTTACGTAGGACCTTTGAGGAAGTGTGTTATTCTGTTATTCTTACTGTGCAGTGTACCATTGAAAGCAAGCGAGCAAGCATCCTATTGTTTGAATGAGATCATATTTTGTAAAAATAACTAAGCTAAATTGATGCGATCCTTACTAAATTTCAAATTTAAATATCATAGCTGTTTAAGATTTGGGATTTTAAAAGTTACCTGTAGTCAAAAATAACTGTAAATATTCACTGAATTTCAGTGGGAGTAGTGGTAATGAAAGAAATGTTAATCTCAGTGGAATGGCTAGTAATAATAATAATTAGTACTTTAGCTAGAGTTATGTTAACATTAGAACTTTCAAAGATTATTAACCAATCTTTCACTCTGGCGTGCTTTTGTTAGCAAGTCAGGCAACTGTAACTCTCATATCGCACGCTGCGGAATGGAAAGGTAAAGTGACTCAGTTTTGGTAGGCAGTTTGCAGTAAGGGATTCAAATGCACGTGTTCTTGGTTCCTGTTCTCTCAAGGTAACCTTCTATGAAAACTGCCTCCAACTGAGAAAAAGCTTTATACCTTTGGCAGATGTCCTCTGGTAAATCTAGTTTTGGATCTGAGAGATACTTATGCCTTCAGTTAGAGAGGATGGTCCTGGCAAAACAGGATATGCGCTTTCATCTCAGCCTCTGCAGTTAACCCCTGGAAGCCTACGTCACTGATAAAGATTGGTTTCCACAGAAGTGTTGGGCTGCAAGTAGATGTGGTGGTACAAGCACGCGTTCCCTGCTGTTCTCGCTCGAAGGGGAAGGACAGCTGGGAATAGTAACATTTTAAACAGAGCTGCAAAACAGCATTAATAGGAGTATGCTTTGAAGAAAAATCTCCTCCTGATCTCTAAATGTAAGAGCAATAGTCTATTATTGTACCCCTGATTTTTTTTTTACATTTTGATTTCCATAATTACTGCAAGCGTTTGCTTTTCAGCTGCCAGCGAAGGAGGAGCCAATGTGTTTACTGTCTCATACTTCAAAAGCAGTGCCTACCTGGCTCAGTCCCCACAGCTGTACAAGCAGATGTGTATATGTGCTGACTTTGAAAAGGTTTTTTGCGTTGGGCCAGGTAAGAAAAGCGTTGGTTTATCCAAAGTGTGAAGTGTGCAGTGATGGCTTTTAGCAGCTGCGGTACAAATAAGATAACAGGCACACTGAAAGCTTTGAATGGTTTCACTTAATATAGTTTCACTTACCAAGCACAAATTTCAGTTGGGGCGATTAATGAGAGTAGCAAAGTTGCTGGAACAAAACTAAAATGCTGAAATAAGGGTGGATTACTCTTCTCCAGTGCCAGCTGTTCTGCGAGGAGAACGAATAGAGTTGCATTGGAAATTGATTGTATGATGAAGTTAGTAAAACGTGGAACACCACTGTGATTACTGAAGCCATAGTTTCCTATTAACCATGCCCAGGGGTTGCCTAATTGCCTTCAGTTGTCCAGTAGTAAGCTGTTAAAATAGACAAGCTAGGTTTTATGTACTTCAGATTGCATATTAACATATACTTATCCCTTGCTTTTGTACGTGTACCAAACAACTTTATTTAGAAAACGCATACTTTTAACTGGGCTGTCAGTAAACAATAAAAAATTAATAATTTCCAGTCTCGTGCTCTCTCTTTCTCAAAAGCCGATAGGATGTGGCCTCTTTAAGTGATATTACAGCATTTTTTTTCTAAGACCTCAAAGACAGGTTTAAAGATATTTAAGCTGGAAAACAAGTCAGTAACAGCTTATAAAAAAGGTGTAGGTAATTCAGAAGATCTTAAATTTCTTGTTAATTACTAATAAATGAGTCATGGTTTATAGGAAGACATGTTTATATTAGACTCATATATCTGAAAAAAAAAAAAAACCAAAAAACAAAAACACCCAGAGCACACACACACGCACAAGTCCATTTCCTCTGAAAAAGGCAGTTTTCAAATCTGAAAGTTCTTGTGTGCCTGAAAGCTTGTCTGTTTTTTCCACTTCTGTCTGTTGGTCTAACAAGAGATACTGGCTCTCTAAAGTCTTGTCTGTCTTGTATCCTTCGAGCACCACAGCTACAATAATGCTGTCACTGTTGTTATAAATGATGCTCTGAGGCAGCTAGTTTTCTTTTTGTTTTTCAGTGGGAATTGTCATGTCTAAAGACAGCATTGTCTGCCTGATCCATATGCTGATGTGATTGATTGTCAGTGTTATTTTTCAAAATGGAATGATAATTTCAGGTCAGTTAGAATTTCTGTTGTTTAATTTTACAGTATTTAGAGCTGAGGACTCCAATACACACAGACACCTGACTGAGTTTGTTGGTCTGGATATTGAAATGGCTTTTAACTATCACTATCATGAAGTGGTAGATGAGATTGCAGATACCTTGGTGCAGATATTCAAGGGACTTCAGGAAAGGTAATGAGAGCTTTTTCCGTTTCATGAGCAACTTCATTTGTTTGAGATCTCTTGCACTCTGGTATGACATGGGTGAGCATTTAATCCTCAGCTCGTCTGATAGGCATTAGTAATCTGACTTACAACAGAACTTAAAACCAAACATTTTTGCTTTGCTCTTAACTATTTCTTTGTGCCTGACTTTTAAAGTTCGTTCAAGCCATAGGCCAGTAAACTGTCGATTTTTAGCCCAAGTTGCATCTCCTAGAGATGCTGGCCTACACTAAGAAAAGTTCTTGTTTACTGTTGAATGGACTTCCTAACAGAAATGATCCATCATTAATTTAAAACATCCTTCTTTTTGTGCCACTATGGGTAGATTGATTGTTCTGTTTTGAAATTAATTTTAATATTTACTATCTAAGAAAGTTTTTTTTTAATCAAATTTACTGAAAGCAGCAAAGATTATTTTCCATTATTCACAGTCTAACTCATTAAAAAGCCTGGCCAGAACTTTAGGAAGTGGTTTTCATTTGCTTACAAATTAGACTATCTTGCCAGCAGAAATGCAAATCTTTTCATCTGTCTAGAAGGGAATTTCTCTTTCATATTTGAAATAGGATATTACTCAAATCAAAGAAGAACCTGGGTAAATATTGCAAATCAAAGGGACGATTTCTCGAAGTCTTTACTGTGAAAATTTGACCTAGTAAATTATTTCTTACAAGAGGAATAAAACAGAAGTAGTAGTAAAATATTAACATGTATATCACTGAAGTAGATGCATTAACTTACATGAAACATTTCATCAGGATTGTACAGAATTTCTCCAGAAGGGGCTTTAAAACAGTTTTTTATGTTGCAAGAGGGACCTCTTGTGGCAAAATTGTTTTGCCATTGCAAAATCGTTGTTAGATGCCAGAAGAGTACATTTCTTGATTGTTTCATATTTTGCTTCTCTTCTTGTTGCCTTGTATATAGATTCCAAACTGAAATTCAGACAGTGAACAAACAGTTCCCGTGTGAGCCATTTAAGTTTTTGGAGCCAACTCTGAGGCTGGAATACCGTGAAGCTGTGGCCATGCTTAGGGAAGCTGGTGTTGAGATGGGTGATGAGGAAGATCTGAGGTACTTTGGCAGTACACAAATATGTCAGTCTTGTGAAAGTGGTAGTAAAGCGTCAGTTTTGTCCTGTGCAACTGACAGCCCTCAAGAAGGAACCACAGGCTTTTAGAGAAATAAACAGTACTCATATCCAGATCTCTTGGCAAATAAATGAATGGATATGAAAAAAGGCCTTATTTTAATATAGACTATACGTACAAACTCTGAAATCCAAAAGAAAATAACTTACAGCATAAAGTGAGAGTAACGAACCTTCTAAGGATAAGAAGCATTTGTTTTTCTAACAATTGCAGTCCTTCATGTGAATTGTCACATGTCTCTGAATAGGATTAAACAAAAAGATTCTTCAGTCTGAAGGTCTTTCTATTCAGTGAGACCTTCACATTTCTTCTTTCCACCTTTCAGGAATATGATTAAGAATTGCATTCCCATTGACTTACTGAAAGATGGGTTTAATTAACTGGTTAAAGTTTTCTAAAGACACTAAGTTAAACCATTTCTGTTCTTTCCCATAATATATCCAGTACAATTAGGATAATGTGTGAATTTACAGTTAAATTATCTGTGCGTCAAAGAAGTTTGAATTGTAAGAGTTTGATAGAGCAAAATAATTTCCTCAGCAACTGCTTATGCTGTTTCTCACTTATTGTGCCTAAGAAGAAATGGCTGCACAAGGTGTATGCCAATAGGAAATAGAGTACACAATTCTTCAGTAATCGGAATATGGAGGTTAGGAAGTAGTTACACTAAAAGCAAGAATATCTTTAGGTATCAGTTAATTTAAGGGATTTCTAGGACAAATACAAAATATTTTGTAACAGAAATAAATATCCTTTATTTCTGAAATTTCTGTCTGCACAATCCAAAACATTCAGAAAAAAGTACTAGATTTTATAAAGGGCGAGGTGCAGCAGATATGTAACTTGAAATCTTTTTAGCTTTATGAAGTATATAAACGGTGCAAGTGTAAATCACTTGATTTTAATGGTGGTAATCTTTTTCAGCACACCTAATGAAAAGCTCCTGGGACGCCTGGTAAAGGAAAAGGTAACATTTTAGAATAAATAAATTTGTCGTTGAATCTGAAACCTGATGTCATGAAGTCATTGGGTTGGTATAAATGCCTGCTTCATGTAAAACAACTTTTTACGTGCTGATTGAGAATATGGTATGTCAGAACATGTAGAAATTGTGAAGAGTTTGTGATTAGCATAAGCATTTTTTAATTGTCTGACTGCATTCCCATTTTGCTGCTTATTTAATCTACTGACAGTTTTGTTTTTATCATTAATAAGCTGTTTCAAACCATTTTCAATCTTTTGTATTTATTTCTATCATCTGTTATACTGAGTACACTAAACAGGATAGTACATTCCAAAACCAGTTCTTACGATAATTTAAGAAAATAAACCAAACAACCAAATCTATAGAAGAAGATGAGATCTTTGGCAAAAAAAAAAGTACCCGTTGCTACAGCAAGACATTTTACTGCTAAACATTTCTAAGTTTACACTAGAAGTAGTATTGGAAAATTGAAAAATAATACACTGCTTTTATTGATAACTTATTTTTTATGATAGTGCTATCAAATTTGTGGGAAGTTATTGGGAGATCTTTTTTTATTTCACAGATTCAGTGATTGTGTCTTCCTCTTGTAATTTGTTCTGTACATCATTTTCTCTTGTACTAACTGTTTTAAATTACTTTCTTTCAGTATGACACAGACTTCTATATTCTTGACAAATACCCTCTTGCTGTGAGGCCTTTTTATACAATGCCAGACCCAGTAAACCCTGTAAGTAAAATTCTTTGTTGTTGTCAATGGGGCTTTTTTGTAGTTTCAATTATTCTCTGTAGGGATAACTTGACAAAATAGATAAACTATATTTATATGATCTGCTGTTATAA
This sequence comes from Vanellus vanellus, assembly GCF_965231255.1. Lineage (NCBI taxonomy): Eukaryota > Metazoa > Chordata > Aves > Charadriiformes > Charadriidae > Vanellus > Vanellus vanellus. The sequence continues at coordinate 7,943,841 of NC_138910.1, forward strand.
TTAAAATTCTGATAACAAGATTAGGTCAGTGTTACATGACTTGTAAAATGTTTACGGTTACTCTTCACTGGTGAAAACATATCAAAAAGAAACAAATTAGCTAAAATTGGGCTTTATGAAGAGACCTCCGTGGTCAGAGCACTGCTGCCATCACTGAGAAGAGGCAAAAACATTCTTCCAAGGCAACAGACACTTTAACAGAAAATGCGCTTTTTAACATTGTTAGAAATTCCCCAGTTTATTCCTAAATCCAGGGTAAATATCTTTAGAGCCTCTTTTGCTGAAATAACTACATGCAAATGTAACGGTTTTTCAAAGGACGTGTGGATGAACTTCAGTTTTTTAAATCAACTCGAGTCTAATGAGAGGAGCCACTTTGCTCCAATGAGCTGTAATTCCCGGGCAGAATGCAAATACATTGCACTCTTACTCCACAACTTTGGATCTCATAAGTGAAGTTACTGAGAGGTGCATGTTTGCCACCTAAGTATAGAGCAACTGTAGGTAGGAAATAAACTCATCTTTGTTTTTCCAGAAAAACTCTAACTCTTATGATATGTTCATGAGAGGGGAAGAGATCTTGTCTGGAGCTCAGCGAATTCACGATCCTCAGCTGCTGACAGAAAGAGCCCAGCATCACGGCATCGGTAACAAGTCAAACAACATGACACTGAATTTGAAAGAATATAAATCATGATTGGATTTGTTTCCTTAAGAGAAAGAATTTGGGACAGAATTTGCTATATGGCAGTAGTGCTAAAATCACAGTACTGTTTAATTCATAATGTTAATCCATCTAATTCTGTTTAATCATTTTAATCTAGAGTGGGGTTATTAAGAAACTAGTTAGTTTCCCAGCAACACTTTGATGAAAAGGAATTGTTTCCGAGGTCGAATGTAATGCAGGAAATGCCTTCAACAGAATGAGGGTAGACAAGTCTCATTCAGTCATGCTTCTCTGTACTCTCACAAACTTTTTACAGAGTACTCTAGCAGAATCTTGGTTGGCTCTCCTCTTTAAATCTTGAACTGAACAAATAAGCAAGAAGTCTCCCTTGGTGAAATTTAAAAAAAAACACAACACAAAACAAAGCAAAACACGAAAGACTCAGCTGGGACAAGGCCAGCTAATAGTAGAAGGGTAAAAGAGTAAATCAGGTGGAGATACTGAGGGTAAAACGTGGATTAAAATTATGCTTTCAGTGAATGGCAAAGTGAAGTGGCAGGTCAGCAGTAGCAAAAAAGGAGTAGCTCTCACTGTAGCAAGATAGAAAAATAGTTGCTAAATCTTTGCTTTTTCACTGCAGTTTATTCAAGAAGTCACCATTTTCTGTAAGTTACAATAAACAGTTGGGCATAGCTCTTACTCTGTTCTTGAATTTCTTCCCTGATTAAGTTATCAACAAAATTATAAACCAAAACTGCTATAGTCATAATTTCTAGATAGTCCTGGATAATTTATACGTTTAATGAGTAAAACCCCACTGTCAGTTTGTAAGTTAAATTGGTAAATTTTTTGTTGTGTTTGCAGTCATCTAGTCATTTGTGTGTTTGGTTTAGGGTTCACTAAGCAGGTGAGAAACATATCTTTTTCCTCCCTAGATTTGGAGAAGATAAAGGCTTATATCGATTCCTTTCGTTTTGGTGCACCTCCACACGCAGGTGGTGGAATAGGTAAGTATCTGTATTTTATTTTGTTCTGTGTTAGCCTGAGCTTAAATTAAACGGCTCAGTCTCAAGCAGGGTTCCATATAAAATTCAGAATAGTAGCCTTGTTAAGGTAAAAGTGTGGGGATGTTTTCCTGGAAAATTTTAAGGAGAGAAGCTAAAATGTAAGCATCATCGTAAAACAGGCAAAATATTAATGGCGTAGTTTGGTAAGTTTAAGAAGTAGGTGATCACAAGAAAAAATGCCGATTTATTAGCTGAGCACATCACTTTCAAATTTCACCAGTAAGGAAAGTTTAAGGAAGCAAGAAAATACTGTATTATGTATGGATTTATCATAGTCTACTGATTCCGGAAGCCACTGGTCTCCTAGTGCATTTGATGGAGATGTTCTGCAGTGAGGAGAAATAAGTGATTGCTTCTGTCTTATTCAGTGATTTGACTGAATGTCACTGATCAGTTTGGCTGATGCTAATTGTTTCAGCAAAGGTATTGAGGCTTCATGTCTTGGGTGCATTTTACGTAATAAAACTTTAAAAAAGATATGTTTTAGGCATCTTAATGATAACAATTTACAGTTATGCCCATTGCTTTCGTTAGCAGCATGAAATATGTTCATGCATATGGAAATAGGACACTTTGTAGTTCCTGATCAATAAACACGATTTCTTTGATTCAGTCTTTCTGCATTTGCTTTACTTTTGTGAAGTATATTTAGTACATTCCCAGCATGTTATCAGAACAACTTTCTAAGTGCGTGCCTTCAGTAAATGCATTAGATCTGTGATATGCCGAGACAACTGTTTTGAAATACCTACAAGATGTGTCGATGATTGTGCAGTAATTGTGATCAGAGGAGATGCAGGATTTGCAGATGATCCAAAATTGTTTAGGCCAGTCAGAACTGTATTCAAGGAAGCTGAAGCTACATCTCTTCTGCAGAGTAAGCGCTCCTCATGGCACATGCCAGAGGCCAGGCCAAGTACCAAACAGGAGATGCTGTAAGAATTCACAGTAGCTGTTTCAGATGGAAACCATAACAGAGTAGGGCAGTCCGTGAAAACTAGTATGCATCTGGGTTTCATCTCAGCATGGCTGGGGTGCCCCATGGATTAGGAAATCCTTCCACGTTCTACAGTACACACATAACCTCTAAGATTTCCGGAAGAAAGAACATAATGACCAGTGACATATTTATTATCATAAAGATATCAGCAGATAGTTACACAGGTACATATTACTGAATCTGCAGTTTTGTACCGTAGAGGGTTTGGGATAAGCTTCTCCGGTTTTTACTGGAGTTGCTTATGGCACTTAACTCTGAAGCTATTAAGACTGGTTTGGACTATACTTCTGTTACTGTATTCAAGATCCAGTTCTCCCAATTACCCACCTCCCACTTCAGTTTTCTATACCATTATTCTTGGAAGTCCGACGTGATTCAGAGCAGGGTTGAGTCTCTAGTACCATTGCTTATTGATACATGTTCCACACAAAGCCTCTTCATGGCAGAAGGCACTGTATGTAAAATCCCTGATTTTTGGTTCTGGCTCCTTTCTGTAGTCAGACTAGCTACTCGGTCTTTGGTCACCCTACTACGTGAGGCTGGCTGGAGGTATAAAGTACGTTTAGCTTCCTGAGAGTTTCGAACAAAAGACTGACTATACTGATGGGTTTTTATAATTTGTTGTAGGGCTGGAAAGAGTAACCATGCTGTACCTGGGGCTGCACAACGTTCGTCAGACCTCCATGTTCCCACGGGATCCCAAACGACTGACACCCTAACATGAGCTGCTTTTGAAAGTCTGAGATGATTTGCCCTGCAAACATGATACGATTGCGAGCATATCCCCTGCTACTGGTGAACCTGTATTGATTTGAACATTATAGTATGCAATAAAAAAAAGGAACATCTCGTTTACTAAAGTGCCACAATAATTTTTTTTATCCTTAGGTGTTTATTTAAAAGAAAATATTTTAACGGATCAAGACTCTTTGTATTGGCAACTGTGCGTATTTTTAATGAAAATGTGATACTTTGAGTTAGTATTCTAGTGTCACATTAAATTGTATCATGTTTCTAAACATTTTAATAAATTATGCAATAAAAATTCTGCATTTTTAACTTATGTCAGCAAGATTGAATATTCTGAAGTACAGAATTGGCTCAAAGTTAAAATAACTGGATGCTTGCAATTTAAAAACCAGGAGGAAACCAGCCAGTTGTTAATTTACATGAGTGTCAGGTAGAGAAGCAGGTGAGAACATTCTTAACAAAAAGTCTTCATATGAAATTGTGAAAATAGATTGCAATAAATCTCTCAAAGTAAATTAGACACAATATTTGTCTTTCTGGTTTTTGCTTTGTATCCTCACAAGATAATGATGAATTGATAAGGGTTTGGGTTTTTTTTTAATGATGCAGTAACTGCCTAGATTTTAAATTTATTTTCTTTCTATCTTCTTCCCTTTTTAAAAAAAAGTTGTATACAGGCCATAGACCTGTATTCTTTATTTTGTATTACTGTTGGAGAATGGATAGAAGGTTACACACATTCATGGAATACACAAGGGATATATAATATTCTCAGAAGATAAATGGACGGTGAGCAGGTCATGTGTTTTCCTGCCTGACCCAGCCTCTAGGATAACAAACAAAACAAATGGGCAAGAATTTCGTGTATCTGTTGCCAATGAAAGAGAAGCAAATAATGTAAGTCAACCCATTTCATTTTTTTTTCTTTTATAAGTGCTGTGAACAGCCCAACCGTTGTATATTTAGAGAAATGTGGTGTTTCTGTAAGTCAGAGAACTAAAATTTTTTGTAGACATCCTTTTTCTCAAATGAATCACCTACTTCAACCTCCTCAATTTGCAGTGCTGCGCAAAGCTACTTCTCTTCCTCCTCCCAACCCAAAGGATGTGCCCTGCATTTGGAGAAGAACCAGTGTATTTGAAACTTCCTTTTATGGACTGCATCTGATAGTTGTTTTTCAAATTTAAAAAAAAATTTTAAGTATGGATGCCAAAGAGCAAAGGATTAAAATCCTTACTTGGGTACTGCAATAGACTTACTTTAATATTCATTCATATTTGTAATTTCTGACTTAATTTTTGCTTAACATTTTACATGACAAAGAGCTTTCAGTAGGAGGTATGGTTTAGACAGTCTGTTATTGTTGGTACCTTGATTTTTAAATGTCAGAGAAGTCACATATCGGTTATGCTACAAAAAGGTCAGTGAGGCTGTGTATAAATTGTGTAGAATTTCACAAAAGGGCAAATCATCTTTTGCAGCTGCCATTGAACAAGACTTAATTTTAATGTTTTGTGGCAAGAGTTCTCCATTAGAAAACAATCATACTAAAGGTCAGTTAGGTAAAGTACTGGAAACGTAAAAGTTAAACTTTGTTTAGAAGTCACACAATTCAAGGAATAACATACTTTGCAGCTCTGCTTATGAGTCTGTTGTAACTAATTTACCATGGAATCTCCCCCAAATTATTAACTTTAAAATCTTACAGTGTATCCAGTTGTACTTTACAAAGCTAAGTGGATTATAAACACAGCTTATCATCACAGACTTATTACTGATGAATCCAAGTTTCAAAACAGTTGTTTATTCAGCTAAGCCAACTGGAATTAATTTAATTTAATTACTTCATATGGAACTGGTAATATATTCCACATCAGAAGTGCATCCTTCTAATAAGGAGCAAAATTACTGACTTAGATTTTGTGCCACCAAAAAAAAAATTACTCTGAGAACGATGTTTCTTGCTGTAAATTTGGTAGCAATTTTTGTGCATACATTGCTGTAACAACTGTGCTTATCCTAATTCTGTTAAGAGTTATTAAAGCTCATGTTGTAGTTTGATTTATTCACAGTAGCTGCACAAGAACAAGAATTCGGATGGAGACCGTGATTCCTTTGTATGCAGAATGCTTTCATGCAGTTTTCTCAGCTAGCTGAAAATAATTATGATCATAAATCAAAATGCATTTGTCCTGAGTGTCATCTTAACAGGATACTTTAGTGGGAGCTGCGCATTGTTAGAACTTAGTTTGAAACCTTGCAAATAGTCATTTTGGAACTTTGTGTTGCATTGATAGGTAGTGACTCTGGTTTGGTAGTTCTGGAAAAATCAAACCCGTATAGTCCTTTATTTCCAGCAACTTGCAGGAAGCGTAGCATGGAGTCCACATTGCTGCTGCTTCTCCACCAGTTAAAATGTTTTCCCTTTTTTTTCTTTCATGATATGCAGATGGTAATTACAGTCATGCAATTTTTCTCAAATAAGGAACTATAAAGGATATTGGTAAGGAATAGCCAGGGAGTCATCTGCTCAAAACAAACACCACAAAGCTCCCATTTGCTTCTGCAGTTTAACTAAAACATTTTCCTGTGAAACCCATCTGTGTTCCCTGAGCTCTCTGAATCCGCCCAGCAGGAAGGAGGGCTCGGGCTGTTCTTTTGGCAGCGAAGTGTGGGACTGGTTCCCCACGGCTGCTCACACCTGGGGGTGGGGGTGGGTAACACCACACGGCTGCGTACTGGTGGGGAAGAGGAAAGGAAGAGTAAAAGCAGGAAGACTTTGTGCTTCCACCCTGGGGCTGGACAGTTCCAGGTGTATTGGACATTCCCTCCACTGGCCTGTACTCTGCTGCCAGAGGGATGGAGGAGAAAGCAGTACCCACTGTGGCACACCACTTGGACTCCAGTTCTTACTGGGGTTCCAGCACCTCCCATATGGTAGCAGGATTTCATCCAGGCCACGGGGGTCCACCCCACGCACCTGCAGCCAGCCACGGGTCCCCTTAGAGCACGTTCCTCTCTGCCAAAAACAGAGAGCCCGGGAAAATGAGAGCGCCTGGAGAAACAGCAGGTTTTCTTGACAGCCATCTCTAGAGTATACAACTTGCCCAAACAGGTTTTAATTATTTACTGCTCTTTGTTTGGCTGTTATCATTATCTGCATGCAGGGTGGGCGTAGATTTTGTTGTTGTTGTTGTTAGAAATTATGAAAAAACAGCAGAAATTATCCAGGGTGAATTACTATTTGTTTTAAAATAAACAAGCCTCAGAACCAACTTGTGCTTGTGCATGTTTTTTGCTAGTGTAATCTCACAAAATATGGAATTTATTCACTGCAAGTTTGTTTAGAAGTTATTGAGTTCTGCTAATTTCTTATTTTCTTTGGATTTAGAGGAGCACATAAGCACAGCATAAATTATAAACAGTTGGGCCGTTTTTCTTCTATTTTACCACCTCGTTAGCCCTTAGTTATTTTCAAAAAGAAGAAAAAAAAACACCCAACCCTCAAAAAGCTGTAATATGTACCAAAGCACAGCAACCTGCCTTAAAACATACCAACTTTCAAACCCGTCCAACCCAGCCGGGGCCTCTGCCCCGACCTCTGCAGTGGGGCGAACCCTGCAGGGCTCAACCCCTCTGCACCCAAAAAAAAATCCTGACCCACAAATTGCCAGGCGGCCTTTACCATTTGTTTTTTGCAATTAAGACCCCGTTCTCCATGTGGCAAAGTGCGGCGCAACACGAGGTAACGCTCCTGCGGGCAGTTTGTGACGGGGTTCAAGACGGGGAGCGCCAGCCCTCAGCCGCCTCAATTACAGAAAAAAAAAAAACAACAACAAAAACAACCTCAAGTTCAGCAAAGATTAATGACTTTTTGCAGGTTTGCAGGTGGCTGAGCGCTTCTGAGCGACTTCTTCCCACAGCCATCGAAACATTTCCCGCTGGCAGGCAGCTTCTGCCCGCCAGCAGCCATCCCGTAATGGCTGCCAGCCGTGGCGTCACTCGGCAAACGTCACCTCATACCCCGCCAGCCGCTGACGCAACGTTACGAACGGCGTCCGCACGAAGACCTGGTCGAGTTTGCCCCGCTCCCGCCTGAGGCGGGTCCCTCCGAAGCCGGAGACTCAGCCCGACCGCCCACTCAGCGAAACGCTCCCCGCCTTTGGCGCGAAAACGCCCGTGAGGGAAGCGAGAGGCGGGGCCGGAGGAGGCGGGGCTCTGCGGGACGGCGGTCGCCGATTGGCCGGTACGGTGGGGCTCTGCGGGATGGCGGCCGCCGATTGGCCGACGTGGCGGGGCGGTGGCGCACGTGGGGTGCGCAGTGGCGCGAACCGGGCTGAGGGGGCTGAGGCGGCGGCAGCCGGGATGGACTTGGCGGTGGCGGCGGGGGACGCGGGCGCGGCGCAGCAGCACCAACAGCTCCGCGATGAGGTGGCGGAGAAATGCCAGAAGTTGTTCCAGGACTTCTTAGAGGAGTGAGTGATGGGGGCCGGGCCGGGCCGGGCTGGGCCGGGCCTGGCGGCGGGCGGGCAGGGCCGCAAGCGCCTCAGAGAGGGGGTGAGGGTTGGCCGCCATTTGGTGAGAGCGAGATCCTGTCAGGGCCTGTGGTCCCGATCCCTCGTGTTTCTGTCGGAAAAGCGCCCCTTATGGCCCGGGCCCGCCGCTGAGGCACTGCCCTGCCGTGAGGTGTCGCCTTGTATGGCAAAACCCTTTCCAGAGAGCTTTCGGCGGGACTTTGCTAGGGGACATTTGGCCCTGTTAAACACAGTGCTGTGACAGCCAGGCTGAAAAAATCACTTTCGTGGCTTGGTTTTAGCACGTTAATACGTCCGACTGACGTGTTTTGCCTCCCCCAGCAGCAGGTAAGGGAAACTGTTAACATTGCCCTGAGGAGCACAGGACAAAACCCGTTTTGCTGGCACAGAGTCATCGTTAAACCATAAATAAAATTCTGTATGAAAAGCAGGCCCAGTCCGTCTGCGCTGGGGTGTTGGTATAACAGCTGTAGCAAGGCGGGCGGAGGGAAAATACTGTTGGAAAAGACATTTTCAAGGGACTGTGGGATGCTGTCGTTCTCATGCACGCTCCTCAGCGTGTGCAATCCTTCTCTTTCTCTCCTGAATTCAGAAATATTCAGTTGCATCGTGATATGTAACTATGAAACGTTTTCCTGCATCACTTTCAGGTTCCAGAACAGCGATGGGGAGGTCAAATACTTGCGTGATGCTGAGGAACTGATTCGGCCAGAGCGGAACACTTTAATTGTGAGCTTTGCGGATTTGGAGCAGTTCAATCAGCAGCTCTCTACCACTATTCAGGAGGAATTTTACAGGTAAAGTGTAGAGATTACCTGAGAGATGCACAATGCTCCAGTCTCAGGCCCATAACGTCTTATATGTAAAAAACCAAGAGGTTTATCTGCTTTCTGTATCCTGCACACACTTACATTTAAGAATATTTTTCTTTTTTACTGGATCAAAACTTACTTCTTAATGGATTCCTCTCTGGAAACCATTAGTTAACTAGGCAATTGCATTTATTCTGGTAGAGGTAGATGGTCAGTATGGGAATACAGAAGAAACTCTAGAACTTCTTGCTCTGAAAATACTTTATTGAGCCAGTGGCTTATTTTGAGCATCTGCTTCTTAATATAAGGATAAAAATGTGATAAAATGAGACTAAAGTGTGTTTTCAGGCAATATAGCAAATGGCGTTGTTATTATTATGCAGTAATTTCATATGTAGCATATTTATATTAGCTTTGTGTGTTCTTACATAATGAGGCAGTAAAAAACAGAACCTGGAATTGTATGATACAAGCCTTTGATGTAGCCTAAAGCAAAGAAGGCATTTTGACAGCTTCTATAAAATTTGAACTTTTTTTCTGTATTTCAGGGTTTACCCTTACCTCTGCCGAGCAGTCAAGACTTTTGCTAGAGACCATGGAAATATTCCTTCAAACAAGGACTTTTATGTTGCATTCCAAGATCTACCTACCAGACACAAGTAAGACAGTTATTAATTCCAGAAACTTGTGCTTCTTTACTACTGGGGAAAAAGTGTCAAAGCTTACTGAAAATGTTTTGGTTATATAGCCTGAAATACACAGTTGACCAATAGGATTGTGAAGAAGTTTCCTGATCTTGTGCAGGATATTTTTTGGATACAGTTTTTCGTTTGTGAATCATACTCAGGTACTTACATTCATCATATTCCACAAATAAATGTAACTTCTCTAATTCAAAAAAGTGATTTAGAGTATGTTGCTTTTGAAGCACCAGTGAGGTAACTTTTGCATTAGTTTGACCTTTAGTATTAATCTAAAAGTTTACGTAAAATCATAAAATGAGAAAATATTCTAGTAACTTTGCTGCTTTTGTCTGTTACAACTGTTCTCTAGTTACAGACTGGATGAAACTATGTTGCATCTTTGTATTTGGGTAGTACCCCAGGCCTAAAAATGTCAACTCAAGAATTTGAACTCTATGAATTTCTCTTTTGAACAGAATTCGAGAATTGACATCAGCAAAAATTGGCTCACTGATGCGTATCAGTGGACAGGTGGTACGTACCCACCCAGTCCATCCTGAGCTTGTAAGTGGAACCTTCCTGTGCCTCGACTGCCAGACAGTGATTAAAGATGTGGAACAGCAATTTAAATACACGCAGCCAAACATCTGCAGAAACCCAGTCTGTGCCAATAGAAGGAGATTCCTGCTGGACACAAACAAATCAAGATTTGTTGATTTCCAAAAGGTACAGTGGTGAGGCTGAGGAGGACGATGAACAGTGGTGTTCTTGTGGTAGTTGAAAGGTGTCGTTTGTACTGCTACACACAGAAGATAATTAACTTTGGTTCTGTCAACATCAAGAAAAAACCTCAAGAAAAGGCATTGGAGTTTCTGAAAATCGTTTCTCTCTGTCCATGGAAGGCTTATGTTTAAGCTTTTAAGCATCAAAGGGGTTTTTGCATGACATTTGTTGTCTAAGTAAGCTACTGAAAGCCCCTGTATTCAAGTTGTTGTCAGTCTTCTATCACAGGTGCATCACGTGTAGTTGTTTTATACGAGTATGAAAAGAGGTGTCTTTAGTAGCTGCAATGTTTTGCTCTTCCAGATTGATTTACTTTGCCAAATCCTCAGCACATCACTTCCCACAATAATATTTTTGTGTCAGTCACATTAACTAGACTCTTCAAGTTGCTTTTCCTAGACCTCGGAATTGTCTTTGTGGCCCCTGTACATCCTCATCTTAGATACTGATTAGTGAAGGGTTTTTTTACTTGTTTGTCTTATTGTAAGAGGGATTTCATGATTGACATGGATGACGGAAAGCAAATGCCGCTTACTTACTGTATTTATTGGAAGCTTAGCTTTTGAAGCAGTGTCAAATTTGGTGACATCTGCTAAGTGCTTAATGGTCTCCCCCTCTGCAGGTTCGCATTCAGGAGACACAGGCCGAGCTGCCACGCGGTAGCATTCCTCGCAGCGTGGAAGTCATCTTGCGTGCAGAAGCAGTGGAGTCTGCTCAGGCAGGTGACAAATGTGACTTCACAGGGTCGCTGATTGTTGTGCCTGATGTGTCCCAGCTCTCAACACCAGGTTTGTTGCTACTGCTCATGACCTAGATGACATATCCTTCCTACTTGTTCTGGGAACTGCTGTTCTGACTCTCACTTTAATGGCAGGGGTGCGTGCAGAAACTGGCTCCCGGGTGAGCGGGACAGAGGGCTATGAAACCGAAGGCATCCGAGGACTTCGTGCCCTTGGAGTCAGAGAGCTGTCATATAAGCTAGTCTTTCTAGCTTGTTACGTTGCACCAACAAATCCACGGGTGAGTCTGAGAAGAAAATAAATTTAAAGCTCTTGATGATATCTGCTCTGTATTGTTTTACCTCAAATTAGGGAGTGGGAATGGTTAAAAATTTCAACATGTATGTGTACCACCTTCCTGTGCATTTGAGTATCTTTATATTCTGATTGGATTTATATAGCAGGTTTTTTTTCTTTTCTTATTTTTTCGTAGCAGTTTTCACAGATGTGATTATTTACCAATGTTACCAACTTATTCTAAAGAGCTAAATGGTCCATTTATTTCCATTCAGCTTTCATCCATTTCTGCAGCATCTCCTTTTCCTCCAGGAAATCCTATTGCTTCATTTTTTCACAGGGAAAACAATGATCCTTCTTGTTCCCCCTGGTTTATCACATAACATCTTAGGATGTAACTACAACATAATAAGCAATGCTGACTATGTCTGGGTTTTAGCATGGTATGATATTTTAATCTATAATTCTGCTAGCAGCTTCACCATCACATAGCATAAAAATAGTGTCTGTTATTTTCTTGGTGTAGAAGTTTCCCGCCTCATTCCAGAGTAATGAAAGACCTTGTAAATTCCAGTTAATGAAGGATGCTTACAAAGGCAAATTTTAGCCAAAGGAAGCCGTACTGGTTTACTTTCTTTTTTATCTCTGGACAAACATTTCTCCTGGGTTTTTCTCACTAACTGAAGTTATACTCCATTGATTTTCCCACCTAGGAAATTGCCTATTGGTTCTTAAAGGTATAAGGTGATGAGCTTCTGGCTTTTCTGAATGTGTTCTTCCCACTCAGCTTATAGAGCAAGTGTGTGTAACCTGTCTGCAGTACTCACATTCAGTAGTGACCATTTTTATTCCTTTTATTTCTTTCTATTTCCTTTGTTTAGTTTGGTGGAAAAGAGCTCCGAGATGAAGAACAGACTGCAGAAAGCATTAAAAACCAAATGTCTGTGAAAGAGTGGGAAAAGGTGTTTGAAATGAGCCAAGATAAGAACCTTTACCATAATCTGTGCACCAGCCTCTTCCCCACTATCCATGGTATGAGTCCAGTTGTTGCCTCAGAGAGGGAAGGTTTCTCATATGGAAATATTACTTCTTCTTGATGTCTGGGTAGTGCCATTTTGGGAAAGTTTGAAAGCCCTGTGCCAGCTACCACAAATTCCCCCTTCCAGCACTGGTTATGCTAGAAAAGGAGAAACTATTTCCTGAGTACTTGCTGTGTTTAATCATTAAGGCCTGCGAGACTGCTCAGAATGGTTGGTTTTGTTATTGGGTGATCTACTACTAAACCCTACAGTTGACAGCTGGATATAAACTTTAATTTTTATGGGTGTCCTTCAAACGATTTAAGGGTTCCAAATATTTGTATGCTGTTGTGCGTGTGTGTGTGTGTGTGTGTGTTTATGTTTGCAGTTGTTTCTGGCTCAGAGCTAGTTTGAGGACTTGTGTTGGTAATGTCTGAAAAGTTTGATCAGCTGAATTTGGTCCATATTCTGAGCCACTATAGCATAAAGGAATTCTGCTGCTTTGAGTCATTCTTCCCTGAAACTGTATCAAGCACATAAATGCAGTTTTAGTGGATGTTTAGCAAATAAGTAAATTCTGAGCGGATGTGCCGAAATGCTCTAAAATTCTAGTGGGCTGAAGGGTTTTTTTTAAATAGGAAAAACGTGGTGTTTTCTTTGGATTTTCAGTTGAGTGTCTTTTCTGGGGCAGGTAATGATGAAGTGAAACGTGGGGTTCTGCTGATGCTTTTTGGAGGAGTTCCTAAGACCACTTCAGAAGGCACTTCATTGCGTGGGGACATCAATGTTTGTGTTGTTGGTGATCCAAGTACAGCCAAGAGTCAATTTCTGAAGTAAGCATCTCATTAAAATTCAGTATTTAAATACTGTCCAGTGTGACTAGAGCTATAAATGTGTACTGTGCCTTCTCTAAGTTAAACAGAGGAAAGGAAAGTAAAATATTTGAGAACATTTTCCAGGAATTATTTAGATGTGGTTGAATTGCTTGAATAGGGCTGAAGCAAACTCAACAAGCCCCGTGTTAATAACAAAGAATGAATTAAAACTTTTTTGTTGTTCTTTAGTTATGAAAGTATGGATTTCCAAATATTTTCAAAATACATTGAATATTAAAAATATAAAAAATATTGCATATATTAAAATATCAGAGATAGATGAAATATTTTTTTTCTTTTCTATTTTTAGCTTAGTCTAAATTGGTAGGTCCCAACACTTTGGACAAATAGACAGCTATTAATCCTTAAAAATAATTATGAAATAATTATGTTTTGTGCTACATCTTATGCTATAATGCTTTTTTATTTGAAACGCTATTTAATATGGTTTTATTTTATTATGCTGCTCATTTACTTCTGCGTTGTTCTTCATGAAACTGAGGTCCTTCAACAACTGCGACTCAGAAATATAGAGGCACCACAAAAGCTGCCTTAGGCTGCCTGTGGTCAGTCTTGCTGCTTCCTGCTATGAAGCTATTTGGTCCCTTGTGCTGACATTTACCTGACCTGCGAGGAGCAGTGTTAGTTTGTGAAATCATCGAAAAAATTGTGGAAGCAGGTCTGGGTGTTTTTTTTTCTGCTGGTGTAACCACAAGTGAATAACAGACCTGTGATAGACTGCAGTTAGATAAGGATTAGTTTCCAAGGCTTGCTCAAACATCATTAGAGGTAGGAGGGCCTACCTAAATATTATTTGCTTCCTGAAGGAAGGGATAAGTCCTGGCTGAGAGGTTGAAAGTGACACTGCATTACAGTTACCTTGTTTCTGTGGGTTTTAATCTGACTTTTTAAAGTTTGTGCAACACAATTCCTCACTGTAATTTCTCTCCATAGACATGTGGATGAGTTCAGTCCTCGTGCTGTGTATACCAGCGGAAAAGCCTCCAGTGCTGCTGGTCTAACAGCAGCTGTTGTAAAAGATGAAGAGTCTCATGAATTTGTCATTGAAGCTGGAGCACTGATGCTGGCAGATAATGTGAGTCCAGGAACTAGAGAGGTTCCTGCATCCCTGGAATTGTTTTGATGATTGACCCGAATTGTCTTAATGGTGCTTTTTTTGCCAAAGTTGATTGAATTTGGGTAACAATATTTTTTATTCGTCCGCTGCAGGGGGTCTGTTGTATTGATGAATTTGACAAAATGGACATGCGGGATCAAGTAGCCATTCATGAAGCAATGGAGCAGCAGACTATATCCATTACTAAAGCAGGAGTAAAGGTAGCTTGCGCTATTCCTCTGCTTGCGTAGTCTGTATGATCACCTGACTGGTTGTCCAGCGTCAACAGGCAAACTTTTGTGTCGGGTCTGCAGCTGCCTCCCTGTGGCAGGAGAGAGAACACTTATCTGAAAAATTTTTGTGCCAAGCAACCTACAAAGAATCAGAAATGTTACTGAAATGAAAAAAGAGATAGTAGCGGGTAGAAAACAGAAAATGGAAAAATTCTAGCTTTGAAGTAACCCCAAAAGAGGATATAGATTTATGTGTATTTGTAGAAGTGTGTATTTGCACTGTTAAAAACAGGGTGTTGTGAAAAGCAGTTTTAAGGCCTTGTTTCAGTATTGTTGGCAAGAGTGTGGCAATGTTAAAATATTGATTCATCAAACTGTGTCTTGGGGCAGAGACCTGTTGGGAAAGGGTTAGCTAGAAGAGTTTGGGCTTTTGAGGAGTGATTGTTGTAATACCTCCATTGAAACTTCATCTAAAAGATGTTATGCTGACCCATTTGAATTGCAATGAGTTGGTTTAGCAAGTGGTCACAGATATAATTCTTTTTTTTTTATAATTTATTTGTTTTCATTGTCAGGCTACCCTGAATGCCAGGACCTCCATTTTGGCTGCAGCAAACCCAGTTGGTGGGCGCTATGACAGATCCAAGTCACTGAAACAGAATATAAACCTGTCAGCTCCCATCATGTCTCGCTTTGATCTCTTCTTCATCCTTGTGGATGAATGTAATGAGGTAATTTTAAGGAATTGTAGAATAATTTATGTCAGAAAAGACCTCTGGAGGTCTCTAGTTTAACCTCTTGCTCAAAGCAGATCATTAAGAACAGGTTGCCAAGACCTTGATCTGCTGAGTTTTGAGTATCTCCAAGGATGGAGATTCTACAGCCTCTATAAGCCCTTACTGCAATGTTTGACAACTCTCTTATGTTTAAAAGATAATAACTTTTATATCTAATCAGAATTTCTCATGGTTCAGTTTGTGTTGGTTGCCTCTTGTCAATCTGTACTTCTAAGAACAATCTGGCTCTGTCACATCTATACTTGCCAATGAGGCAGTTTTCTAGTTGAACAAACCAAGTTTCTTCAGCCTCTCCTCATGTTTCGTGTGCTCCTGCCCTCTGACCATCTTGGTAGCCCTCTGAAATTTTAGGTGAAGCTCAATTCATGAGAGTATCTTGCTTCTGCTTTGCTCCTCTGTCTGCAAAGTTAAAAGCTGGCAGTACAAATTTGAACATGCTCTGCTGAATACAAAGATACTGCCTTTTCATCTTGTAGTGATTTGACCTGCAAACTTAAAACCCTTAGTCATTTTTACAAGTCGCTGGTCACTAAGGCTAAGACTGCTACCACCTGTCTGTGTGGCATTTGCCTTGGGAACGCATGAGATAGATACAGAGATTAATTTTGGTTCAGTGCTTTTCTCTCTACTGTTTTGCTCAAAGTGATTATTCTAATTGAGAAGGGACTGATGAAAGAGACAGAGTAGGCTGAAAAGGAAGAAAGCAGTTCCCACGCTCTAAAGTGCTGCTTTCTGCCTGTTTTATGGCTAACTTGTAACACAGGAGTGTTCCAAGAGGTTATAAATCCTAAAACTGCCTTTTATCCCTTCTCTGCTATGTTTCCTTGTGTTAAAAACCTCCAGGGCATTCTCCTGGGTCTTCTGGAAGAGCCTGGCTTCTGGAAAGAATAGCCATGAGGAGTGCAAGTGAGGGAAAGGAGTGGGAAGGAAGAATATAGCTGTTATTTTGATATTTCATTGATGTTGTGAAAGTGATCTGACAGAGTAATAATATCCCAGGTTACAGATTATGCCATTGCCAGACGCATAGTGGATCTGCATTCCAGAGTGGAAGAATCTGTTGATCGTGTCTATTCATTAGATGATATCAGAAGGTATCTGCTGTTTGCAAGACAGTTTAAACCAAAGGTAATTCTACTTTCTTAGATAAGTTGCTCTGTATGAGGTGATCCAAAGGAATAGTGACTCTTTATCATGCTTTGTTCTAGCAAATGCAAAGACACTTACTGTAGTGTTCTCTCAAGAAAGGAGTTGTAAACTCAGTTATTATCTAGAAATATAGCATATTTTGGAACCATGTACTTTTTTTTAACTCCAGAAACCCAGCCAGCCTAGATGAAACTGTTATAATCAGTAGTCTTAACCACTTTGGTGGCAGTTCTTAAACTCTGTCTAGAACAACTGAGGGGTAATTTCATAGTTTTTTTCATACCTCAAGGGCATGGGTTACTCAACACGGCTGCTGCAGAGAGTTTTGTATTTTATTGACTTACTGCTCAATCAAACAGTTTGTTTGGCTTTATTTTAAAAGGGTATTGTTCCTCAATATTTCTTTGCTTTTTTTGTAGTAAGATACAGAACATGGGAAACTGCTCAAAGTACAAATTTTTGTGGTCTATCCAAATAGCAGATTGGATGGGCTGTGTGTTAGATTTTTGAGAGGTTGTTCTAACGTAGTTCTTTTCAAATGGAATGGGAGGACACCCTCCCTCATAGACTTTTGAAAACTCCCATTTCATTTCCATGTGGTGGGGAGTTTGCTTTCCATTTGGGTCTGTGTATGTGCAGATAGACTCAGGTTGAAAAGCATGTACACAAAGCTGTAGTTGGTGTTAGTATGTTGAATGTATGCTTGTGTGTGTGTTTGCATGCAGAATGAAAGGTAAATAAACATAGAACAAACTAGTAGAGACAGACATGAAGCAAGTTGGTGGAAAAGAAAAATAGAAATTGTCAAAAATAATTGAAGTATCAATGTACTTATTGTAATATTGTTACTGTAATCATTTTTACAGTATAATTTTAACATAATATGATTGTCATTATTTTTATGTATAGTATGGATATAGCATAGAATATTTCAGAGAAAAGCAGTCTGGGAACTGCCATTCTAATGTAAAGAACGTAAACTAATACTTTTAACATGGCAAACTGTCATACTGTCTCATGTCACAAAGATATCTAAGGAGTCTGAGGACTTTATAGTGGAGCAGTATAAACGACTACGGCAGCGTGACGGCTCTGGAGTGACAAAGTCGTCCTGGAGAATCACAGTGCGACAGTTGGAAAGCATGATTCGGCTGTCTGAAGCTATGGCCCGTATGCACTGTTGTGATGAGGTATCAGCTTTTTGATGAAAGTTTGTGTAAACATTTATAAAAATGTTGTGGGAGTTCTGGCTTTGCTATTTGACTATGGTACCATACATATTTAAATCCTGTGGGTGAGGAGGAGAGCTTGGATCACGTTTTCACGGAATCACGGATTTTCAGAGTTGGAAGGGACGTCTAGAGATCATCTAGTCCAACTCCCCTGCTAAAGCAGGATTGCCCAGAGCACATTACTCAGGACTGCATCCAGCCAGGTCTTGAAAATCTCCAGAGAAGGGGACTCCACCACCTCCCTGGGCATTCTGTTCCAGTGCTCTGGCACCCTCACCGTAAAGAAGTTTTTCCATGTATTTGAACAGAACTTCCTGTGTTCTAACTTGTGCCCATTGCCCCTCATCCTGTCACTGGGAACCACTGAAAAGAGCCTGGCTCCATCCTCCTTCAACTCACCCTTTAGATACTTGCAAGCATTAACAAGGTCTCCCCTCAGCCTTCTCTTCTCCAGGCTAAAGAGTCCCAGCTCTCTCAGCCTTTCCTCATAAGGGAGATGCTCCAAGCCCTTAATCATCTTAGTTGCCCTTCGCTGGACTCGCTCCAGCAGTTCCCTGTCCCTCTTGAACTGTGGAGCCCAGAACTGGACACCAGTGCAGAGTAGAGGGGGAGAATGACCTCCTTCGACCTGCTGGCCGTGACCTACTTTTCACTTGTGATGTGGTCATACTCAGTCTGAATTTCTATGCCAGAAATACTGTTTTTAAGGTATGTCTTGTAAAACTGAGATCAGCTGGTCCGAACCAAGAACATGCATGGTTTTGCATTCCAGTTGTATCAGCACTCTCAGTCAAATTATGACAAAGAGGAAGAATAATCATCTGTTAGTATCAGACAGGGCTGTTGGCAGTGTCTCTCTCCTAATCTTGCATAGTTTGTAATCTCCCACTGCTCTCTTCCACCTTCAGTCTAAAAAGCCAATGTTCATCAACGTGTCTGAAGCTAAGAGTACTTGTGTTTGTGATATGAGCTCGTCCTCATGTCAACCAATGTTGGAACACATACTGTATTATGGCTATTAACTGTAGTATGACTATTATTCATCTAGTCCCTGCTTTAAAACTCAGTAGGCTTTTTGAAATGTTGATTAGGGGTTAGGTGATGCATGCAGTGATAGAAACTTTTTTACTGATTGTGTAAGAAGGACACCAGTTGAGTTCTTTTTAATTAAATTCAGCTTATAAAGAAACAGATAGCTTTGAGCTTATGGCTTAGCTAGAGATGATTTTTTCAACTTTTGCTTTTCAATTCCAGAGGAGTCTCGTTAATTACAATTTTTTTTTTCATATTGTCTCTGTGCAGACCCATTTCTTTCATGTTTCTTGCTCCACTGATCTTTCTTCAAAATGTTCTTGGCTTAAGTAAAAATTTTATTGACTCCGCATGATTGCTGAAGCCTGAAAGATCCATCAGGCTGCTTATTGCCTCCATAACCTTATGTGAACTCAGAGTATTTATAGTGGGGTATAGGTTGACTTGCAGAGTCTCTACTGCTTGGGATTAATCAGGTGAGATGGGTAGAAAGACCCTTTGACAGTCAGGGGCAAGTTTCTGGAGCTCTTAGGGGGAAAAAAGCTTTTAACACTAGAAGAACCACTATGCCTATTTAATACATGTTTTTTGAAATCTTTCCCAGGTTCACCCGAAACACGTGAAGGAAGCTTTCAGGCTTTTAAATAAGTCCATCATTAGAGTTGAGACTCCTGACATCAATTTAGACCAAGAGGATGAACAACAAATGGAGGATCAAGAGGACCAAGATGGAGTCAATGGTAAAGTACTTGTAGAGAATTTTTTCAGAAAGGAAAGTACTTCCATCCTTCACAGTTTACCTTGTTTGAGTATACGCTTCTCTGCAGTTTCTCAACTATTTCTCATCTAATAGCATCGAGGAATCTTGACTCCCATTCTTAACTCTCTTAGTTCTTCAGCCTCTTTGTGGGTCCACTCACCTGGCTGGTCAATGCAACACTTTTCAGTGGCTCAAAGTATTAAACAGTTAAAAGATGTTGCAGATTTAAACCTGAGCATGTGTCCAAACAGGTGAGGCAGAAGCTCCAGCTGGGGCCAATGGTCTTGTCAATGGGATCAACGGCCATTCTGAGGACACGAACAAGGATGCTGCACCCAAAGCTTCTCTTAGACTGGGCTTCTCTGAGTATCGACGAATTTCTAATCTCCTGGTGCTGCACCTCAGGAAAGCAGAAGAAGGTAAGAATTTGTTTATTAAAAAGATGGTAGACCCTGAGTTGTGTTGCCATGTGTGCATTGGCTCTTTACTAAAACAAATTCACCTGAACCTCACAAGGGAGTTTTTCAGCTATGAAGAAAGCTGTATCTTTCAGACAGTTTCTTTCAAGAAAGGGCTTGAGCATGTCATGTATTAAAAAATTTGGATAGAAGGTTATGATCACAGATCCTTGAACAACAGTTGCCACTTCCTCCTGTGCATTTTTCAGTGTTAGTTTGGTAAATATTACTGTGTGAGTAAAATCTTTGCTGCTTAACATCCTGAAGTACTTTAGACGTGTTACAGAGTAACCTCTACAGAAGCAGATCCAGAAAAGGATTTGTTGCATATGCTGGTTTAACCTAGCTAGAATAGTCAGCAGTAATGAAAACTGTAGCAAAAGCTTTAATGTATGCCAGCAACCACACGCTAAAGTATATACTGAACCAATTTTTCGCAATGGCTGTATCTTGTCTTGGGGAGAGAAAATGTTTCAGTTGCAGTGAGGCTGTTCCTGTGATGAAATGCAGCAGATGTCTGATAGCATACACCAATGCTACAAAGTTTTTGGATGAGTGCAGAAACTACAATATCTGTTCAAAATGCTGAGTACTTGTAGAAGGATGACGTCTTCAGCATTGGATGACAGTGATTTTCTTTTGCCCTTAGAGGAAAGTTCTGTAACTCTTTACAACTGCTTTTTCTTGAAGCTGAAGGCAGTTGCTAGACTGCCCATTTTAAGTTGTAAGCCACATGGATGCGTAGAACTGAAAGCTTCCAATTCTCAATCCAGACAGGTATCTCTAGTTAAACCATGATCAGACAGCCTTCTGTACAAAACATGCTGATTTAAGAAACAGAAGAAAGTCTGATGGGCTATTGCATGTTTCTCTCTTCAGCATTGTAGATGTTAACATAGAAATCCTTTTCTCTTACGGTTTGAATGGTATCTTACTGCTGCTGTTTATGCAAATTATTTTCTTTACAGAAGAGGATGATTTATCATTAAAGAAGAGTGAACTTATTAATTGGTATCTAAAGGAAATTGAATCTGAAATAGAATCTGAAGAAGAACTAATAAATAAAAAGAAGATCATAGAGAGAGTCATTCACCGACTTACACATTATGTATGTATAGAGATGTGTGGATAGTGAAAAAGGGTTTTAACTTACAGAGTGCAATGATTCATTTTTAATAGAATACATTGCTAATTAGAGAAATGTGTTTTGTGCTTCCATATTATTGACTGATGCAGTGTGTCGTCTTTGTTTAATATATTTTTAAAATAATTATAAACACTGAAATAAATTAGAGATGTGTATAAGTAATTGTTCAGAGCACCATATTATGTCCCTATAGAAGTGTAAGTGGTATTTTTTTGTAGTTCTGTAGTGTTAGTTATACCTTAGGATACATTCAAGAGATAGCTTTAAGTCACAGGGGCACTAGGGCAGTTTGGAGGAAGAAGTATGAAAATGTAAAATACTTCTCATTTTGAAAGGTACAAAGCCACTAGATTGAAGTCTTCCCAGAAAGCGTACAACATATAAGAGATTTCCACTGAACATAGTTGTTAAGATTAGGAACCTATTAAAGAGGGAGTTCACAATTAAAAGGGTTAAATAATTCATTAGTAAGAGGTGCTACCAGTTTAAAAAGGAGATGCCTTTCAAAAAGTACAAACAAACCTTTCTTGTTCTTGTTTGAATACAAATTTTTGTCTGTTGCAGGACCACATTCTGATAGAACTGTCCCAGTCGGGACTGAGAGGATCCAGAGAAGAGGAGACTTTTGATGAGGATCCATACCTGGTTGTCAACCCAAACTATCTGCTGGAAGACTAAGGGTTGAGAACTGGACTGTAGAACTGACTAGTTACATGTTGGAAAATGCATTATTCTCTGCATTTTTGCAATGGTTGCTGTATAGCTAACATCTTAAATGCATATGAATGCTTTACTGTGGAATGTGCACGATTGCTCATTTACACTGAGCATACTTGGAAAATTTTTAAAGAAATGACACGCTTATATATTACTTTTGTCATTAATTCTGGGTTTCTGTTTTAAATGAGGAATTTTGCATTGTTCTTCTATTGTATTTAGTAAACTTTTTATGCTATAGGTTTTTACTGCTTTTCTTATTAACATAAATAAAAGATTATTAAATGTCTGGAGTTATCTGGGGGTGGAGAAGTTTTTTCAACTTCTAGTAACGAGTAACGAGAAACTCTGCCTCTCTTTCTTTTTAGATGGACTAAAGATGTGTATGCTCCTGTTGCATATGTAAAATAAATAATTGAAAATAGCCAAGCCCAAAGCAAGGCTTTAAGTCAGGAGGTCAGAAAGCCCCATCTTCATGAATCCCTTGACTTGTAAGTGAATTGAAAACTGCCATAATCTCTGAGGGATTTTTAAGGCTAAATTCGTGAACTTGTTTGTAGATTTTTGTATACAAAAGTTTTACTTAAATTTCTCTTGTTCTCAAATATTTGCTGTATGCTATGGGATTATTAAATAATCTATTAAGAATTAAAAATATGTGAATATTTGTCATATCAACCTGATACTATCACCCAAGAAACATTTGCAATAGCATGAAAGATAGAACAGCTATCTATTGTAAGTATAAATAATGTGAAATAACTGTTTCTGAAGCAGGTCCAGAAACAAAGCTGGTTTGTATGACAAGTTGTCTTCTTCCAGTTAGTCTCCCCCAGCTTTGGAAAGATTACCTCAGTCTAACGAAGCATATAATTAAAGATTACAGTTACATTTATGGAATGGAAGGAATCATAAATATTTTCCACCAAGAACGCTGCTCTGTCACTGGATACAAACTCTAGCTGCAGTAACTTCTCTCCACTAATTTCTTTCATAAACTGCTTCTGGCAAATGCTACATTTCATTAAAAGTTGCCACCCACCTATTCGTTTTATTCTATATTGTTCATAATTTACTTTCAAAATAAGGACAGGAAGATGTTTCTACTTCATTCTGTGTTTCCTCCTCTTCTCCCCCCAATCTTTGATACTAAATATATTTCACATGGAGAAAGTTAAGTAGTTTTTCTGCTTCTTCCCCAGTTCTATATACTTCATAGGGTAGGAAGGGTGTTCTCTTTCTGAGTTGACACTGCTCTACTGAAAAATAAGCAGCAGGTGGTGCTGTGAAGTGCCTATTCAAACTTGTTATTCAAACATCGCCGGGGCGGGGGGGGGCAACCACAATACTTAGTCGTTCAGAACAGCAATGTTTCAGTGAGCTTTTCAAGGCTTCCTGAAAAAAAGAAAGAGCCACCTGGGTGGCTGGGTCAAAGTACACAAATTACAATCCATGTATAAGCTATAAGATTGGCTATTTGAGTAACAGCAAAAGTTTAGTGATGTTTTCTACTGTAACTTAAAGATAATATTGCTCGACAGAGCAGTAAGTTGCTCAGATGATTCCAGGTATGTTTTAGACAAAAACGTTGGGTTTAGAGGAAATAAACTGGGAGATGGAACTAACTTTTCAATATAGTTTTGTAGAATTTTGTGTTCAGTTGATTTAAACATGTTCTGTATTTAGGCAACACAGACAGCAGCTTCAGGTAAATGTTAGCTCTTCAGTTTTGCTGTATTTGAATATAGCACAGTCGAACTATCTCTTCCCTGCAGCAATCCAGATATGTGATCTGGATGTGCCCACCCTGCTGAGAGAGCACATGTTCTCAAGGCTGAAGGAAGGAGTACTTTGGAAAGCAATAAAATTATATTGTTCAAATTCCTCCATTTTACCTGGCACAAGGACACATTTTTCAAGAGGATAAGATGCCATGTCTCAGATTTCCTTTATGCACGCAAGAATTAGAGTGCAAACATGCCTCTTGCTGGCCTGCCCACCCTGAGCCATAGTGGCACCAAGCCCCAGCAATGCAGATAACTCTGCTCTTGCTATTTTCTGTATCCAGAGCTGTCCTGGGATTCCTCTTTGGCCAAAAAAGGCCAAGAAGAGATGAAAAGTACTGTCTACTTATTTTATCTTCCTCTGAAATGGAGGCAGTATCAGCAAATGTCAATTGATGTTCAAGCATAAAGGGGAACCTGGGCGTCTCAGAAAATGATTCCACATGACCTTTCTCCAACTAATTGTTTCACAGTGGGTTTTGTATTCGCCTATTTGTTCGCTCATCTATTAATTGGAAGTCCTGATTTGTTATCACTCCGGTGTCAGCTAGTTCTGGGAACGTTTAGCTGTGTAATCGGTAATTCCAGTTAAATATTACTTCTACTGTAATATAAGTAGTGTGGAATAACTGTTTCTGAAGCAGGTCCAGAAATGAAGCTGGTGTGTAAGACAGTCATCTTCTTTCTGTTAGTCTCTCCCAGCCTTGGGATAGATGAGGAATTTGCTCAGAACTTCATTGCCATTGCTGGACCTCTATCCAGCGAGTTAGTAAATCGATGGCATCTACAGAACCAAGTCCTACCCAAGGAAGATCAGGGCCCTGCGGTGGCTGAAGACCATGATTACGTGTGCCAACAAGATCTTGTGGTTTCTGAGCTGCCCCAGTACTTCTCCCACCTTCGTGAGATGGGGGTGACGCATTACAAAGTCTTCCTGCCATGGGCACGTATTCTTCCGAAGGGGGATGCCAGGAAGCCAGATGAAGCTCAAGTGCAGTGTTACCAGGAGCTGCTCAAGACCCTGGTTGCTGCAGACCTCAGGCCGGTGGTAGTTCTGCATCACCAGCGTGTCCCTAGCACTGTGGTCGTGCAGGCCATGGGTCAGAAAGCCAATGTTTTTGCTGACCTTTTTGTGGAATATGCAGAGTTCAGCTTCCGTGTTTTTGGGTCCCTGGTCGATGTGTGGCTCACCTTCAGTGACCTGCCAGAGGTCCTTAAAAGTCTGCCTTACGACGATCCCCAGCACCGAGCCCAGGCCCTAGCTGCTGCTCATGAAAGAGCTTACACCATCTACCACAAGAAATATTCGCTGGCAAGTAAGGAGAATGGGGACAGGGAATTTTTTTACATGACTTTTTCACAAATATTTTGTGATGGGATTAAATGGCAAATGCTCCGTGCAATCTCTTCTGTGAATATGCTGTCAGTGCTCTCAGAATTACATAGAAATCCTTGAGTAACAGGTTCCTTCAAAGCGCTTATTTTGATAATTGTTTAATAATTTACTAGTAGTTGCATTTTACTTGAAATGATAGCCAAAAAAGTTGGGGATAATATATATGTGTATGTGTGTGTATTTATATTTAATCTTTCAAGCATCAGGAAAGTATTAAATAGCCTCTGGTTAATTTGAGCAGCAGAAACTAGTACTTCAAAACCAAACGTTGTAATATCTCTATATGCTTTTTCTCTAAGGCCTGTTGTCCATGTGCTCTTAATTTAAAGATGAGCAGATGCCCCTGATGAACTGTAGTCTAATACTGTTCATATACAAAACTTTAAATGTGTTCTATAATAAAAGTGGGACTGAGACTTAAGAATCTTTGATTCCTGTGCAGTCATCTCATTTTGAAAGCCTTATTACACCTTTCAATGTCATTGAAAACTGGGGTTGCAATTGCTGTTATTTCAATTAAGAGAGGAAGATCATGCCATCAGTCAGTGGCTGTGCTATCATCTCTTATGTACGATGGGTGTGGGCTTTTTCATTAAGGCATGATGTGTTCCCAAGGCATACAGCTTTGGAGGTCCAGATCTAGCTGAAGAATCACATCAAATTCAACTATCAGCTTTCCACCCAAAAGGTGGAAATCCTTGAAAACGTATTGACAAAATCCACTTAAACAAAACAGATTGTGGTTTAAAATGACATTTCTCATTTAATTGAAGTGAAATTATTTTATTTAACTTTAAACAGTTAAATAAACCAACATGAAACAAAATATTTACTTTTTAGCTTAAAATGAAAATAGATTATCAGTTAAAAATGCTTCAAAGTTACTCAAATACAGTCTCTTTTTTTTTTTGCTGTGTACAATGACAAAGCTATAATAGTCAAGCTGTTTTGTAGATGTATTTTTGTGTATCTTGTCCTGACTCATAGAGGAAAGACTAAAAACTTCCTGAAATGTACTTCAAACCATGAAGAAACAAGGCACAAGAAGTCTGCTGAGACTTAATAATAGCGTGATGAAGTCTGCAAAGTCCTTTGTTTGACTTGCCACATTGCAGACACTGGGATTTTTAAGTAATTAAATCTTAACTCTACCCGTGTTACACAGAGCAAGAGAACTTCACCTGTTCTATGATGGGCACCCAGGATTTTCTAAGCAGCTGTCCTCTTGGCTCTGCTGCCTTTGGGCTTGGAATTTATCTGTTCCAGGCAGACAACCGGTGGAGCTGGGCGAGTCCTGTTTTTTCAAATTTTTAATTAATTTATTTGTTTTCAATTCCTGCATTTGTCAGAAATACTTTGCAGTACAATTCACACTGTAGAAGCTGCCCAGCTTCCCTTATATGTAGCCTGTCCGCCCAGATTCCCAGCTTCCCAGCAGCTCAGCAGCATCCAGCACAGAAGGGATTAAAAAAAAATAACCACTGTAGAACCACCACAAAAGCATGAAAATTAAAGAAGTTACTTATAATTATGCATGGAGTGGAAGGACACCCACTAGATAGATAGCTGTATTCAGATCCGCCTTCCTGCAAGCAACAACGCTAAAATGGTTTTGAGCCGTCACGATAACACAAGATATATTGACAAAGACTTCTTGAACTCCATCTTTGAATTTCTACCTTCAACTCTTCATTGAAATTGTAGTGGGTATTCTGAAATCAGCTACCTAGGGTCTGTCTGATGATACAGATCTTCAAAAATTTTCAACTGATTTTAAAAAAATGGAAGTGAACTGAAATTTTTTGTTTGTCCTTAGCACACTACTAATAGACTGCCTCTTTTTTTTTTTTTCAAGGTGGAAAACTGTCCGTTGCTTTAGGAATGGGTCATATCTTGGATAGTGCTTCATCAGAATTTCTTTCAGCTTCTCTTCAGGTAACTCCTTAATAGAAATTATTTCCAAAATTATATAAATTTGATTTCATTTAACTTGATTTTTATATACAGGATCAAGTGACATATTGCAAGTTATATAAAATTTTAACAAATTCACCAATTTGGTACATTTTATTTATTTGATTAGTTTGATTGTGTGAAGCTCGTTGATTTTAAAAACTACTTCAGCATCATTTCCTGGCTAGTAAGCACTGATTAAGATGTATGGAGACACATTTGATCTCATAATTGGCAATTTTAGCAATATACATGCTTAAATGACAAGGCGTCTGCAAAAAGTGTGCCCATTGTTATTTTCTTTGCAAGTCTACTTAATGCACCACCAAAGAAATAGATACTTTATTTTAAATAACTGCTATTTAAAAAATCTGCTTATTATAATAGTTAAAACACAGATGGAGCTGTGCTAAAAGCGACCTAGTTGCACAGGGATGGCACAACATGAGGAGAACATAATCTCTACAAAGACAATGACATAATTTCTGTAAAGACCAAATGCTGTATTAGTAGTCTTCACCTAGAGGTTGTTGATGTAGGGTGTAGTGAACAAATGACAGTGCAGGTTTTTTGCTTGTATTCACAAACCTTCCAAATTTAGTAATAGGGTAAGGAATATTGTAGGCATGACACTTCAAGGATATAAGCAAGGTGTGGTTTGTAGGGAGGGGAAAGATGTTTTATTAAATGAGCTCACTAGACTAGAAAAAAACCTGGTCTGAAAAATAAACTGAAAGCTTATCAGCTTCTTTCCAACTTTAGCAGCTGGTTTAATAAAAGAATATGATCTATTCCCTTGAACATGATAACTTCTAGGGGAATAGCGCTTGTACTTTGGAATGATTAAAGATTTCTGAAGTGACCTTTCCCCAAAGGATTATTGATAAGGCCTACCTGAATCACATAGTTGCAAAGGTTTCTCTGTCTGATTAATCATAGATTTCTTCAGTCTTACTAATTAAAAAATCATCTGTAAACCTTAATATAAAATTCATAAAACACTCCTAGAATCTAATTTAGCTGTTTAAATTTTACTTTGTTTAGAAGGAGAGATACAAAATGCATCTTCCCATACAGTATCCAGTCCACGTGTCCCATATAGCTGTATGCTTTCTTACTCCAGCAATGTATCTGCATCAAACATTTTACAACTTTACATATTTTTAATGTAATACCTGCAAAAAATACATTTTGCATCCAGGATAATTCTTTTCTTTTTCTTGTTTCCAGGATTCAGTAGACTTTCTGTCTCTCAGCCTTCAGTACTGTTGCGGAAATGAAACAGATTTCTACAAGAAATTGAGTGTATTCCAGGTAACATTATGCACAGTGTTAAAATTATAGCAGCAGACAACAGACCATAAATAGAAGGGGAATTTCATGTTTCTTCATGCATGTCTAAACAGTTCTGATTCACTGTAGAGCTCAGACAACAGCTACACTAGGAAACAGCTGCATACTGCTCACTTACTTCTCTGTTGTTATTCTGACTTAAAAACAGGTGTTCGAAAGTGCTGGAAAGGTTCATCTTGGTCAGTGCTCATTATTGATGTATTAACAACTGGAATGGCATAATTATTTTGTCCAGGACTGAAAAACCTTCTCTTTCACATGTTAAGTCTTTGATAAGCTGTCAGGCTAATACCCTTGCACGAAAAGACACTATTTTATTCTAGCATGGGTCCTGCAATGGTACTACCAAATTTTGCAACTCCTCATCAGTAGAGGCAGTGCTAGAAATGTTAATGAGGATGAATTTGTGAAAGGATTAGATCACATGCCAGCAACAATGTCAGTGATGCTATAGGCTAGTATCTGATATTAAACCTCTGGTAGTGAATTGCATTCTTAAAATACATAAGACGAGAGTCATCAAGCAACTGAATAGCAGAATAAGGAGCTACCCATATGACTCATTCCCTTTAGGGTCTCAGCATGCTTCAATTAACCTAAAAATTTGAAGCGGGTCAAACATTTGTGGCAACAAATCCTTACCAAGTAAACTTGCAAAAAAGGACATAATTCCTTGTGCTTTTTCAGTGAGAGGTTGAACACTGAAAGTTTCTAGGGTTTCTGCTTTGATTTGCATTGGGCTTTTTTTGGATCAGAGAAAAATAGTGGGTGGTATTTAATGCCTACTGTGTCAATTTATGAATTTAACTTTGAACAACTTTATCACCGATTCTCAGTCTTCTAGGTATTTCCTATTCTGTGTTAAAAGCAACAAATGCCAAGAGTATGGTTTTATTAGTGGGCTGGTGCTGCTTTTCATACAAGTCTCTGACTTCTGGTTTTGCAGAATGTCTGGAAGGACATAGACATCTTGATTTTTAGTCTAAAGTTCCTTGATTGTGGTTCCACGGAAGAGAATCCTTTCATATCAGTAGCTGCCATTGTCACAGGTGAGTGACATATTTCAAGAAGGAAGAGAGTTTTTTAGCTAAGCTCTGCATGGCAAATTATAGAGTAAATTCAAAATTGTCCAGTCCAGACCTCTGCTATTAGATGAAATAACTTTTCGGTTTCTTTCGTAGCCTTCTTGGAAAATTTAGGGTGGATGATGAGTGTTGAGGGAGGGGAAGCAGGAAATATACCCCAAAGCTTCTTATCATTTTCATCAGCCTCAAGTTGTGCCAGCGGAGGTTTCAATTGGATATTGGGAAAAATTTCTTCACTGAAAGTGTTATCAAGCATTGGAACAGGCTGCCCAGAGAAGTGGTTGAGTGGCCATCCCTGGAGGTATTTAAAAGACATGTAGATGTGGCGCTTATGGACAAGGTTTAGTGGTAGACTTGGCAGTGCTAGGTTAACGGTTGGACTCTATGATCTTCAAGGTCTTTTCCAATCTAAATGATTCTATGATTCTATAATTTTTAACATGAAATTATAAATATCTAATTAAAACCCAACATATTTGATCTGAGAAAAATAGCTGTTATGAAAAGCACCTTGTTTCTAAAGGTGTAATTGTATGTACAAGTAGTGTCATGCAGTCCGTGGCATCTGTGTTGTGACTG
This sequence comes from Vanellus vanellus, assembly GCF_965231255.1. NCBI lineage: Eukaryota > Metazoa > Chordata > Aves > Charadriiformes > Charadriidae > Vanellus > Vanellus vanellus. The sequence goes on from NC_138910.1 coordinate 7,973,840, forward strand.
AGTCCATCACTTAGCATTTGTTTGTTTTCAGCTATTAATAAAGAAGAGACGCGTATGATTGGGTATGATGTTAATGAATTCCTGGACTTCTCATCATCTCATGTTTTAAGGTACGGTTTTTGTCCCTTAAATCAGATACTGTAATAAAATGGTGTCCTCTAGAAACCTATGTGCAGGCAGGCACAAGACAGTTTTAGTGGTAAAGTCTGCTGTTCGTTGCTGAAAGGACTGGCAAGGAATGCCTTTCTGCTGAGACCAGTCTCTTGCTATTACAGGCAATCCTCTATCCTACTGTTACAGGCAATGTAATCCTCTCTCTCATCCTTGGTTACCCAGATTGCACCCTCAAGCCAATAGCAACAAGTAGATTCTCCAAGGCTTCTGTTCTTTTCAAGAGCAAAACAGTTAAAAATGAATAAGTAAAATAAAATAAAATAAAATAAAATAGAGACTTCCCTAGAAGAGAAGCCAATTGTGCCTACAGATTTCATTTTGCAAGGAGATGCTAAGGATTACAGAAGCAGGATTGATGAGTTTTGGCTTATCCCACGGAAATTCATGAGAGTGGTTTTAGCATGTGAAATTGCTACACACTGCAAGGATTTTGTTTGCACCTTTGACATAGCTGTACTGAATTGTGAGACTGTACCTGCAAAGAAATGCATTAGACATACAGCTCTTGAGCTGCTCTGCAGTCAGTTTGTTGCACTCCACCTTCATCTGCTAGCTGGATGGCAGCAGGTTGGATTGATCAGATGGCAAAAGGAACTATACCCTAAGTGGCTTATGTAAGCTGAATAGGAAGCAAATGATTCTTTTATCCTCTGTGTTTGCAAGTTTTGTGGCACTAGCATCCACCTTGGAGATTTTAACTACTTTTTATTCTATTTCCAGCAAAACATATACTCTACAGGAGAATCCAGATGCTGTTCATGCCCCTCGCTCCTGCTATCAAACAGTTAGGGAAATGTTTGCTAAACAGTCTGAATTGGAGAGGGATTCTTTTCTGCAAGATACTTTCCCAAGTGGTTTTCTCTGGGGCACATCCACAGGTGCCTTTAACATTGAAGGAGCTTGGGCAGAGGATGGGAAAGGAGAGAGCATCTGGGATCAGTTTGGGCATGCAGGTCATGTCTACATGAACCAAACAGCAGACGTGGCATCCGACAGCTACTATAAAACCAGCTATGATGTTTACCTACTTAGGGGTCTTCATCCTCAACTGTACAAATTTTCTGTATCCTGGCCTAGAATTTTCCCTGCTGGCACTAACAAGACCATCAACTCCAAGGGTGTTGATTATTACAGCCAATTAATTAACCGGTTGCTAGACTCTAATATTGAGCCCATGGTGACTCTGTTCCACTGGGACCTCCCACAAGCTCTTCAGGTTCTTGGTGGCTGGCAGAATGACAGTATCATAGATGCTTTTGTAAACTATGCAGACTTCTGCTTTTCCACTTTCGGGGATCGGATCAAGTTCTGGATTACTTTCCATGAGCCTTGGGTTATCAGCTATGCTGGCTATGGCACCGGAGAGCATCCTCCAGGAATCACTGATCCCGGAGTAGCATCTTACAAGGTAGGAACACAAGAATAACTAGGATCCTGCAGTGGCCATTGTTGTGTTTTTTTCCTCTGATGGTTCTGTTCTATAACTATGTTCAAGCCTAATGTGGCCTCTGAGACAACTATTTGCTTGTTGGATTTATGATACTTGCAAAAAATGGTTTAGTTAATGGATGCTAGATGTTTTCATTTTATTTTTCTATCCTGAAGGCTGGTGTTGATGGATAGCCAGATTCTTCCGCTTATTCCAAAACCTACTGCACTCTCTTGCCATGATTATTTGTTTTGTCAATGTTTCTTTTTTTGGATGGAGACAACATTCTCACATAGCAATAATCTCAACGCTTAAGTGTTCCTGTGCAAAGCAGTGTGTCACATATTCCTCTGCTTTCTGCCCCTAGGTGGCTCACACAATACTCAAGGCTCATGCCAAGGTCTGGCACCTGTATAATGACAAATACCGCTCTCAGCAACAGGGAAAGGTGGGGCTGGTGCTGAACTCAGATTGGGCTGAACCCAAGAATCCAACCAGCTTTGAGGATTTGAGGGCATCTGAGAGGTACCTCCAGTTCATGCTTGGCTGGTTTGCTCACCCTATATTTGTTAATGGTGATTACCCAGATATCCTGAAGGCTCAGATCGAGGAAGTAAACCAGCAGTGCTCCACAACAGTTGCACAGCTGCCTCTGTTTACAGAAGAGGAGAAGTCCTGGGTGAAAGGGACTGCAGATTTTTTTGGTCTTTCCCATTACACTTCCCGCCTGGTCAGTGCTGTGACTAATAGGACCTGCACACCAAGCTACGAGGGCATTGGTAACTTCTCCTTGTATATAGATCCTTCTTGGCCACAGGCAGCCTCTTCTTGGATCCATGTGGTCCCTTGGGGATTAAGAAGGCTGCTGAAGTTTGTCTCCCAGGCATATACAGGCACAAAGATCCCAATTTACATAGCAGGAAATGGTATGCCAACAGAAGACACAGGGGATCTTATTAATGATACTCTGAGAGTGGATTATTTACGTCAATACATCAATGAGGTTCTAAAAGGTATGGAGAAATTTAAATTATTTATTTTTTAATAATGGCAACTAGTTATTCTATCTCTTCCACGGCGGTTAGCTTTAGAACGTCATCACGTGCATAGTGATATGAGGTCAGCTGCCTATTGTATATGAAGTGTGACTTCACATACATCAGCCTATCTGGTGTCCAGATATGGAAGTCTCTGTTTTTTTTAGATATGGGAATAGATTTTTCATATACATGGACTAATGGAACCTAGACCTTAATGTCAGTCCCTCAGTGAGAACAGTGTTTTTTTATAATTCAGTTTCCCGGAAGATGGTTTGACTGCAGACAGGCTCTTGCCTACATAGATCAGGACTGAACAATGTCTTTACTGATTAAGCAGATCTAACTGACAGCAATCTGTACAATTTCAGGTTAGAATTTTTAAGGAGATATTTGTATCATCTCAATCGTTTTGGGCAAGGGTCAAGGTATGCTTGTATCTTTGCAAACTGCTTATCAATTGCTATAAAAATAATATTAGAGACTGAAGTTCTGGGCAGGTATAGAGATTTGAGATTTCAAATAGAGATTTGACCGATACTGTCTTGAGATACACAAATCAATACTGTCAGAAAAACTTTATTAAATATGCTGCATTAAATTTGTTGGTGATCAGTGTATCACCATATACCTAAGCTGATGAATTGTGCTTGAAAACAAGAACACAGAGAAAGGGATACCAGTGGCACAAGTGTCCTGTACTCAAATATGTCTTGACTATTATTTCTTTTCTCATGCATTTTTATCACTAAGCATTTGACCAGCTCCCGTTACAGTGCTGACTGCTTTACTTGCCAGATACTCTTAAGTGCTTTGGGTGGGAGGTTGCCTAAAAGACTCCATCAACATTCATAGGCGTTTGGCTTATCACATTGTTACCCCCAGTTGTGGTGCTTACGTTATGCTATGCTGTGTTCAGAAAATGTTCAAATGAATAACAGTGTCTTGTACTGTTTCTGTAACAGCGGTAAAACTAGACGCAGTTGATGTTCGGTCATATATTGCTCGATCCCTGGTTGATGGCTTTGAAGGCCCAGAGGGGTACAGCCTAAAATTTGGGCTACATCATGTGAATTTTGAAGATAGTAACAGACCAAGGACTCCCAAGGCATCTGCTTATTTCTATTCCAGTGTTATTGAAAAAAATGGTTTCCCATCCAAAGTCTTGGACAGAGTTTCTACGCCAGTGGTGTTTGACCTACCCATGCCATCAAAGTTGCCAAATTTACCAGCATCAGAAGTTCCCTCCAAGGCAAAGGTTGTCTGGCATAAGTTTTCATCTCAAACAGACTTTGAAAGGGACACATACTTTTATGGGACATTCCCAGAGGACTTCACATGGGGTGTGTCTTCTTCTGCCTACCAGATAGAAGGAGGTTGGGATGCTGATGGCAAAGGACCCAGCATTTGGGATAACTTCACCCATGTCCCAGGGAATATAAAGAATAATGATACTGGAGATATAGCTTGTGATAGCTACAACAAGGTGGAGGAAGATATTTACCTGCTGAGAGCCTTAGGGGTAAAGAACTATCGTTTCTCCTTGTCCTGGTCTCGAATTTTCCCCAGCGGAAGGAACAACTCAATAAACAGCCACGGAGTTGACTACTATAACCGTCTCATTGATGGACTGGTTGCAAACAACATCACTCCAATTGTCACTCTCTACCACTGGGACCTGCCACAAGCTCTCCAGGACATTGGTGGCTGGGAGAGCAGCACGCTGATTGACCTGTTTGATAGTTTTGCGGACTTTTGTTTCCAGACCTTTGGGGACAGGGTGAAGTTCTGGATTACGTTCAATGAACCCCAAGTCATTGCCTGGGTTGGCTATGGCACTGGGGAATTTCCACCCAATGTCAATGACCCTGGCAGTGCTCCCTACCGGGTTGCCCACATCTTACTGAAAGCTCACGCTAGGGTCTATCACACATATGATGACAAATACAGAGCGAGTCAGCGAGGGGTCATTGCTCTGTGTCCCAATATTGACTGGGCTGAGCCGAAGACACCAAGTGACCCCAGGGACATAGAAGCTGCAGACAGGTACCTGCAGTTTTTGGTGGGGTGGTTCACACACCCGATTTTCAAAAATGGAGACTACCCCGAAGTTATGAAGTGGAAAGTTGGGAACAGGAGTGAACTCCAGAACCTGCCATCATCTCGCCTACCGGTTTTCACAGCGGAGGAGCGTGAATACATCAGAGGCACGGCAGATGTTTTCTGCTTCAACACCTACACCTCCAAAATTGTAACCCATGCAACGACACGGTTGAGGCCCTTCTCTTACGAGTATGACCAGGAAGTTTTAACAAAGGTTGACATCTCCTGGCCTTCCTCAGCTATTACTGGCCATCGAGCTGTGGCTTGGGGGCTGAGGAGGCTACTGAACTGGATCAAAGAAGAATATGGAAATCCCCCAATATACGTAATTGAGAATGGGGTGGGGATAAAGACCAAATCAGATATTGACGACAGTACCAGGATATTTTACTACAAAACATATATTGATGAAGCTTTAAAAGGTACCAGTGTTTGCTTTTGTTCTGTTGGTGTTGTGTATCTCCTCTCTAGATTTCTGGCTACTTTATTCCTCTAAAGAGTAGTTTTTAAAAGTGATTGATACCAGTCTTTAAATATTCAGAACATAATATAAGCATAGCGTTTCTTTGTATGATCCGCTTTGCATGACCGTTTGTACTTTGTATCCTCCAAATAGTCTCTTAATGATCTTAGTTGACCAGTGCCAACTTTACGAAGCCAGAAGTGTGTATATGTTTGCATATGAGTTTCTTGTGGTTTATTTAATGTGCGATTATACTACTGATGCTTTTCCATTTGTTTCTGGTCTTTCAGCTTACAAGTTGGATGGAGTTAATCTGAAAGGATACAATGCTTGGTCTTTTATGGATAACTTCGAATGGCTGAATGGCTATGATCCAAGATTTGGATTGCACCAGGTTGATTTTGACAATCTCAACAGGCCAAGAACCCCAAAGAGTTCTGCTGTGTACTATGCAGAAATCATCCGCAATAATGGTATCCCATTACCAAAAGAAGATGAATTTTTATATGGAGAGTTTCCAAAGAACTTTTGGTGGAGTGTAGCAACTGCAGCATATCAGGTTAGGAAACCGAGATGAACTCTTAAAATATCTGTGGACAGTTAATTCATTTTGGATGAGACACCTGCAGCTTCTGCAACATTAGTTTTTACCGTAATTGAGGGGTTAGCATAATAACTGCTGTAAAAGGGAGGAACTTGGAGATATTTGAGGGCATGGTTATACCATAGGAATTGAGACAGCAGCATGGGCTTCACAAGAGCCAGTCAACAGGGAGCAGCAGGTGAACTGAAACAATGCCTGTTTTGTGACATTGTACTTTGCTAATATGTCTTGCCTGGAGGCTCAAGGGGTCTTACTAATTTGGTACAGCAAAAACATTGCTATTTCTAGTCTTAAGCTGATAAGTCAAAATATTGCGTGGAGCCACAAAGACTAGCATGTTGAAATCTTTGCTAGGCCAAGACCTAAATTTGGGGTTTACTAACAATTCCCCCCCATCTTCAATTACAGATTGAGGGAGGATGGAGAGCAGATGGAAAAGGACTTAGCATTTGGGACCAATTTTCTCACACTCCTTTGAAAATCAGTAATGATGACACTGGAGATGTAGCTTGTGACAGCTACCACAAGATTGAGGAGGATGTGGAAATGCTGAAAAGCCTCAAGGTGTCTCACTATCGCTTTTCAATCTCCTGGTCCCGTGTTCTCCCAGATGGGACCACCAGATACATCAATGAAATGGGACTGAACTACTATGAAAGGCTTATCGATGCTCTGCTGGCAGCTAACATTATGCCTCAGGTAACTAAATCCGGTAACTATAGCTCAGAGCACGTGTGTTTCCATCCACGCCCTCCTTCATGGAGAAATTGTCTTTCATTGTGTTTTGCAAGGAAACATGTTTTTTGCATAGTCAAATACACTGGGAATATAGTGATATGTTAGAAATTGCTACCCAGAAAGATCAAATTAACCTTGTTGTTGGCTGTTTCCAATTACCTTCTTGTACCTCATGTGCTTGGAAGTGGATTCCACAAGGACTTACTCAGTGATCTTTCCAGAGACTGAGGTGAGGCCGACCAACTCGTAATTCCCAGGATCCTCCTCCTTGCCTTTCTTGGAGATGGGTGTAACATTATTCTTTTCCCAGGAGTCAGGAAGCTCCACTGATCAGCATGGTTTATCACATATAATGGACAGTGACCTCACCGCTACGTCAATCGGCTCTTTCGGCAGCTGAGTGAATCTGACCTGTCCCTATAGACTTGGGCACATGTAGCTTTTTTCCGTTTCTGCCTGTTGCTTCCCCACTGCTGGCTGTCCCTGTGCTCCCCAAACCATGTGGTATGTGGAGAGAGTGCACATGGCTGCACCAAACGCTGCATACCTGTGCATGCATACCATACAGGGGACAACCCAGGAATATCTACACAACCATCAGATCATGCCTGAGCAAACCTGTACCTCCATGGCATTGCTCTAGACTGGTCCAAAGGATGTACCAGCCCAAACAGGTGTTCTGTTGGACTGTATTTCATTGGAGAGTCAGTGCAGATGCAGCACTTCTTCACTGATGAGTTCTTGCTATCACAAGGTTGTGGTGGCTTTTGGTAAAAGCTTCATCTTCACCAGCAGGCAGTCCCTAGAGTTTGAGTCATTTCCCCATGTCCTACAGAAACTGAACATCACTGGCAAAAAGGTATTTTATTTGAGTACATGAGTGATCTCTACAAAATCAAACACCATTAGGAAAAGGTAGCTGCAGATCAAAGCACAGTATATTTATGTTCATAAATAAGGCCGGGTTACTGTCCTTATTTCCAAAAGTAAGAGTGACTGGTTGAGTCCTTTCTCTTGTTGTCTTTCCCCACAGGTAACCCTCTATCATTGGGACCTCCCACAGGCGCTGCAGAACGTTGGTGGGTGGGAGAATGATACTATAGTTCAGAGGTTTAAGGAATATGCTGAGCTCCTTTTCCAGAGACTGGGACATAAAGTGAAATTTTGGATAACCCTCAATGAACCCTACAACACTGCATATTGTGGCTACGGTGTTGGCACAGCTGCTCCAGGTAAGACTGCTGGGCATAACCTCAGAGCCTTCACAGCACTGTAGACTCAACTTTGTTTTATGCTGCTGCAGGGTAGATGCTAGGGGCTTGCAAAGGTAGGGCAAGGAAGACAGTGTGGTGGGGATAAATGGGGTTTGGACTGCTGTGGTGTGGTGAACAGGTACTTCTTTCTCTTTGCCTGTCCCCTCCAAAACCCATCCTCCTTCTTCTGCCCCTCCAATCCACCCCTCCTCTGCAACCTCTGGATTACACTTGCTGCCTGGAGCAGACCCCATTTCCAGACCAGCCCCAGGGACTGCGAAGAAGGGTTAGAGCTGGAGGAGGGCCAAGCTCAGCTGCAGGGCAGAAGCAGGGGAAGGGGAGGGATGGGAGCTGGCCTGAACACACAGTTTTCTGCTCTCCATACTTGCAGCAGCAGCCTGTTCCTTGGACTGACAGCCCTGCACGGGGCAGAGAGCTGAACCAGCCCATGTCCTGCTGCAGGGGGAGGACGAGGCAGTGTGGGGTCCTGCACAGCCTGCCCACCGCAGCTGCGCCTTCAGCTGTCTCTGCTGAAGCTGCAATCTAAGCCCAGGGCTGGGCCCAAGGACACCAGGTGCTGCACGTTTGTTCATTTACTAGCGAGCAGTTCTGGGTGTCCTGGCTGTTGGGTTAACCTGGGAAGCAGCCAGTGAGAAAGCTGGGAACTACTGCTCCACTGTCTGTGCTGTCACTGTCTCTGCAGGCATCTCCGTTCGGCCAGGGCGAGCTCCCTACATGGTGGGGCATAACTTAATAAAGGCCCATGCAGAAGCCTGGCACGTCTACAATGAGACCTACCGGGCAAAACAAGGAGGATTAATCTCTATCACCATCAACTCTGACTGGGCAGAGCCAAGGAACCCACACAACCAGGAGGACATCGATGCTGCCAGACGGTACTTGCAGGTATGGATGAACCCTGCCACAGGTCTCTCTGCTGCTCCTGGGTTTGTTCATGGTGGCACCCCCTCTCTGGGTGCTGGAGATGCCCAGAACCCAGGTCAGCATTTCACGAAAAAAAAAAAAAAGGTGAGCCAGAGGTATCGCTGCAAGGAAATGTATCACCCTCTTCTGGTGGCTGATGAAGTATGCAACAGAAATGAGACAAAATATGGTAGTAGTGACATAAGCTTATTAAACTTACTGCCATTATACGGGCATCCCTGGGTATCTCCATATGCCTCTGTTATAAATTCAGGTACTACCTATAAAGCAGCACATGAAAGAGAAATGGTTACATCTCTTGTTTGATACATGATTTATCCTTCTCCCTTGTTTCCTGGCTTAGTTTCTTCTAGGTTGGTTTGCTCATCCCATTTTCAAAAATGGTGATTATAATGAAGTGATGAAAACAAGGATTCGGGAACGCAGTCTGGCTCAGGGTCTCAAGAAGTCCCGGTAAGAGCCCAGGCACATATCTGCTTTTGTTCTACTTGCTGTGCTTACACCTGCTTTTTTGACAGAAGTGCTAAATTTCAGTGATTCTATTGCAATGTTACTGTAAAAAAGTCTTACTGTATTCTCACAGAATACATTTTGCCTGTTCCCTGTCTTTAGCTCTCTTGCAAACTAAATCTACACATAACATGTCTTTGGGGTAGTAAGTTGGCAGCTCAGAGTGATACAGTAAACGCTCTGCCTTAGACACGGTGCTTTACCAGATGACTATGGTACATGTGTTTTAACTTTTCTTGAAACTATGTACTGAAATCGAGCACTGGGAACTCATTGGTCCCTCTGAATTATGTTTCTTATTTTCCATTCGCATTTATTATGCCTAACATTATTGTGGTAGCAGTGCTCCATGAATGGTTTTCCTTTTTCTCTCTTTCTAGGCACGTATAAGGAAAGCTCTTTGTTCCCTCTTCACTTAATAGCAATTTAATGGGGTACGTTAGATCTGGGGCTAGTCCTGATCATTCCCCTCTGAAAATGTGAAAGCCCACTTGTTTTGAAATGAGGGAGATGGTGGAAGAGTCAGGTGTGCTCTGCAGCAATGGCAGGTCTCTTCAAGATTCAAGTTATGCCTTTATACGTGCCTAAACCACTTGCATTCTTAGGCACTTTTTATGACACGTTATTTCTTCTCTGGCGGTTGCTGCCATTAATAAGACAGCAAAGTCGCTGTGTGTTGCTTTATGAGATAATATGTCTCAGCATCTCCGTCTGGGGAAGAAGTCCTGTCCTCAGTGTGAGACTGAAAGCTCTCAAGCATCACCAAATTGCCAGGAGCACTGCCTGCATTTTCAGCGGGGGCTGCCTAGGGACCTAATTCACAGGAGGATTTTCTCCCTCTTCTAGCTAAAAGAGCTGAAACCTCACTCCTTGCTCCAGGGTACCCTGGATGTTCCTGACTCCGTTTCTTACTCTGTGTAGGGCTGCAGATCCCAAAGGGGGATGTTCTTCTCTGAGGAGGCCTCTCTTCTGAAGGGAGCCAAGCACTTTGGGATTAAATGGTAGAGTCCACACACAGAGCCTAGTTACCAGTTTCTCCTGGGTTTTCCTGTCTTCCTCCAGAAGGATCATGGTACCTCCCTTTGTGCTTGTGGTATACTGGTACAGGGATACCAGCGTTACACACGGTGTGTGTTCAAAGGATGGAGTGTGTTTCTCAGGGAGAAAGCTCAGAAGTTTTTATTGTTTCCTGTGTAGAAGCCAGAGTTTATGAGACAACCCTGTATCAGCCTCTGCTACGACCTACCAAGTACTACTACTGCTGTCACACAAAGACGGGCTCCTCTTGTAGCTGATGCCTGCTCCCCTGCTGCTGTGAAGCCCTTCCGAGCCATCTTAGCACAGACGGCTGCCTGCACCTTTAGGGCGCGCAAGCAGGAGTGCAGTGTATGTTGAAGGGGCTCATGACAGCTCCCCTGAGCAGGGACAGGACCCTCTGGATGTCACTGGCTGCTGGGAGGCACCATTTCATGCTTCCCTCTGTCAGAGCTAGTCATGCTCTTGCAGGATGGTGGGCTGAGAGAGGTTGCCCATGAACACTGCAGCTCTGGGTCTCCGTAGAGATGTGGTGAGCACATGACAACTGAACTGGTAGTCATGGATTCCTCCCACCGCATTTGTGACTGGGCACACACTGTTTTCCTGTCTTCTAAGGAACAATGAGGCAAGCTGTCACGTCCACTCTCTAAGGCAGGGACCTCTGTGAAGTCTTACTACCACCGAGGACAGCTTTGTGTTGCACATCTCCAGTGCTCTTTGCATCTGTTCATGACTGGGGGCCTTAGCCACTGTGTTCCACCTCCCTCCTTGGTCACCCAGCTGAAGAGTAGAGCAGGTCCCCGAGTCACCATTCCAGAAGTGCCCCACATTCACCTTCTTTGATTTTCTTTTTTCCTGTTCTAGAGCTTATTTGCTTCCAACATTTCTTATCAGCACTGTCCTGACTCATGCTCATAGCCACTTTATATCCTTGCATCAGAGCCTCTTGCCCTACGTGAACACGCTTACGAAGAAGCACTTGAAGAAAAAGGGGTTGCTTAGTGTAGTTTGAGGTTCTTGAGCTGTATTTTCCATTTATACATCTGTTAGCTATCTTCCTTCCCCTTTCCTTTGGTCTTTTAGACACCTTAATGTTATATTCAACAAACTGGGGCAGTGAAGGCAGACCCTGTGCAAACTTAACCCTTTTGGAACCTACAGTTGGGAAGAAACCCATGTCTAAAGGGAAAAAGGTCATGTGTCCATTTCACAGATGCACTTAGGGCAAAAGAATTTCTGACTGCTCTAACTAGAAGTACTTTTGAGCTCAAGCACAGCAAGATAAAACACAGAGACCTGGTAAATAGCAGCCTTGTCTTTAGTTCTGTTTCCTGCTCCAGAACAAGCGTTACTTAATGGTTGGTGGACCCAAGAGCCCGGCAACGGCTCTGCACTGAGGTTGTTTCTACCACTAACTTCTTGTTTGGCCATGAGCAGGGCCTCTAGCCATCAGATGTCTCTTTTCTGGTCAGTGGAATGTCTGTTCCTCTCTCGGAGAACATTAGATCAGGCAGCATGAATTGCATATTCAAGCAAAAGCTTAGTTGAGTTTATACAATGTGACTGGGGAGCAAAAGAAGGGGAAATCCTGAAAAGACTGACATTTTGAGGGGTTTATGTTTTTCTCTGTTTTCTATTGCAGGCTTCCAGAATTTACTGAAAGTGAAAAGCAAAGAATTAAAGGCACATATGACTACTTTGGTCTAAATCATTATACTACAGTTTTAACATACAACGTAAATTATCCTGCTGGTGTTCTGTCCTATGACTCTGATAGGTAAGAGATGAACATAAATTACGGGTCAAGTAAAATATGTGCACCTGCAGCCTGGGCCAACTGAGCAATGTAAACTGATAGCAAATAAAGCCATGAGACAGATATTTTAAGTTGTTATAATCAATAACAGGGAAAATACCCCAAGTAGTATCTGTGATGATACTGTTATTTTCACAGAAGCCCAGCAACAGCCCTTTTTTTACAGACCTGATGATAAACATGAAAGTTTAAAACAAAACAAAGAAAATCAGGGGATCTACTAAAGGATCTGCACTTGTGAGTCTCCCAATGGTTTGGGATCGGCTATAAACAGTATTATTCCTGCCCCCGATCTGCATATTGAACTGCTAGATTATCCTGGTTTATGGACACCGCTCCATCTTCTGTTAAAGAGTTGTTAGTTCCCTCACATTGGGCCAATATAAGTTCAAAGCCTAAATAGCTAAATCACTTCATGGCTAAGTATACATAAGTCAAGATTTTTATTTAGATACCAATTTCTTTCCCCAGCTTCAAAAGGTGAACAGTAGGAGCTTACTAGTTTTTCTGATGAGAATTAAGATAATGGTGGGACCACACACAGGGGTGAACGTTGGCTGTTTTCTGAAACGTTTCCACAGAGAGTATATAAAATTATTAAAACGTCCCTTTGCTGCTGCATCCCAGCCCCTGCCGTTTAGCCCTGTAGAAGGACACTGGGCTCAGCCCTGGAGTAGGGGTAAACAGCAATTCTGTGTGCTCAAACACTGCATTATACATTGAACAGTACAAATGGTGTCAAAGGACAAAGATGAGGAGCTAACATCATCACATCCTCAGCCACAGGTCTTTTATGCAGAATAAAAAGCGAAGTATGAGAAGTGTTTTCTAGAGGCTTGTGAGCACCAGAGCCACCTCAGCCTGCTGTGCTTTCACCAGCTTGCCACAACGTCACCTCTGGTTCAGTCTCCTGCAGAGTCCGGCACTGTATTTCTCAGTCCTGCGGCAACGGAGTGCCAGGCGCAGTGGCAGGCACTTGGGACTGGTCCCTTCATCACTGTGTCCTCTTCCACAGGGGTGCAGCTTCAGTAACTGACCGCAGCTGGCTCAACTCTGGTTCCTTCTGGCTAAAGGTGACACCCTTTGGTTTCCGAAAGCTCCTGAGATGGATAAAGGAGGAGTACAATGACCCTCCCATCTACGTGACTGAAAATGGGGTCTCAGAAAGGGGAGCCTTAGACTTCAATGACACCTGGCGAACACATTACTATCGGAGTTACATTAACGAAGCACTGAAAGGTAGGAATGATTATTTAAATCTGATTCTCCAAATCTCTAGAGAGTAGCAGCGTCTTACCACAAGACTGACGTGTGCAAAGCAAGTTGTGAAGAGCTGAAAGACCACTGCCCTCACACTTGCAAGTTACCCACTCACATGGGTTTACCCCGTGTCCATTTCTGAGCACCTCTGGGGTTCTCAGAAACTGTCCGTGGACAGCCACGGCTTTGCCAGGGAAAGGTGAATTGAAGGAAGAACAAGCCCTGGGTTCAGCAGGGGTACTGCAGCCTCCTTGTGTAGCTGCATCTGGCAAGAGAAGGTACTGCTACTTGATGAATACCTATTTTGACTTCTAGTTTGACTCCTGCTGTGTCTGAAATCTGCATCTTCTTAAAAAAAAAGAGGGAAAAAACAAACCACAAACTGGTTTTAATTATAGTAATGGTCAAGCAACATCGGGGAAGGGCTTTTTCAGTTTGCTTCTCTAATGTACTGGGAGCTGCTGGCCAGATGTTCAGAAAGTGCTCGTTTACTGCCTTTTAGCAACAAGGCCCCATAAACACTTGTTTAGGCAACATTTGCATGTTGATGGCTTTTCTTTGTTCTTAAACCTTTGTTTATCAGACAAAGGCTTTGATTTTTGAGGCAGAGAAAAGTGCTTTCCAGTACCAGCAGGCTGACTGAGCTACCCTGGTCACTCCTTAGCTGTAACTTGGCAGCTGAACTACCTCAAAACAACTGAGCTAAGGCAACGCAAGAGAGATGGGAATGGGGAGATGGTGAAACCAATGAGGCTGAAGTGGCAATAACCTCACCCCACTCAGCTGCTCTGTAACATCCTGGAGCATCTTCATGCCACCACTGGCCTAGTGGTGACACCTCCTGTCACCCGGCTGCAAACTAACCTGTTCTCTCTGGTCCTGGTAACAGCTGTTGTGCTCGATGGTGTTGACCTGCGAGGCTACACCGCGTGGACACTGATGGACAACTTTGAGTGGGCAGTGGGCTATGATGAAAGATTTGGGTTATATCATGTGAATTTCACAGACCCCAATTTGCCACGGCACCCCAAGGCCTCTGCCAGGTTTTACTCGCAGATCATAAACTGCAACGGGTTTCCAGACCCAGCAACGGGCCCACATCCCTGTCTGGACCTGGAACCTGAAGGTAAGCGATGCAGCATAAATTGTCCTTGTGTGTGTGCACATCTGATTTTAATCCCAAAATATTTCCATAATCTGTAGTCTTTAAAGACACCACCATCTTCTGCAGTATTCTTTTTAAGGGCTCCAATAGCACGCTAACCATCAGTGAAGACACTGATGTGGAACAGTCTTCTGCATGCAAAACCAGAGCTATGACTGAATTTTATGTGATAGCACCTCGATACATGCCCACTTCCAAAATGCAGCAAATAATCAGAAAAAAGTAGAATGGAATAATTTAACAGAACTGCCTAAGATGTCTTCCAAACTACACGCACTCAGGATCCCCACATTTTTTCTAAACACTTTCTAATACTTTATATGAATCTGTGTTTTGGATAAGGCTTTGGAAATACCAGTTCTTTTGTCATTTACTTTCTCTGAACTAGAGGAGTACACTGAACAGCATCCACTGTTAGTAATGGGTTGTTAAATAATCATTTTTATCAGCTTTTTGGGATGTCCACAGCTGCCTGAAAATACTTGCCATTCCTGGAGTCTCAGGAGTTACACTATAAGCCTCAGTTGTGCCTTTACTCTGAGCTAGAATTGTGTAAGTCACTGATCCCAAAGAAATACAGCTACTGCCAGAGTACTGAATCGCCATGTGTAAAGCCTTGTCGAGGCAGGAAGCAGTGGTGCACACACGTGTGTGACAGAGCTGCCCCCAAGCTGTTTACTAATACTTTCTTTTTGTTTTCCCATGGACAGTGACACCAACGGCCACCGCACCAGAACCAGTTGACAGTGTGCACTTTCTGGGATTAGATTTAACATCACATAGTGCAGAAATAGCACTGTACGTGCTTTTTGCTCTTTCTGCAGTTGGAGCATTGGGCTTGGCTCTTCTTGCATTTAAATATGGAAAGTTATCCAAGAGATCTCATAAGCGATTACCCATGGAACTTCATAAACTGTAAAGCTTCCACTTGCTAAAGTGTTTATTTTGCTTTTTATAAAAAAAGCTTATAGCACTAGGAAAAGAAACCTGCTCAAACTACTGCAACTGTGTCTTGCCTCAGAGATGACTCTTCATCATTTTGTTGTTTGCTTACCAACTTTAAAATATGAAAGAATTTTTTTTTTTCTACAGTAACCGTCTCTTTTCTCCCCAGGCATTATTAATTTGATTTCTTAAAAGACAAAAGTTAAATTGCTTGTTCCTATCTGTGTAAGGATTCTGAACTTGAACTTTAATCTGTTCTCACCTCATCATCTCCCCTTGGATGATGCAGGTCTCTTCAAGGGACCCAAGAGCAGCCCCTAGCAGCTCTACTGCTTCTAAGTGCTTTTAAGACAAGTTAGTGTCTATACTGGTGAGAACTAGGCTAGGAGAATGTACTGAATGTTCTATTGCAGCTGCTGCACAGATTGTTTCCTCCCTCTGCTTTCCTTTATGTCATCTACAGTATTTTTTTGAATTATGTACCATAAATTATTAAAAAAATAAAATGGAAGTAGCCCTAGTACTATGCCTTCCCATTTGAAGAGTGTGATACTTAATTATCTCCTTTAACCAGGAATCCAAAGCAGGACAGAACACCTGTAATATTCAGGTCTCTAACAATGAGATGCCCAGTATGTGGAGGGGGGGAGGGAAAGCTGGTATCCTTCCATGATGATATGAACAACTCCTGAGTAAGGTCATTTAACCTGCAACAAAAACTTTGTCCACTATATTTTAAATTTCAGTGTATGATCCTAACTGCTTGCTTCCTTGTGACACAAAGATTTCAGAGGAACTTTAAAAGGAGAAGATAGTTATGTTTTCTGGAAAATAGTTTATTGAGTGCTTGGGGAATTAAAAACTACAAGATTTTGCTTGCAGTTGCAGAAGCAAGAAAAAAGTTAAACATAAATTAGTTACCTGATTTGCTACTATAGTGCTTCTGAAACCCTCATTTTAATCAGTCATTGTCTACCATGACCTTTATATTAATATGTGGCCCTTAAATTTATATAGCAGAATATTTATAGATTAAAAAGTGCCTTTCTCTGGCAGTAGGGTAATGATTATGAAAGCTGATGGAGATTTTCAGTCTTTTTAACTCTTTGCTTCTAGGCCTCAGCTATGCCCACTTGATTTTTCTGACTTCGCTGACTTTATTCCATACTCCACTGCAGGAAAAGAATTAAGTAATTCAGTCAGTGTGAAATAAGCCCCACTTGTCCAGAAGCTTTAGTTGACTTAGATCAAATAAGAAAAAAAAAAAAAAAAAAAAAGCCAGACAGCAATTACTGCAGTTACTCAAAACTACATTTGTTGTGTAGAATTTCCATTCCAAGTGTTGTTTTCATCTTCTCCATCGTCTTGAGTCCTCAGTCTATATATTTTGCCTTCTTTTTTGAAGTCTTCTCCCCGCTTTTCCACTACTCGTTTCCTGACTGCTTGCCTAGGGTACAAATGACAGTGAGGTTTGACAGTTTCCCCAGTAACAATTACACAAGAGAAGTGAATGCAGTAAATACAAATCATACATCCTTCCTTCTCTTATCCCCAATAATAGTTTTCTTCAGCCCTTTGTTTCCTTGGGAAGCAATACCCAGCTGAAAATTTGGCATTTGGCAGTCAGACAAACTGACAGAATCTCATTTCCCCTGGAAAGCCCCTGTCATTGAAGCAATACGTGGCTGCTTCATGCGAAACAGCCCAGCAACTCTCCTGGTACAGCAGATCTCTCATTCTCTAGGCAACACAAAACCTTAACCGTCAAAATCAGACTTCAGTTGCTTGAGTTTCTTGCGCAACCATACCATAACAATTTGACATCCAATTTTCAAAATGTTTATCTTCCAAACAGTATCAGCTCAAGTGAAGCCCACATTTGTAGTTACAGCTGAACTCCCTATTCATAAGTGACTGCAAGAATGTTTTTTCTACTAATTGGAAATTGAAGCAAACAATAAGGATCTTGCATAATCATATATGTAAAAACTAAGAAATCCCAGTCAGAACTGCCATGCAGTTTACCAGCCACCAGGTTATCCCTTTTAACCAGATGGAAGGGTGATGGCCACAAACTGCAAAGAAAAGGTGGCAGTTAAGAGACAGATACAGCTCAGTTCCCCACTACACACTGTAAACGATTCCACAAGCAGTTTGAGAAACAGCTGCCTTGAACAGTTTTGATTACCTGCTTTGCTCAGCGCTGCTAGATGCTGAAGGATTTGAATGGTCTTGCTGATGAGCTGATCTCACAGTAGACTGTGAGGGGGGTGGACTCGTGAACAGGAAGTTGCTAATAAATCTCCAAACCGCTAAGAGGGGATAAAGTATTGTGCCCAAGAACTTCCACAGATCACTGCCTGAAGCCTGAACAACAGAAGTAGCAGGTCTTCCCGCCTGGACAAGAACACATAGAGCAAACCAATCAGATATTAAAGTCATGCTCTTGTAGACAGAGTATTTCGTCCATAGTTTAGAAGCAGCTCAGTAGACACAAGTGAACTCCTTTTGTTACAGGTTAGACAAATATCTATGCCATCATTTATCTGCTTCAGAAAAAGTCCTCCTCCACATCAGTCTTGACAAAAATTAAAGTAATTTTGCCATCTGTCTTAGACACAGAAAAGACCAAAATTCAAGCCAAATATTATCATGTCTGACTAATAGCAGATACACAGCTACAGTACTGCTGTTCGCAAGGAAACAAAAAGGAAACAAACAGAAAACCAATACCTACCGGCAGCAACACTACTGAAGCACTGGGTGCTAACTCTAGCTCCAGTAATTTCTTTCCATAATCTTCTTTGGTAAACTCCCTTCTGGGAAACATCGTTGCCAGTGAAAAATTACCGTAAGTATTACCAACCGTCTGTGAAAACACAAAGAAAACATTTTATTTGTAACTGTACACTTTCAAACAACTGCAGATTTGCCAGTTGAGTGTACCTTGCTGTACTGACCCAACACTTCTGTATCAAACTATCAGTCATCTTCATATACAGAAATGAAGGATTTTTCATATCCTACTATCTCTAACTAATGATATGCTGCAGTAATAAAGGCAGTTGGTATCACTGAAAAAGGCTGCTACCAAAACCCCCTTCAAATAAACAAAAGGAAAGCAGTTGACAACAATTCCACCACGATCAACAACTAGTTGATCCTACACCAAGTTGTAATCAGCATGTAGCTAAGAAAACAGAACACCAATTTACCTGTGCAGCAAACTGCCTTGCCTCTTCCAGTCGTGCTTCAGATGGGAACTGGTTAGTAAAAGAAGAACCATCTGGTAGGCGGAACTGAATCCTGGCTATTGCACTGCAGACACAGATCGGAGTCAGTCAGCACATGAGCAGTTACAAACGCTCCTGGGGCTTTAGCTTGGTAGTATTGAAATGTGGAAGAGAGGGGCAGTCATCCTACTTATGGCAGTGCAGATGGGTTATAAGCTTGGATCCACCATTGCTATCCACCTGCTTATATCTCACAACACATCTCCTCTGGTTTTTAATCACAGTTCAAGACCCATCCATCATTCAAAGAAGATATTTACATTAATCATGCAAAAAATGAATAGATGAATGAAAGCTATACCGTATTTCTTTTGTGTATCCTGTATTACTTTTGTTCTTTTTTCAAGAAGTTGTATTATGAGAGCACAGATATGTAAGCTGGCTTGGCAAGTACTTCTATATTCAACTAGCTACGGCCCAGTATTACTGTTCATGCTTCAACACCAACACAGGCTGCTACGCCTGTACCTGCCCTCTGTCAGGGGCAGTACTAGACTCACAGTGGCTCCGTAACTCCACGTAAGGTCTCTACGGGTTACAATATGTCTTAGAACAGCAGTGTTGGGCCAAGCAGGAGACAGCTCTGACATGGACAGCTGATGAGCCCAATCAAGCCTTGCTGAATCCAAGCTGATTGGACACACAGCCAAACAGCTGGCTGGGTTGACATCATGCTCCCCCGTGCAGTTACGACATTACCTAGTCGTTCTTTCTAGTCATTATCTATCACATCCTCACCTTATCTAGTTCCCCACCTAGCCCTGTTATACCTGGTATTTAAATAAAAAAATCAGACAGAAAAAGCTTTTATCTAACTAAAATAACAAAAAAGAAAAGGTGGTTAGTGTTTCATAATCAGCAATGTCAAAAGGATGAAAGTTATCAGAGAACATAATATTCATGTAAATAGCTACAAATAATATAAAAGAAAGCCAACTTTTTATGCCACTATTTTAACAGTTCAACACAGCATCAATTAATAGATTATGATGTATAGCAAGTCTTCTAAAAGTTTTTGTGAAGTTTCTTTACCTTTCTTTACCTACATTTCTTTCTCTACAGCAACTCACCTTCGCTCCTTTTGAGATGCTTCTTTTCTGGCCTCTATTTCAGCCTGTTTAGCCTGAAGAGCTGCAGCTTTCGCAGCTTCTGCTTCTTCTTTTGATTTTGCAAAGCGAGCTGCTCTCTCAGCACGATCCTGTGAAAGCACCAAAGAGAAACCTTAGTTTTCACCATATATTGTAGCTTAATATTCATTAAAACAGAGAGCTATGGTCTGTACTCAGTACCCAACTAGGAGAAAAGACAGTAGTGCTGCAAAGAATTATTCACTGCCAAAATCCATAAGCTCGTGTCATTAGCCAAGATGACACACTTTTCAACGAGTCACTTCATGCAAATAGTTGTTAACAGATGATCTTCCCATGCAAGTTTAACACTCCAGTGAAGATAAAGTAAAAAGTCTTATGACAAGTTACACGATTACAGTTCTAAGTGTTCTAGGCCAAAACCTAATAATGAGGAGGGATTTCAATTGTTATGAATCGTTTATATCCATTTATGTACAAACTTAGAAAATAATCCTCACCACCATTTTGAGATCAGTGTTCTTCTACGTGTTCCACAATTAAATATCCCCTCGCTTCCATTTCAGAACTATGCTTAAATTGCAATTAGTTTTATGTTTAAATGGTAATTCTCCACTGGACTCAAGCAGTTTGGCAGAAAAGTTGGTATGTTCGTTCAGACAGAAGAGATCATCATGAATATGAAAGCAGAAGCTTCATTTTATACAAGGGAAATGCTACATAAACCCCAAACACATAAATTGTTACAATATGAGGCCACAGGACTCCAAACAGAAAAATGGACAATATTTCAAAGTTTCATCAAATGAGAAAATTTATCCTTTTAGTACACCAGTGGCCCTTGTGAGAGAGAGAAGCAGCACACTATCTTCCAAAATAAAAAACTTACCATTGCAATCTGTTGTCTTATACGCTCTCTAGCAGCCTTCTCTTCTGCCTTTTCTCTGTTCCTTTCCTCTAACATTCGTTTCGTCAATTCTTCTTCCTGCCGTCTTTTGTACTCCAGCATTTCTTTACCAGTTCTTCTCCGCTCAATTTCTTTCTTAATTTCTTTCTGAATAAACAACCGAGACATAAAAATTGGACCACAAAATTGCCTTGGACAAGAGTAAGACAAGACTGAAGTACGTTTGTTTAAAAAGGAATTAAGCATTTATACAAATAAGGGTATTAAAAATTGCAAGCAGTTTTAATTTTTTGTGTTACCTGTTCTTCTTCTTTCCTCTTCTCTTCCCGTCTTTCTTCAAGCTTTTTTGTTATTCTAAATTTAAAAATAAATTGAAAAGTCTTTAAATTGCATTGTGAAAATTTTAAAATGTTAAAAACTGATACTGCATTTTTAAACACAGAAGAACAGAACACATGAAAATGAACACGAACTGTAACACAGTGTTAATACCTAGTGTAACAGTAATGATTCATTCACACGCGGGTGTACCATCCATAAAAAGATGAAGTGGTGATTCACCACCTAGTTTCCAACTTTTAATGGAGTTCTGACATATTCCTTCTGTCCTTTTCCACTCAGTAAAAGAATCTTACATATTCTGTTGAATCAACTTGTAAGACATACAATAAGCAAATACGATTTATGATCTGTGATAACAGAAACATTAAATCTCAATCTCTTTTTAGCTATTTAAGCCATCTGGTTTCTTCTCCACATCACTGCCTAAAAAGGAGAGCAAATAATATACAGCACTGACATAGACGCACATGCATCTGTCTCATCTATCCAAAAAGGTGCCTTAGAATGAGGACTGATTTTAAGCCTGGGGAAAGGGCAGGCATGACCAAACAGCATGAGAAGTCACATAATCAGAAAAATGTTGTTTGTATGGTAGATGGTTTGCTTTTTTTTTTTTAAAAAATGGTAATTACTGCAGAGCTTTGCCTCTTTTCCACTGAAATAAATGCTCCAGATATATGCAAATATGGCATAATTTAAGATTAATGCACATTTTAGAAAGGAACTTTGGTATTTATTTTAAAATATTGACTGTGCTTACTTATCAGTAGTAAGTAAAAAAATTATACTTGTTGCCCAACACCTTTGTAAGAAAACTGAAATTAAACATGAAAAAGTTTTAAAACCTATTTTAGCATAATAAATAATCCTACTTACTAAGTATGCGTTATGGGTTTTACATAGGATATTACAAATAGTATCAGTCTTACAGATGCTAAAAACAAGTTTGTACACAAAATCTTGCATTTAAAACCAATCAATTTTACCAACGGACCATGTATTGAACCAGATGTTTCTGGTAACCATACTTTAAAATACCGGAACTAGCACTGCTCAGACCTCATTACTGAACAAAAGAGTCTCAGAATAGGATCCCTCTGGTGTTTTCAATATGCCTAGACTACAAACAGTCATCAAATAGACAAGAAAAAGAAATAAGATGGCATTTCTGTACAAAACCTAGGTTAGCACTTTATTACCCCAGTTTCAAGTGTTTTCAGTTCAATGTTTTAACTCCTTCAAAAATATGTTTGCAGCAAACATATTGTCTGTATTCAAGTTACATGAAAGTAAGGAGAACATTTTTAGTTTTCCAGATTACCCTTTTCTTTCAGAGTACGTGAAAAATGAGATTAATTTAAAAGCTGGTTTTATATCAACCCTAGTATTGTCACAGACACCTAAACAAAAATAAGACCACCTAAATGTTTGCCAGATGGTAACAGAATAAGCACCAAAAGTCTGTTTTTTTTAAAAAAAAAAAACAAAACAAAAACAAAAACAAAAAAAAACCACCCCAAACCCAACAAAACTGCCTCAACTGAGAAACAAATACAACACTTTAGGAAGTCTGCAAAAGACAACTTACCTTTCCACTTTGAGTGTAAGATCATTCACAGGCTGAGCATCACTCACTTGCTCATCTGAAGAATTAGTTGCTTCCTGGCTTGCTTGACCTGAATTTGCTCCATCTTCAAGGGATTTAACAAGAAAGTAATGCATAAGAAAAAGCATACTTCTTACCATAAAAAATTGTTATGCTTATTGATAGCCATAATTTCCAGCAACTAGGATAACTCAAAGAGATATGAGGTTCTGCTATTTAGACACCCCCCAAACAATTTGGTTTTAGGTTACTAACCCAAATAAACTTTTAAAATTGAATCCTATTTCAAGAAAGCGTACACAATTTTTATTGTATTATAAACCATAGGTTTCTCACTCCTTAAAACTGAGCAGAATGACAGGTTATTCTTCCCTCTAGACTTGGAAGAAGCATTCTGGCATAACCAAGTTTTTCTTCAACAAGTCCGCTCAATACATTGCCTTTTAGGTACTATCATATGACAATTTACGAAAAGGAAAATTATTTCAAAAGCAATTAGCTAGCCTTTATCTAAAAATACTAACCATTACCAGCAGAAGTTCTTACTGTCTCAGACATAAGAGACTCAGGAGAGTCACAAAACTCCACTGCTCTGGATTGTGTATTTTCTGGAGCACCATCAGACTGAGAGGAGGGACAGGGAGTAGATGACTGACTTCCATTTTCCAAAGGCTGCCCTTTTACTGTGTGCATCTAAGAAATTGTGGGGAAAAAAACCAAGACTATGAAACTTTGAATATTTTTCACAGGTTCACAGGTCAAGACTAAACTGTTTTTGGAAAATCAGTCCTATTTAAAACATAAAACTAAAATTATCACACATTGTTGAGTGCAATGCGATCACACATTTTGTATTTTTCCTAATTTTAGCCTTACATTTGAAATCAAAGTACTAAAACTATCTACATTTATATTATGTTCCATAGCATAATTTTATAAATCTGCATTACAAAACAGCATTACAAAGCCACACATGAACCGAAACAGTAATTGGTATGTCACTCCAGGTTAGAGTTCTTGCCATATTTCTTCAGTACTGTAGGTGTTACACAGATGATCTAAAACAAGCTGTGAAACAGAAAAAAAAAAAACCAACATAGCACTTCTGCACAGTGCTTTCAAACCTGTTTAATTTGTGTACCGAATTTAAGTTTGCAGCTTTTGTTGTTGGAAGGACATAGAACCAGTAATTCATACTTCCCCAAGGCACATGCTAAGGGCCAGGGACATCTCCTGTCTTAAGCATGTGCTACCCAACTCAACCCGAAAGATGCAGCCCATTAGCAAGCATTACCTGTTTAACTTTATGGATTCTGTTAACAAGTTCTTCAACAGAAACGCTGCCAGCAATAACTTCCAAAGGGATTCCATTGTCTCCTATGAAAAAACTGGATGGAACGCACACTACAGGATCTGCACAGCAACAGTTAAGTGCAACAAATGACAAAAGTTTATAAAGTAACTTGAAAAGGAAAAGCAGAAGTCTTTCCTACAGAAGCTTCTAGCCCAATACTCTATCTCCACCCGGTCACCAGTAGTCAGTGCCAAGGGAAGAAAAAAAAAAAAGGTACTAACAAAAGTGCTGGAAAACATTACATACAACTGATTAGTATTCCTTCTTTTCTTTGAAATATTTTAAGCCAAAATATGTTTCTCCAACACGCACGTATCCGACAACTGATTATGCTTTGACCTGAAAGATGTTGTTTCATTGTGAGACAATGTTATGTAGACAATAATGAATTCTTTACAGCAGCGAGAAAATCCAAGGTACTGAATTCCTTTGCTCAGCATCACACAGAATTCCTGAGCTATATGCGACCTACTTAAGGTAAGTAGATGTTTACTTAAGTTCATAGCTGTGTACCTGATCGAACCCAGTCCACTACTTGTTATCCCTCCTCTGTAACTCTGAATTCCAGCTAATAATTTAAAGCACTGTTTGTTTGTTTTCTAATACTGATTAGTAATACCAATAAGTTATTTTGTTTACATAAAGCTTTGGGTAATTTTCTATTCGGAGAATTACGAAGATTAACATTAAAAAACCCCAACTTGTTCACTTTCTCTAAGAACTGACAGTAAATTGAATACATAGATGGTACCTTTTATCTACACTGTTTATTGCTTATTTTTGTGCCCTAAGACGTATTTCTAGTAATCTTGCTTATAAATATTTGTCTTAAGAACAGTATTTAACTTGTACAGAGAATTATCTGTAATCATAATGTAGCATCTAAACTGATCTCAAAGGATACAAATTTGAGAAAACTGCAGGCATGCTTCACTGTTTAAAAGAAAAGATACATTTAGGAGGAGCAATCAGTTAGTTCACAACAACTTCAGATTAAGTCTTTCATCATAAAAATAACTGTCCTACTACCACACACAAAACTATTTAAATACTTGAGAGAACACTAAAAGCAAATTTGCATTGCATCTTCTCATTAACATTTTGCATAAGTGCTGACATGGTGACAATCCCTGGTTATCACAGTTGACTACATAAGATCTAGGGAAACAGTGCTAAGAAGCAATTCAGGAAAAAGACATCTAATCTATTAAGTGCAAATAATATAGTAAGTCTAACAAAACGTCTGTAGAGCGTTTCAGAATAATACCAGTTTGGGAAATGTCAATGCACTTTCTGCACATGGACTGGAACATTTAAACATAACAAAAATAGCCGAGTAATTTACCCGAGAACTTCAATGCTTCTCTGTTCTAGGTGTTACAATAGACACAGACACATTTTCTCTGGGGCTTTACAGATTCTTATCTTTCTGAATTCATGAGAGTTTTTAAATTCATTATGTAACTTGGCAAATCAAGAACTGCCTCCAGAGTACTTGCATTCTCACTCCAGCTCTTTTACATGAAACTTTTCTGTCTCTTCCTGTTGAATAAGGACAGCCTCAAGCATTCTTTCACTGGTACTAAAAGACAGTCCGAAATACGCAATGAATATTCTGCAGAACACAACAGTAAATTTTGAAATTTGGAATTTTCTCAGGCTCTAGTGGCTTCAGGAGTACTGAATTCACTTATGCTCTGGAACCTTGTATTTAGACTACCTCCAAATCAGGGCACAGACTTCAAAAGCCTCTTACTCCCATCACCATCAATGAAAGACTGTAGAAGAGACAGAATTAGAATAGGCTCAAACCTTTTGGTGTCGATTTTAATAGCAACAAAACCATCTGAGGCAGCTTCAGTCACCTTCTCATCTTCCCACCTTGCAGCCATCTCGGTAGATTGTTCATCCTCACCTGCAAGATACAGCATATGTGTGAAGCTAAACCCACCACAACTTACTGTCTCTGGTCTGATTTTAGATTTGCTTTAACTGCTTGAAATCACCCTTGAAAGACACCCTTGTGATTTTTTTCAAGTCAGTTTATAGGTTTTATTTTTTAACACTCTGGAGACAATTCACTCCAGCTGATTCACCCTGCTAACATGCCAGAAACCTAATATATAACAAAAATCCTCCCAAGCCAGCGAGCATGCAGCTTTCACAGTCATTCAACTGCATGGTGAGCTGATCCAAGGGAGCAGAAGGGACTGGACCACACAGATGGAACAGAGATAGACGAAATGGAGGTGATGGCAAGTCCGAAGATTGGCTTGATTGCATCATCTAATTGCACAACTACCAACGGACCTCATTTTCATGTTAGAGCGTGTATGCTTATGCTTTTGTATTTTACTTCAGTATACTCTCATAATACACAAGGAGATCCCACAGCACAGAGGGAACCATTGCTTCTCCCTGACATTAAGCTTGACCTGCCAACATGCTAAAACTATCTACTGCTTACCTCTCATTATAAACTTAATTACATATTGGTACACCAGCTGCTAATAGGTAAAACTATATTTTCCACTCCTTGCAAATACATAATTCAGCAGACAAGGTTTCAGTTTGATAGTGTTAAAAAAAAAACAAAACAAAACCAAAACCAAACACCACAAACCAAGAAACATTTGTTTGCAGGATTATTTGTAATTTAGTTTTGTATTCTAGTTCCTGCCATGAACAGCAAGAGAAGGAGAGGAGGAATAGGAGCGAGGAGCACAGAGGAACAAGAATAACAGTAAAAGAGAAGCTACTTAAGTATGAAAAAGTGCGCTGGGGCCACAGATTCAGAAGTGTTATTTTAATCAGAGGAAACATGTCAATCATACATTTATCTTCCAAAGTACCAGTTTAGTGAGGATGCAGGTTAATAAATAGATTCCAATGAATATTAACCATCTTTCAACAAGTAAATTGGCCTGAAACTGCTTGTTTGTCTCCAATCTGTATTACTTCCTAGCAGCTTGGAATCAACTGCAGTCTTGATGAAGAATCTGAGTCACAAGTATAGAAGTATAGTAGCCCATTATTCAATGACAACAACAAACCATTTGTTTCATCCTAGCTGCGATTTCATGCAGTATTTTTCATTTGTTAAAGATCAGGATTTACACGTGGAGTCCCCTGGTGAAGCACTGCTGTCTTAAAGCCATGACTGTCTGGCCACAATTATTCCGAGAGACACACATATCAAAAAAACCCCAACTTTGGAAAAGTGTTTTCCAGCCAGTGATTTTTGCCTGGAAGCATTGGAGCAAGTAAGAAAGTATTTATCTCTATTATTATTATTCTACATAAGCAAGTAAGTGGTTAGGATATTTTATGTAGGAACCTTTCTTCTTCCTTTAAGTGCAGTGCTTCCACCTGTGGTGAATGGATGCAGCTGTTCTGCCAAGGGTGGTTTGGCCTCCTCCCCCATTTCCAAACACTCAGAGACAGGCAGCTGCTTCACCACACGCTTTTTCAGACGGACATGTGCTCATCCGATTAGGCTACTAAAAATATCTAAATACTTGCCTAACACTAACTTTTCCATACAAACAACTGCTGTAGAAGAATGCTGAAAGACACAAACAGGTCAGAGACTGTTCACACTACAGTCTTGGAGATGGGACCCATGACTGAAAATGCTGATAACTCACATTTTATAAAGCTCTATGCCATGAAGCACAGTTTAATATCGCGACTACCCACAGAATACTTCCTTATTCTCATACATCTTTTTGTTTTGATAACCCTTTCTCATTTGGGTGGTTAAGGTTCATTTATTACAGTTTTGTAGTATTAATTAGATCCTGAAATGAAAACTGCTAGGTCACAGGAAAAGCATCAGAAAAGTCAAGAGTTCAAGCTGAACAGAACTTGACATAGTTCATAATTTTGCTAAACCCTGAGCTATTGCAACAGCCTTAGAATCCCAGTTCCCAAGACTCTCAGCTTTCTTGTTTCTCAAAAACATCACTTTATTTCACTTAGCAGAAAGGCCTGTACACAATTCGCAGTCAAACTTGCTCATCTCTTAAATTTGGCCAGGTGATTCAGATAATTGGAAGAGACTCTTCTTCTGCAATGATTTATTTCCTCTACGAGGAACTTATTCAAAAATATCACAAGTCGTCAAAGGACATTGATCCCCCCATTCCTCAGCACACAGTTATTAGGGAAAAGTGTTTTCCTTTTAGAGGAAGAAAGATAAGCCCAGCTGACTTCTCGATGTCCAACATTTCATAACTACTCGGAAAGAGTTGCCCATTCTGGAGATGACAGAAAGCCAGGACATTAAGCTGTTCACCTCCTCCTCCTTCGCATCGTTTCACATATTTAACTTGAAAAGTGCTTTGATACAGCTTGGCTACAAAATACTAACGAATAGCGTGTTGATTGCAAATCAGTGCTTTGTAAAAACAGAATCTGAAAATAAAGTTATGAACAAAGGAAGGAGTGTTTCTACAAATGTTACTAAAAAGCAAAGCAAACATTTTAGCTTTAAGTTTTTTCTTTTCTCCTCCCTTCATTTTTTCCACTTCTGAAAAGCATTTTTTATGACAGACCTTGTATTTTCATGGTCAGAACACGTCTAACTTCTGGAAAGAATAACGTTAAAAACCCCAATCAGAACAGAGGAGGTATCTGAGGGGGTTTCATAACAAATGAACAATTAACTTTAAATTAATATCTCAATGAGACAAGTTTTTTAACTCCGCGGGCTAGAAAATCATCTACACAACAGCTACCAACCAGACAGAGGCATTTACCAGACCTATTTCAGTATCAGAACCCCTTTTCCCTGTGCAGCAGCAGAACCTACCAGCAATTATTTGATGCCACAAAGTAACTTGTCTGGTCCCCAAACACAACTTCCTTGCTTTGCATGGATGAAAGCCTCTAATCTAACACGTCACCTTAATCTTTAAAAATCAGTTTTGTAAGACAGATATGCTTTACCTCAAGCAGCCTGGAGAGCATGGAGCAACCCCTTTTATTTCAACATCCCAGGAATTCAATACAATCTTTAATACGCTTACACAACTGCATCACCAGAATATGCCATGAAGGTTTTAAAAACTGAAATAAGAAGTGTTAAGATTATAGCTGCAAACAAAAACATTAAAGAAAAAAACCTGGTTGAACAGCATGCAATCAACTGCAGTCACAAACACCACCTCATTGTTAAGATAAATAGCCACATTATTCCCTGCTTGACTGGAAAACATTCTAGAATCAGAAAGACTAAGCCAGGTCTTCATTTTCTAGTGCTTGTTTAGAGAAGTGCAGCAAAGAGAGAGGGACAGAACAGATGGTACCAGAAACCAAACAGAGCTGGACCTACCAGAATTCAGTAGTTTTCGTCAAGGCTGTATCTAATAGCTATCCTCAGCAGTGGCCACCATAAAATTACAGTTAATTTATATTTTTCATTTCTTTCACTAAATTTGTTTCTTTATTAATTTTTTGTCCCCATATACATTATTGGACAAAGTATGCAAATCAAAACAGAAACACTGAACGCTTCTGAAAGCATGTTTTCCTGCTCAGAAAGCTGCTTTCAAATGCTTGTCTCTGGTGTCTGTGGGCAAGCACATAGGGCAAAGACTCAAACCTATGATCACCACCAACGGTGTGGGTTTAAACATGGATCTACCCTAACAACAAACCCAGTCACTGCTAGCATAAAAACCGACTATTCTTCAGCACCTGGCATCCTTCAAACACACCTGCTTCCACACAGTGTGAGAAAGTAAGTTCTTGGGCTTCCCAGTTCCCTTTCCCAGCAGACATAACAGAACTGCTTCACTATCAGCTCCATCACAGGTCATCTGCTCTGATCCCACGGTTCCTCAAGTAGACCAAAACTCAGCAGAGCTCTCAAACGTTCATTTTGGAGATATGGCTGCCCAAAGTAACACTCTCCCTTTTTCAGGACTCATAACAACAAACAAAACAAATCCTTAGAGCATACTACAACATCAAAACAAGGTGACATACCTGCAATCATAAATTTCTCTCCACTATGCATATCTACATATTTCTACATCCACCTAGTCAACAATAACATCTAAAAGGCTAGTTTTGTGTAGAAATTTAGTTTCATAAAAAATATTGGAAATGTTACAACATGCACTTCTCAACCCCTCATATATATGTATCAAGTTCAAAATACTCATAGGTACTGAATTACTATTAAAAAACTCTTTGTGGTGGGTAGACCCTGGCTGGATGCCAGGTGCCCACCAAAGCCACTCTATCACTCCCCATCCTCAAGCAGACAGGGGAGAGAAAACATACAAAAGGCTCGTGGGTCAAGATAACGAGAGAGAGATATCACTTACCAATTACTGACTGTCACAGGCAAAACAGACTTGACTTGGGGAAAATTAAATTAATTTATTGCCAATCATAAGTCAGAGTAATATAATGAGAAATAAAAAAATAAATTATTATCCTCAAACACCTTCCCCCCACCCCTCCTTTCTTCCCAGGCTTAACTTCATTCCCAATTCCTCTACCTCCTCCCGCTGAGTGGCACTGGGGCATGGGGAATGGGGACTGCAGTTGTTCATCACATGTTGTCTCTGCTGCTCCTTCCTCCTCAGGGGGAGGACTCCTCACACTCTCCCCCTGCTCCAGCACGGGGTCTCACCCATGGGAGACAGTCCTCCACAAACTTCTCCAACACAAGTCTTTCCCACAGGCTGCAGTTCTTCGTGAACTGCTCCAACGTGGGTACCCTCCACAGGGTGTGGTCCTTCAGGAACAGACTGCTCCAGCGTGGGTCCCCCATGGGGTCGCAAGTCCGGCCAGCAAATATGCTCCAGCCAGGCGGATCCGTCTTGGAGATGGCTGGTTTGGCTCTATCGGACATAGGTGAAGCTTCTAGCAGCTTCTCACAGAAGCCACCCCTGTAGCTCGCCTCATAAAACCAATACAGAGCATTTAAAACATCCAAAATATTTAGTAGAGAACTTTTAACCCCAAGTAGGGAGTTGAGGGGAAAATCAGCCTTTACACAAGTCACAGCACAAAACATTTCACACGTGAAGATCTTAAGTATAGCAAAACACCTGTGTCAGGAAGTTTCTTGTTGTTTACCACCCAGCCTTCCACTTAATTTTACACAACATACTGTGATCATCTCATTGACTATGAAGGCAGATAGCTACCAGGCAGGTACTGTATGTAAACACACTAAAGTATGTCTATGAAAAAAAAAATATCCAATGGTTAAAGGCTTTCACATAACAGCACCCACCTGCCATGATGGTTTGTGGGCTTCAAAATGCTGTCTTAAAGCCTGCATACACTACCCTATCCCTTCCTCCAACACAGCATGTTGCGGGCTGCGATCTTGATTTCTAGCAGTATGCTTAATATCCAGTAGAAAATGCTGTTCTCCGAGTATAAGGACAGTTGTGTCAACAAAGGAACTTAGCTGCTCTTCACTTTTCTTTTCACACCCCCTTTGGGAGTGAACTTCTCCTTGAAGCTAAGTGAATCCCACGGTTCAATAATTCTTAAGGGAACAACAGCAGTCACACCTTTAGTGTGCTTGTTTTTCCATGAGGCATCTGAAAGACTTCAAGCCACAAGCACTTAAGGCAATAGCAAAAAGAAAAGAAACAACATACACACAAAACGTTAGAGAGACATCCAATGTCCTCCTTTCCCTTTACCCACTCTCATTTTCCCAGACAGAAAGACCACGGACACGAAGACAATACCAGTTTCTGAAGGTTTCTTCAATTACCATTCAGTTACAGAACAAAAAAAAAAAAAAAGGAATTTGAAAGAAAAAGAACACAGCTAAGAAAAGTTAGAGCAGTTAAGCCTGAATGGGGGTTTATGCACGGATATAACAAAGGGAAACGCGAAACAACAAATTTCGCTGCCCCAGAGCAGTGCGTAAAGCCACGACATACCCCAGCAAGGGCAAGGCCGGGGGCTGGGACGCCTCTACAGCCCCGCACCACCGGGCCGGGTCGGGCAGCGGGGACTCGGACTGACACAGCAGAAATCCCGGCTCGGCGGGAGGGGGAGGCGGGGAAGCAACAGCTGGCGAAGGCACTGCGGAGCCTGCGGAGAGCCCCGCCCGGGGGCGAGCGAACGCGCGGCGCCGGCTGACAGGGCCGCGGGCGGGCTGGGCCCACCCCGGGGTGGGGAAAGGCACCTCACCGGGCCGGCAACTACGCTCCACTCGGGCACCACCGGAGCCCGGGGCCGTTCCCGGCCGGCCTGAGGAACGGTACAGCAGCCCAGAGGCCTGCCTCAGCGGCGGCGGCCCCCGGTCCCGGCCGCGACGCGGCGGCAGGCGGTGTGTCAGTGCGGGGGCGAGCAGGGCCCAGCGCCCGGCACCACCCTCCCCCACCTCCCCGGGCCGGGCCGGGCCATACCGTACCTGAGACGAACACGACGAAGACCGAGCTCCGCTGCTTGGCGGCGGCGATAGCGGCCGGGATGGAGCCGCCGAACCACATCATGGTGCCGCCGGGCGCTGCCAGCCGCCACCAGGCGCATGCGCCGCCGCCACACCACCAACGGCGAGTGCCGCGCGTGCGCCGCCGGCCCACCGCCCGCCCACCGCCTTCTGATTGGCGCCTGGGCGCGGCGCGCGCCCGCCCCTCGGCCACGCGCGGGGTGGCGGCGGGTTCGCCCTAGCCGGGCGCCATCTTGACGCCTCGGTGCTTCGCGTGTTGCCGCGGACAGCGCGTCGGACCCTCAGCTGGGTTCTGCCGCGAAATGGCTGAGGCAGGCTCGGCGGCAGCTGCACGGAGAAAGGGGCCCACGCACCTAGGGTGCGACCTCCTGCGCCCCAGGGCCGGCGGTGGGGGTGCTGCGAGGACAGGATGGCCTCAGTCAACCCTGGCCCCAGCATCCACCCTGGGAAAGTCAAGGGTGCAACAGAGGAGAAAAATGATGGAGGAGGTAACTGTTTGACAGGAATCCACACTAGATATGTTAAAAGCAGAGAGTTTGGCATGCACAGATCCTCTGCAAGTGGTATGGGATGAGGCCAAGACATTGTCCGTGCTCCCTGGTGGGATGGACTGTGTGAGAGGCTGTGGCGGCACGGTGTTTACAGCACAGCCTTAGTGCTTAGCAGGGGTGCAGCCAGCAAAGGTAGACAGTCGCTTTGGAGATTTCACAGTAACGAGGACAGGACAATTTCTTACAAGTGCTCTGATGATAACGTTTTGGAAAAAAAGCTGCACAACGTTTTTCTGAAACACAGGACTGTGCCTATGTATTCTGGGTAACTATTGCTGAGGCAGATACTGTCAAACACGAAGGCCAAAAAATACACAGTCGGTCAGCCTGGAAAGCTTTTCACTGTTGTACTTTGTGTAACCTGGAGTTTAATTAGAAAAGTCGCTGGATAATGACAACTAAAAAACCTACAAAGCTATTGTCAAAAGAAGCAAATTAATGTTATCAACAATATAAAAAAATATTTTATCTCTGTCAAGATGCAGCATGTGGAAAATGTGTTGTAGCAATCCTCGTCACTGGGTAAGCTTTGCATACACGTATTGTGCTTCTTCAAGTTTTTTAAGAAGTAACCATCAGAACGCTGTAGGTTTTCCGCTGAGATGTTAGTATTTTTTTTGTATTTTCTTTTTTCATGGAACAAAACAGATTTAAGAACAATGCCAAAGGTTGGATAGTATTAAATTAAACTATCATTTTTTTGGAGAAGAACAAAAAGACATCTCTGTTATGCACATGCACATAGACAAAGAGGTTACGTTGTAATGTGTATTAGTGTCCTAAACTCTATGAAGAATTTGCATGTGTTGCACTAATTCTCATGGCGTTCCCAGCTTGTAGTTTGCATTTATTGCATGTCATTTGAAACCCTAAGTTGGAAGCCAAGTTGCCTGAGAAGGGTGAGTGAAGTGTTGAGCAATATATTTTTTGGAAATTATTTTGCAGATACGATTTTCAAAAATGTCTATGCCATTTCAAGCAAGGAAGACATTTTGTTTAAACTTAAAAGTGGAAAGGCTTACTAATGACTGGATAAGTAACTTTTGCGAGGGTGTAAAATCTTTTACATAATCAGGAACTGTTTATATTACACTCTCAAATAATTACAATTTTAAACGTATAATTCTTTAACTGTAGGGTCCCTGAGTTGCTGCTGTTGCACATGCCTCTGCTGCTGTAATTGAGCTGAGAGCTCCTAGAGCAGGTGTCCCTGGAAAACAGCAGAGGTCTTCAATAGGCCTAGGAAAAGGGAGGAGTCACCAGTAAGTAGAAAGTTTTATTAGGAAATAAGGAAAAATAATATGATAGCTGAAGCATTACCCAGAATTCAGTTCCTTGGTGTGCTGCCAAGTCCCCGTCTGACTCAGGCAAATTATGTGTGTTGGGGGGGTGTGTGTGTATATTAAATCTATTATTCTTGTGGAAATGTCAGCTAGTTTGCCAAGATTAATACACAAAACCAACTCCAGCAATCAATATGGGAAACAATGCAAAACATTAATTTCCATGTTAAGAGATTAATTTTTTCCCCCAAAACCACACAGATCTACTTGGATTAAAAACGATATTTTTATCAGATAATTACTTTTTTTAATTGCATTGTTGCTTTACACTAATCAATGGTTCATTAACAAATCAAAGTATCAGTTTAAGATAAGTAAAAAGGCAACAAATTTGAGTAAACATGGAGGCAAGTTCTGGTGTATTTCCTAGGATTTATGAATCAATGTGATAGACTATCATAGCACACTTAATAATGCTGTTTCTTAGAGTAACTAATTTGGAAACCATAAGAAGGGCAAGGATGTGCTGCATACCGATCTCCCTAATTAACCCTCCATCTAGTGCAGAAGTTAAGATATTAAAAAGAAGCAGAATGCCAGTGTCTCCCCTCAAGTTCAAAATGGAGGTCTGCTGTAATTCACGTATGATGTGCAATATCACTGCTTTTTTTTTTTCTTCTTTTTAAAGTCATGTAATTTTGAGAATTCGGATGTAACTGATCACGTAGGGTTGAAGCTAGTCCATATTGCGCCCAGCTTCTGGCATGCTTTCCACCGCTGTTGCACCTGTATCTGGAAAATTTCACTGCTGTCAGCACAGTGTATTATCATCAATCCTTAGTCTAATTCAGATTCTCAGTTAAATGTGGCATGGGAACTGAATTACGAATAAACCTCACTGTTAAGCATTATCCACAGCAGCACAGTTTATTTTTATAATTTATACCAGTTTTAAAAGCATACAACTATCAGCAACATACAGATTTTCCTTTATAGCTCTTTGGTTTACAGCACTAGTCTTGTCTGACGTTCAGGTTTCTCTTCAGAAGTGCAAAAACAGTCCATTGCAGTTGCACGCATCCCATATTATGACTAGGCTCGTGTGCTTTACCAGCAAGACTGAAAAATGAAAAAAAGCAGCAAACACTAAAGTGTTTGTACCCTGGACCAAATTTTAATGCTTCTTAATCATCTCTTAAGCAAGATCCACTTTCAACCTGACAAACTTTGACAAAGAGCAAACAAACATGGCAAAATGTCAATTAGTTACAAGAGGACAAAAAATAAACCTTGCTAATAAGGGGCTGCCAAACAGAGTCAGGTCCAAACTCCAGCCCTACAAGCCTAAACGCACAAGACAGACACTGAACTAAAAGGAGGCTCATACATGTTGTAATAAGGACATAATTGCATACATTTTCAAGTCAGCCAGGAAGCAGCTTCATTTACAGTGGACCTTGCATCTGAATTTTTCAGATGCGAATAGTGAGTTTGCTCTCAGGTTCCAGAATAAGAGAACTTAAAGGGATTGAATTTTCAGAATGTTTTGGAAATTAGGCTCTTTTAAGGGTTCTGGTCTACACTCGAGAAATAAGGCTTCCAAAATGAAGTCACATTGACATTGTGCACTTTAAGTTTATACTTGTTGACATCAATAGCCAAAAGTACCCAACCTCCAAACAGTTTAAATGTAAATAGGAGCAGCACATCAACCTTCATGAAGACTGAGCTGTAGAAACATTGAAGGGTTTGAAATAAGCCCTTTCTCAGCTGGAAATACATAAAAATTCCAGCTACCATAATTTTTCATGAGATTAAAGTGGTTTGATCAGTTTTCTGCAAAACTTCATCTAAATATTCTTTGCCTCAGGGCTAAATACAGGCAATTACAGCCCATACCAATTTTCTAGGTAAAATATGTCATGGAGCTAAAATAGGTATTTGTAAAAGAAGATAGTTGCAATTTAATTACGACTCCCTTTCAGACATCCAAACAAGTTAGTACAAGATTAACTCAAAACAACAATGGTGTCAAATGTGAAGTTTTAAGGCACAAATGAGTGTCCGCATGAGAATATAACTATTTGTTCCATCTTGAGAGGGAGAATTGGCTTGTATTACTAGATAGGAAGAGTGTATAGAGCTATTTGAATAGCACAAGACATTAAAAATGGTCATACCGTGAAAGGCATGTTGCGTATCGAAGTACCTTATTTGATTCATCAAGCTAAACAGTTCTACTCGTGCTTTGGCAAAATTGAACTCCCATCTGTGTATTGCGTCCTCTACCACCTGGATCTTGAAACATAAGGTGTGTTCTACAAAAGGCCAGTAGGATGAGGGATGGTCGCAGGTAGAAACACCTAAGTGCTACAGTCTTCAGTACACCACAGTACTAGATTTCTTTGTAGATATTCCGCTACTTTTCTTCTTATGTCACTTTCTAAGTGTATCTGGGAGTGAAAGAAAAGGATTTCAGGTTACAGTAAGTTAAATTTGCTCAGGGAGGAGTCTCAGGTAAGATGCAAGAAGCCTATTACCAACATTTCACTTTATACCAACCATGGGTCCGTGTGGTTTTGAGTGTTCCCAGAGTATGGAGCTTAAATTTTTTTTCTTAATTTTGCATTATCATTTTCCCCGTCGTATCACAAATAACACTGAATCTGTTCACAGTTCAGGGATGCATTCTGCACAGTTATATAACTATATTAGTTAAAGTCAAGAAATAGCAGCCTTTGGTAGAGTACGTAATAGCCAAATTTGTTTGGCTTTTATAGTTATTCTTCCAGTGCTTTTTTCTCAGCTTAAAAATTTATGACATGTTCCCAACCAAATGAAGTGTATTAAATTACTGCAATATAATTTAAGTCCCCACTTAATTCCTTTTGCCACTATTTACTTTAAAAATGGCTTTAATGTTAAATGATAGGAAGCTGAAATACACTAGAGCACTAGAAGATTTCTTGAGAATACCTTCTTTACATACAATGTCTGTTTCATGCCATAAAGTGCATTTATTTGCTTTCTAGAACATGATACAAATTTATGGAACAAATTTACTTTCAGGGTTTTTTTGTACACAGTCCCCAGTCTTGTGTGTTTTAAGGAACCAAAAGGAGCAGAAGCGTAAAAGCCAGGAAGGTACAAATGGTCTTGGTTAGATGAGTTTATGCACTGTTCACTTACTAGAGACAGCATGAAATAGCACAAAATCAGTAACAAACAGGACTGCAAAGCATAAATACATGAATTCTGTGCCCACCGTAGACATCAGAGGCCTCTGACGCTTCCAAAGTCCCATTAATTCTATCTGTGTGGCTTGTATTGGCACATCCAGATAAAAAAAAAAATATGTAACTGCCCATTTTAAGAGAGGAAAACATACTCAGAAAGGGTGGCCTGCCTGGTAGTAATTGTAGGTAAGTATCAGATTCAGGATTAGAATACAACTGGCTTATTAAATGTGGTAATTTTTCCTTCTAGGGCAATTTGCACTCAAGTTTACAACTTGATTAAGAATTAAATATTTGCTGGGCCTTGTTCCTAATCAGTGTATCGCTCCCCTCCTTTTCTTTGGATTGCTTGTGTTCCCCATGCTTACCTCTTGTTACATTTTCTTCTCTTTGGTTATTATGGGAAAAGTTTATTAAATGAAGCAAGTCATGCAGCATCCTTTGGAAACGATTTGATTTTATGTTAGATTTAGTTCTTAGGTCATTCAGAATAGATGGAAGCTCTCAGCTGACTAGTCTTCTACATCTATGAAAATTCTTGTCCTGGAATGTTAGCCACGGGAGGCAGCTGCCTCTCTGGGTCGTGACATCCATTGCTATAAACCTTTAATCTGTTAACTACTTTTACAGGATTAAAACCATAAGATTAAAGTAGTATTGGAAATTGGCAAGAGACAGTGACGGAACCTGTGTGTTAGTCATCTTATCTCATGCTATTCAGAGGAGGGGAATATTATAATCTGCATAAACTGGGTTTTTTACCATCTTTGATTTTGGATGCAATAAACTACATCAATCCAACCTGAGGAGGAATAAATATATCCCCCTCGTTCACATTATATATTCAGTCAGGTAGTAGCATAAGAACTCAAATGCTGAGAAGTACCATCCTTTTACAAAAGCAGACCAAGATAATTAAATTTGCCTTTTGGTAGGGCCTTGAAGCTGAACATCTTCCCCTCTGTTCTAGGGGAACATCTGAGTATAAGTTTACCTTTAGTCACGTAAATACCTGTTGCTACAGCATTTTGCAGAATCAAGTCCCATATACCTAATTTATTAGGCTACATTATTCCCAGAAAGGTCAGTTTTCTTCCAAGTACTTTGATTCATCAGATGAAGG
Organism: Vanellus vanellus; assembly: GCF_965231255.1. NCBI lineage: Eukaryota > Metazoa > Chordata > Aves > Charadriiformes > Charadriidae > Vanellus > Vanellus vanellus. The sequence continues at coordinate 8,012,540 of NC_138910.1, forward strand.
ATTTAAGAATTGAACATGCACAGGATTGTTCTTGCCATTTCACATGTTTATGTTTGGTTGTTCAGGGACAGGTTTGGGGTTTTTTTTGTATACAAGATGAGAGTTAATGCTGGTTTGGGCACTTGAATTCTTTACTTTTCCTCTGTGAAATGTTTTAAAACAATGTTTACCTCGAGTTTCCACTTATAGAAGTTACAAACGTCTTTTACAAAGCGATAGCCTTAAGGGAACAAGTAGTTGCTTGTCTACACAACAAATCAGTGCCTTTCCAAACATAAAAAACCCCCAGGAGCAGTCCCTTATGGTGTCTTATCAATTTCTCTCTCTTTTTACTTATATAGGGAAACATTTTAAAATGATGAAGGGCAGCATAACATAAATAAATGCTTCAAGAAGAGGAACAGCAATAGTAGTTCTTTGAGAAGTTCTAGTATTTGTGTTATTTTGAAGTTATTTTCTCACATATGAAAGGATTCAAACCATTAATACATGTTCATCGAGGTTTCAGAAGACCCCTAGAAGTTTAAACAAGTGCACTGAAAAAGTTTGTGTTTGTAAACATTTATTTTCTTGAACTGAAAAAGGCTTGCATCAGCACACATTGTACAGCCTTGCAAATTACACAAATTGAAAAAAGTTTGTTTCATTTATGTGCAATGAATCTTTAATGTCCAGTGAGCATCTGCAAATGATGAAAACTCAAACCATTAAAAAGGTTTCCAGCACTTATCAAACACAATTATCTTAGCGTGAAAAGGAAGAGAAAGAGATCCATACTGGTGGGAACACAATTAAAGTGCAAACATTTTGTCACTTGTGAAGATACATTTTAGTTTCTTCACACTTTTGCTAAAAAGAAGAAATATTAAAATGTGATTCTGTGAACATTCTTTGTAACCTATTCATATTCCCCTTTAAATAATTATTAAGCTTGTTGGATCAGAAGCAAATCCTTCAAGGGTACAACCTACTTGTGATTTCTTTTGACATTGCTTGAATGAATCGCAAAAGAAAATGACCATCTAAGGAGTTAGTTACTAAAATTTTTTTTTTTTTCTTAAAAAAAAAGAACAAAAAACCACAAGGGACAAAGAACAGGTTAACTTGAAGATTTGGGTTAGTTTGCTAGAAAATGAGTGTAATTCCTTGAAAATGGTTCTCTTTTCCCCTCCACCAATCCTTAGGTTCCTGCCTTGGAATGGACAGCTGTGTGCTGGCTGTGAAAAGGGATTATAAAATACAAATCTGAATATGTATTTTTATGAACGTTTGCTGTACAATAGAACTTTGGATCTGATACAAGAATTCAAAAATATAAAACAAAACTACTATAAAAGTAGGGGGCATTTAAACAGCATTCCGTGTAGAAAGCTGCCTGTCTCAAAGATGATTCCTTGCTATTGTTTGGGATTAATTCTGTAGTTTTTTTTCTTCATCTTGCTGGATCACTGGGTTATTTATTCTTCAATGGCTAACGTCATATGACAAAGCATCCCAGGAGTCTCTATGAAGAGAACAGAAACCCCATAACATCAAGCCAATCAAGGAGAGGAGGACATGGAAGTAGTAAAGGCTGAGTGTCCACTGATGTAACAGCTACTGAGAACTAGCCCTTTCCAGAACATGAAAGTCATAGTGCTTCTTGCTTGTTCTCAGCCTGAACTTGTTCACTGAGGTACTACTTTGTTTCTTCAATGCATTCTGAGCAGCTGACATTGTAGGGAACGTAGCTAGAACCGTGTAAGTGGAAGCCAAGTCACTAGGTTTGGATGGCTCAGTGTTCACGCTACTGTCTCCGCTGCCACAGTAACGATGCTGCTGCTGCTGTGTTTGTAGACACTGCGAATCCCTTAGCCACCGAATCTTGGCACCAACTTTTAAAAGTTCTCCAAATAGTTTTTCTGCTTCCATACGAGTTATGCCTTCTGGTAGTTCAGTAATTTCTAGAACTTTTCCCACAACTGAAACAAGAAAAACATTGAATCTGAATTGGTCATTGTACTTAATGATACAACAAACACAATGGAAAATGAGTTATTTCATACTTGTATCTCTCCAGTTGGCTGATACCAAATACACAGCAATTCCATTTCTGGTATTCTAGAGAGCCTTTTGCTTTCACATTTAGCACTGCTTACTGCTAAAAGCTTACAAATAAAAGCTAAAAATACAAAGAGGACCCTCAAAAGAGAGAGGGAAAAATAATAAAATAATCAACACCAAATTTTGCAGCAGGTTTGAAAACTCACTATAGCATCTCACTGGGTTTGCCTGTTAACTCTTCACACAGCACTGTGCTAAAAAACTAGTCTGCCTTCTCTTGTTAGAAAAAGCTGATTTATCTGTAACTTTCTGCAAAGAGTTGATAGTAGGTGACACTTGCAGAAAAATTCTAGTAAAGATATGAAGATAGATGATGTCATGTTTTATTTATATGACATCTTTACCAACTCCAAGGAGCTAATCCTGTAGATCTCCCAATACGTCCCCCAAATTCATGTGGTTATTTATATTAGAAAAAAAAAAAAGCACAAACTAATTGGTGGTTTATGGTTGATTTCACATTTCATACAAATAAAAGGAAACAGGGGTATGTATATTTAAGATAACAATATTTAATGTAACAATATAACAGAACTTACATCCAGTAAACTCACAAACTTGCTTTTCCTTTTAGTACTGTCCAATCCTGATCTTCTCTGGTCTTTTCTCCAGCCTTCAAAACTGCTTTCCTCATTTAACATCCCTCTTCCCCTCTCTCCAAATCAAGTCTTTCTCTCCATCCTTACATTTTCAATGTTTGCCATGTCTGTTTCTGTCCAATTACTCTTTATTCTGGCCCTTTTCTCACCTTTGCTTTTCTTGCTACACTCCCAGCCCATCATAATTCATTTTTCTGGAGGACTGTGTCAATCAGTAATTCTATACCTGGTTCTCCTGCACCAAGATCTGCTGAAGCAGCCTTCTTTGCTGGTTTCTTTCCCCTATTTCCATGTCTGTTTCCAGGTTGACACTGGAAAGATTGACAAAAGTTATTTACTTTAATGACAGTGCACCAGTATCTTAAAATTTCTAGGTTAGCTCAGTGAAAAGCAGTGCAGAGGAGCATCTGGAAAGTAATCTGCACTACTGTTGTACAGAACAGATTTTCATGTCCAATTTTAGTCTTGAAGTTTGGCAATCCTGCAGTCAGGCACATTCTATCCTTGGCTTCAGAAGAAAGGGACGAAATGATGAAAAAAAAAAAAAAAATCACCTTAAATCTCCTTGGAAGAACACCCCCCTCATTCCCCCCCATCACATCTTCTGACTGATCTCAGGTAGAACTGAGCAAGGTAGAGGTAGGGAGTCTGTGCGTCTGTCCCAAAAATTAAAGATATGGCAAAACTTTTTAGCTTTGCTAACACTAATATTTTGGGTTTGTTTTTCTTATAAGAAACAAACCCACTCTTTGTTTAGAAATACCCGCATGTATTTTCTATTTTTTTTTTAAGTTGTTATTTAAATAAAAGAAAGTCCTTTCAGCAAATGTTCTCTCTGTGGTTTTAGGAACTGCTGGCAAATTGATTAAAAAAAAAAAAAAAATCCATAATCTACATTGTGCCCAAAGCTAAGTTTCAGGAAAACATTTCTCATTTCTTCTTTTTTAATAAAACAATCAAGAACAATGGGAATTACCAACACAGAATAAAACTGTTATTGGAAAGCAAGCACCTTCCACTCAATTACTTTTCTAATGCAATAACATTTTCCTGTTCATGGTGGTTATAATGGTAGTCCTGAATTGTTTTTTTCAGTGTTGCCAGGAGATTGTTCTCTTTAATACCTGTTGGCTCGTTACTTGTCCACGTAATAAAGATGGTGGATTGTATTGCAGGGGTTGGCCAAGCAATGGGTATCTGGCATCTCCTTAAAGAGAAAGGTAATTAGAAGGATTTTTCTGTTATATGAAATCTTCCTCCAAGTTCCTCTTACTATGTATATCTTTCACAGAAGAGAAAGCAGAATAACGATGCACCAAATTAGTGTATTTGGCTAGGCGAACAAAGTAAGATTTGTTCACATACTGATCACAAGGTGAAAAGGTACAAGCTTTCTTGCATTTAAGAATTACAATGAAAAACACTAAACATTTTTTTTCATTGCAGTCTTATCTAACTCCTCTCATTTCAAAATGAGCTTAATAAGGCTAAAGCTCCTCTTGGTGTACTAATTTAATCATTTTCATGGTTATATCCCTGATTAGAGCCAGGTGCATCTTCACATTCTTATTTGCTCCAAGGATCCACAAAGACAATGAAATAAAAGTTTTTAGTAATCCCAGAAGATTAAGAAAGTTGAGAGGGATACTTTACAACAGGCAACCTGAAATTTTTACATTGGAATACAACACAATGACATAAAGATTACCATAGAATCGTCTAGGTTGGAAGGGACCTTTAACATCATCAAGTCCAACCATCAACCTAGCACTGCCAAAACCACCACTAAACCACGTCCCTCAGCACCACATCTACCCGTCTTTTAAATACCTCCAGGGATGGCAACTCCACCTCTGCCCTGGGCAGCCTGTTCCAATGCTTAACAACCCGTGAAAACTTCTGTGAAGAACTTTTTCCTAATATCCAATCTATACTTCCCCTGGTGCAACTTGAGGACATTTCCTCTTGTCCTATCACTGGTTACTAGTGAGAAGAGGCTGACCCCCACCTCTCTACAGCCTCTTTTCAGGAAACTGTAGAAAGCAATAAGGTCTCCCCTCAGCCTCCTTTTCTCCAGGCTAAACAACCAGAGTTCCCTCAGCTGCTCCGGACTTGTGCGCCGGACCCCTCATCAGCTTCGTTGCCCTTCTCTGGACACACTCCAGGACCTCAATTTCTTTCTTGTAGTGAGGGGCCCAAAACTGAACACAGTACTTGAGGTGGGGCCTCACCAGTGCCGAGTACAGGGGGATGATCACTTCCCTGAGGAAGTGATTATGCAGCATATAAGACAAAGACAGACAAGAAAATAAAGTCTTCTTTATCAATAGCGAAGACATACAGAATTTTCTGTAAGTTTTGCTTTAAAGCAACTCTTTCTGTAAAGCAGACCCATTAATTTTGAGTTTGGGAACTATAACAGGACAGCTTTGCTCACTGACAAAGTTAGTTGTTTTGGTTTTTTTTTTTTTTTTCATCATTTGGTTTTTAAACGTTATCAACTATCACATCTCAGTGAAAACTCGCTGTTTTCTGTTTTTTTTTGTTAACATGGCAGCAGAGGACTGAAATTCTTCAACAAGGAACGTCTTCTGTATTTGGGTGGGTACTATCTGAAATACTAACTGAAGTAGCAGCAGTATGAGCTAGAGGCTCTAGTCCCATCGTGCTAGTTTTTCTACAAAGGAATGAAGAATTCTTACTTAGGCAGTGGTTCGATTCAGTACATCATCAACTAATAAGCGAGTCTTGCAGAACATTAATCTCAGCATCACATTTCTGTATCCTTTCCCCCAAAAGATAATATGCCCACCTAATGTATTAAGATCAGCTAGCCCCACATTTATTTTATCTTTGTAGCTCTAAAATTATATCCTTTCTGACAGTGTATATCGAGGTTTTGATTTGCGTTTAAAACTTGAAGCTAAATTATATCAAACTTTTTATTAATATTTTCAATGCTGAAATGGGGAATTTCACATTTGAGAAGGCTAGTGGGTTATAGAATTGCTCACAACAAGAAAATTTTTGAGAGGCTTTTGAGAATATGGGGGATGGTATTAGAGAGATAAGGTGAAATTTTACATGATGTTTGAGTGGATAATTTTGATGATCCTGCTTCATTAGTATTGCCAACTGTATCCTGGGCTGCATCAAAAGAAGGGTGGCCAGCAGGTTGAGGGAGGTGAGACTGCACCTGGAGTACTGCATCCAGCTCTGGAGCCCTCCACATAAGAAGGACATGGACCTCTTGGAGCAGGTCCAGAGGAAGGCCATGAAGATGATCAGAGGGCTGGAGCACCTCTCCTATGAAGACAGGCTGAGACAGTTGGGGTTGTTCAGCCTGAAGAGAAGGCTCCGGGGAGACCTTATAGCAGCCTTCTAGTATCTGAAGGGCACCTACAAGAAAGCTGGAGAGGGTCTTTTTATAAGGGCATGTAGTGATTAAACAAGGGGGAATGGCTTCAAACTGGGAGAAGGTAGATTCAAATTAGATGTCAGGAATAAAGTCTTCACTATGAGGGTGGTGAGGCGCTGGAACAAGTTGCCCAAAGAAGCTGTGGATGCCCCATCCCTGGAGGTGTTCGAGGCCTGGTCTGGTGGGAGGTGTCCCTGCCCATGGCAGGGGGGGTGGAACTCGATGGTGTTTAAGGTCCCTTCCAACCCATACCATTCTATGATATGATATTCTATGGTATTACTACCAAAGTGAGCTACAGTTCATCAGAAAATCCTCCTATAACTTGTATTTTAGAACATTCAAATAGAAAACATACAGAAATTGTAGTTAACTAAAAGTATACCTTGTCCAGGAACAAAAGGTCTAGAAAACTGGGACACAATAGAAAGAGGTGTTAATGTGGGACGGATGTTCTTCATGTTTGATAGCTGAGCTGGTGCTGGTGATTGGGCCGGTGAGGTGACAGGACTACCTAGTTGAGGACTATGCTGCAACTGGAATAAACAAGTAGTTAGTGTTTTAAAAAGTCCCTAGTGAACAAGCCAGACAACAACTACAGCATTCAAAGACCTAAGTAAAATTAACAGAGCTATATTAAGTATTATCAGATTTTTATTTCCCAAAAAGAACTTTTGAAAAAAGTGCAAAGATGTAATTTATGCAAATTTCAAGTTATCCTGGAAAACAAAACAAAAGCCTCATACCTGTGCAGCACTGTCTAAAGTGCTAAGTTCTGTGGACTTCTGCCCCCTTTGATGATCACAGTAGTATTTATTCTGTTTCCACTGTGGAGGTGAATGGTTCCGAGGCTGAGGATTGTTAGGTATATTTAGCTGCATCATTACTACTCCTCCACCTGGTGGTGGTGCTACTGCTACAAGACAAGAAATCAGTAGGGTACACTTAGTTCATCACACATTTCAATTTTCATTTTAGCAGAAGAGATGTGAATTTAAAAAAAAAAGGGGGGGGGGGATAACAAGGAATGTTTTGCTAAATAAGCTGCTGAATTCTAGAAAACTAGAGCAGTATCTTCTGTACCATTATATTTCCACTATCAGCTAAATCTGCAATAGTTAACTAGTAGAGAGGGCTTCCCAGAACTAGAAGAGATAGTGAAACCACTTAAACGCATTACTGAAAATATTTTTGAAAGAAATCATTCTATTTAATAGTAATTGAAAGTATTTGACATTCACTGTAGCTACTGTCAGAGCAACATGTTGAAGAACATGTGGTATTAAACAAACATGCTTTATTTAAAAATAGAAGCTACCTAATTAGTTTTATATGATATACAGCAATAGAGACTCAAAGTGTTTTCTCTGATATGATGGCATACTTTGGAAAGACCTGGAATCAATCTTTATTTGGAGGCAGAATTATCCTCATTTACAAGTTCTATATAGGAATGTTTTTCTGGGCAGAGACTGCAAATTGATCCCCACATCCTGTACCACTTAACTACTGTGGTAGCTACAGAAATGCCAGTCAGGGGAGAACAGCTAAACAGCCAGCACTGTTCCGTAAGGTTCCACATGAGGACTTGTGATGAGAGGCTGCCAAGAGAGAAGCTGTCTTCCCCCTCTGACCTAGCTCTGTCCCAGGTAATTTATATAACATCCTGTTTACTTGTAAATGGTTGTTTGCAATTTCCTTCTCTACCCACTGTTCACAGTATTTCTCAGAAAACACGATTAAAACACATGGTGTACACATCATTTAATCATCCACCTTTAAAGAGGGAGTCTACAATCTTCTTAATTTGCTACCTACGTCATAGCATCAGTTAGGAGCAGTCAAATACAGAGTATGAAATGCATTTGTCTCATTTTTTAAAACAGGCTATTGTTTTCACTACCCCTGGGCTCCACAAATAGAGACTCCTTCAAAAAGCAAACCAAACAATGTAGAATAATGAACTTGTAATACTAAAACTATATTAGCTTTTGTAACTTCTATTCTGAAATATTTACTATATTGATATTTATAAAAATAAATTAAATAATATTAGTAATGTTTCCACATCCATTCTTTTTAATGGCAAAAAGTTCTACCCATGTGTTACAGATTGAAATGGAAGCATCAGATATCTAGCCAACTGTAGCAGAGGTTATAAGTTTAAGAGTCCCCGCTCTGTCCCTGTAAGACCCACACTGTGAATATTTCTATTTTGTAGCACAGCAAAATAAAAATATAACTCTGTTTATGGAGATCTACTACAAATCATAATAATATATAACACAACAGTTTCCAAGTGATAAAGCCGTAAACTTATATGTAAACGTGAGATGTACCAAACATCTGTATACACTACATTTTAGACAAGAAAATTGGATTCATGTTAATATTTTATGCATATATCCATAAATATTATAAATGATACTTATTTACATCTTACTGTTTTATAATATTATAGTATGTTGTTCTGCAGCACTCTAGCATACTCTTTTATTATTTATCTGTTCTGTGAGAACTGAAGCATCCAACAAAAACGCGCTTGTCCTTTGAAACCATTTAAGCACCATTTCTAAAAGTGTCACAACCAGAAAATACTATTTTAACTGCTAAAGAAAACTTTGTACATCCAGAAAAATTTGTTCTTTCTACTACTTCAGTTCCACAGCATTTCAGTAAATGAAAATCAATGGAATTCTTTTCCTAAACAAGCATCCTGACAAAAATGAAGTGCCATGGAACACATGCGTCAGTTTGGAGACACTTGTATCACCCGTCAAAACCCATGAGAAGGGAACCCAGAAAAAGTCCTTGAAAAAGCTTCCCAGATTTACGGTCTGGTCCTCTGTACCTTTTTCAAATGAAAAGAAACACAACTCTGCTGCTTGTCGGCGTATGTCCTCATCACCCTTGCCTCAGTGGCCTCGATTCATCTTCTCGATATCACTTAGTGAAAAGCATGCTTTTCATTATTGTCTCAAAATTTGTTCTCCCCATGTCAGAGGGCTTCTCCCTTCCCCAAACTTCTTAAAATTGCAGTTTAACTGGTTTGAACCAGGCCTTCAAAATGGCATAAAACCAGCACTTCCAGGATAGATTAGGAGGGCAGAAAAAACAAGTGTGAGACCGATTTCAGACATCCTGATATGAGTCCTCCAGAATTAAGGCCAAACTCAAAGCAAAATCGAAACAAAGCCAAACCTGCCCCTGAACTATAATACACTGTTGATTCAGCTATCATGCCACATAACTACATGTTATCTATTTACTAATAAACAGGCTCTAAAAATATCTTAAAAGATTAATGTTTGTAAGAAACACCACACTTATAGTGGAATGTAGGTCATTGACCTAGGGTTGTTTAATCTATTGCTTGCTTGCTTGCAAAATACTGAGATAGCAGTGTTTGAGATTACCCCTTTTCGGCCAACCAAACCTCTAATGTATCAAATTCCCTATTGGTAAAATAAAGACAGTACTGCTATAATCACGGGATTGTTCTATAACCTCTTGTTTGGAGGCTAACCCTAGTGCTCTTAATTTCCTGACCAATCCATCAATTTTATGGTTGGAAATTCAGAGTTTTTAAGTGTTTGGATATTAACATTTAGAGACATTTAATGGATATGACAAGCTTTATGTCACCACTGCTTTCACACACCATTGAGGCTGCTATTTATACACCTTCTAAAAATTATCCAAATGCTTTGTAGATCAAAACATTCCAAACCCGATTTAAGTGCTTCTGCTAAAGTGAAACATGTGCTGAAGGCTGCCTCCAGGCTGCCCCCATGAAGCCGGCCATTGTTTCACTCAAGTTCCAAGTTGTCATTTTGAAAGTTACAATAATAGCAATTCAGATGAAGAATAATAAAAAAAATAATAAATGTTTGCAGCGATGGCACTCAAGTTGCAGTTGTTCTAGCAGTTAGCCATGAAATCAGTCTGATAATTTACAACATGTTTCTAGACAGAATGGCTCAGATGAAAGTCCCAATAAAATATACCTTTAATTGGCTGCATGATGGAAAGACCAGTGGGCGAACTTTTACATGATGAGGGTGGAGACACTATGCTGTAGTGCACAATGGAAGCAGCCTGTTGTGGCTTTGACTTTGATGATGGTGGCAATAATGTAGGAGGTGATGGCTTCTGACTTGAATGGTTGGTATAAACTATGAAAGTAAAAACAGTAAATAAGGCTACCATAAAAACAAAACCAAAGCACCCCACACAGCTTTGGAGTATTAACCCAGAAAGCTTACAGTTTTCACCGTCTTCTCAGGAACTCTAAAGAAATCACTACTCCATTAAGTGAAATCTAGAATGCTTCTTGAGTAGAAAAGCCAAGTACATTCCTTCCAAAATGTACCTTGCTTGTTCTATCAAATGTAACCCCAAATCACAAAATTTTCAGACTCGTGTAGCTATTCAGGAAAAGACGAAAGTCATTCTGCTGACAACAGCTAGTTCTCAAGTCTGTCTCAACTCACAAACAGACATGCAAGGCATTACAATATACGTTACTGAATTCTAAGAAAGTAACTTTAGAGCTTCCAATGATAAACAAATGGAGATGTTGAGTTAACCTGCCTCCAATATAACTTCAAAAATGGGACACAGAAGGAAATATAATGCAGTAGTTATTTCTAAATCAAACCCATAATAGCAAATATCCAATCACCCAGCATATTAACAGCAGGTCTTTCAATAAAAACTTTATTCCCCCAACCTGCACACTGCTGTCCTTGAAGCTGCTGTGAGTTGCATGGTGATGATGTTCTAGGAAACTGTATCTGCTCTGATCCAGGATGCTGCAAATATCCTACTGATGAACTGTAATAATAATAAAAAAAGAATGTGACTAAGGCATTTATGCTAGACTCATTTATTTAATCACGACTGCTGCATTTGCTGTCTACACATACTGCAAATCACTGAGATTTTGTTAATTTTTAAAATCAATAGTATTCCCACCTCCCCCTGAATCTACTCATTCTTCAGAAGACTGAAGTTTCACATCTGTTCCTTGGCAAAAACTTATGCCCCGCAAACATTAAGAAGCTGTACTAATTCACCTGTTTCAATACACTATTTTTGTGTCGAGTGCTGTATTTGTATAGAGACATGTAGAATAATACAGAGAAAATTTGTTGTCTTGGCCAGTGAACCAGAATTAGGTCTCAGTTAAGCGATCACCACAGAACCTGCCACGAGGATTTCAGATGCAGTCCCTCAGCTGAGCCAGCTTCTTCAGCACCCCAAACAAGCACACCTCTGCTTCAGTGTAAAGTAACACAGCTTAAAGAGATGATTGCCTTTCCGTGGCTTTACCAAATAGGGTGTGGGAAAAGAAAGATGACTCAAGGAGATAAACAACCTTTCATTTATTTTTAATATGTAGGAAAAAGATAACTTTAAAAGTTTATTTACGCTAGGTATTTTTCAGGGCATTCAGGGGAAAAAACAGGTAACAGACATAGGCAAATTCTATCATACCACTAACTGATCATAGCCAGAACATCAGGTTGGCGGACCATAATCAGAATGGTGCCTACAGAATTCTGTACTTCATTTCCATACTAACAGATAAAGTAAACATTCTGAAGGAATGAGAGAAAATACTTTATTCAGATTGTGGAAAAAAGTAGGTGTAATCCTGCTGGACTTAACATTTTTACCTATGTTGTCACAAGAAGTTTATGAAATTTTAATTTAAAGATTCCCTTCCATTAAAGCAGACAAAACGCAGTGAAAACTAAAACAGATGGGTTTGTATCTGCATGGGATGTTTGCTCTCACACAGCTTCTCATCTATCTACTGATTATAGTTTTCAATAGTGACCTGTAGGTTTGAGACTACTCGGTTCTTGCAGAACACCACTCTGCTTTCCTTGTCAAAGTGCTGCAACATAACTATTTTGATAACAGCAAGACACTGTCATAAGTTGCTAGTTTGCTCTGAATTCTTCCCTGTTCAAAAGAGAGGGACATTCTAAATGACACAAAAGATCAAGCAACAGAACTTCAAAAAAGTTTGGGATTATGTCTACCTATGACTTCATTGAACCTCAAATGTAACTACAAAAGAAAAGGATAAAAGGAACCTTCAGATACAAAGAACAAGAATTCAGATTTAAGTAGATGAAGTCATGCAGCAATGGAACAAATACTATTTAAGTCTTTGCACTCACTGAAGGATGAAGCAAGCTTCATACTGTTGCTGCTTGTTTAAAAGCTGTAAGCAAGGTATTTTTAAATGATGCACATTTGTAAGTTCAAAAAGCTAGAGAAAGAAAAATTTGTAACAAGGATTAATCCTAATGAATTCTTTTAGATATCTGCCTATCTGTTCTCTCACTAATACTCTAATTGAGTTGGGGACGCATCTGTAGACACAGGGAGGGAGGGCTGTACATGTAGACCAATTTGCTGTTACCACAGTTGGTAAAGAATAAGTTATTTATCAAACAAAAGCCAAGCATAAGAAACAAGTTCCTACACTTGTTTCACAGCCAGCTTTGTGCCAGCAGGCCTCATTAGCAACATGAACAAAGTAAGCTAAGCTCCTCCCAGACAAAGCTCCAAAAAGGAAAAAAGTCAGTCTTTTCCTGGGATTCAAATTCTCTTTTCCCTACACCTTACTGAAGTAGTATCTTTGACAAAACCAGTGAATATGGATAGTCATCTTAAATGTTACTTGTTACTGCAAAAAGGCATTGCTACTGAACACACTGGTGTTTCATGTATAAGAAAAGGAATGCAGAAAACGTAAGATGTGGAACTGTAGTAAAATATCGCTGAAAGTGATATGGGAACAATGTTTCCCAGTCTAATAAGTATGTCCCAATTAAAGCAGTATTGGTTGGTTTAGTTAATTGCATAAGAGCCAAAATAAATAGATAAAGTGTCTGTAAGTTTGCCTTTGAAACACATTTTAATATATGCAATACTACAGCAGATCCTGTCAGTTAATACAAGGCAATTCAGCCTAGCCGCGGTGAAATCAAATAACTGAGTTAAACTCACCTTAAATTATTCTGTTGACCTGATGGAATGACACTGTAGTAAACTGGCATTCCTGTTGTGGGCAATCCTTGATTCGACTGACTGGGAATTATAACAGGCTGTTGATATGTCTGCTGGGGCACTGCTTGCGAACCTTGAGGCACCGAAACCTAAAATAGAGAACACATTAAGATTTTCTTTCACAGACGGTGTTTCTTTCTGCCTCTTTGCCATCACCTACTTTATACAAGAATTTTTTAAGAAAGATCTGCTGCAGTTCTCTAAATCCAGAAGACTAGTGGTAATAGTAGTTGAAATAACAGGGCTTTATTAAAAAAAACCCAACTTTTTATCTTTTTCCCCCCAAATGGAAGTGTTGGTTCCAAGGGACTCCATCAATTAACAAAAGAGATTTTCTCCACAATAGAAAGTGGGGTGATGGGGAGGGAAAACTTACAAGCTTTTTCTTCCCCAGCTGAATCGCAATTAACACAAATAACAGTATTTGGCTTTCAACAGGACTAGAACTTGTGCACTTGTAGCAGATTTTCCTCTCGCTTCAATTGTGGGGCTTTTTTTTTTTTTTTCCCCTCTTTGTTTTTTAATGTCCCCAGAGTCACCTTAAACACCTGCTTGCAGCTTTCTACCATTTACAAAGCAATGTACTTGGAAAAAAAATATATTAAAAAAAAAATCAAACAAACACCCAGAAGAGAGATTGGAAAGTTATGAATGAATTACCCACCTGATAAGATGGCACTGAAGGGTATGGAACAATCACACCTTGAATTTGATTCCCAACGTTGTTGTGTTGGCCACTGACTAGATTTTGATTCTGAGACTGCTGAACTCCAACTAAACCCTGGTAGTTTTGCTGCTGGTTAGGCAAAACCTGGTAACCTGAAATTATAAATTTAAATCTTATTTGGAAATAATGAACGTATTTTAGACACAGTTGCCTGTGTGAAAATATATGTGTAGCATTTTCCAATGGCTTTTTAAATCTGGAAACTTGATACAAGTTGAACTTATCATGCATATAGAAAGAAGCCAACATTAAAATTAACAGATTTATTCGTTTGGATCCAGCATGAAATACTATACATACTATTTGCAATGCTGCTGTCACATGCTTGCAGTATTTATTTACACGCTAAGTGAGATACATGCATTAACACCTTGATTTGACTTGATTTGATAGGTGAAAGCTGAAAGCATTTGAACAAAGCATGCTAGATAATATAAAAAACAATTAATTGTCTATTATTATGAACAAGGTACTTTAGAAGTTCTAGTTATGTTACATTCTACTAGTACCTCAGGTGCCCTACAGATGAGAACATCTTGACTATGATTTAAAACTGAGTCACACCTCAAGAAAATTTGTGTAAGGCACATGTGCAAGTCTTTTTAAAAAGGCCGATTCCTACTGAAATCTGTAATGCTTAAAACAACTTGGAACTGAGAAAAATCTTCCAGGCAAAAGCCATGTTCATATACAGTTGGGGGGGAGGGGGGGAATTTTAGTTTTCACCCCTCTACAGTGCCTCTACAACAATTTATTTTTGCTTAAAATGGTATCCTCCACTATCCTTCAAAAAATGGCCTAAAACACCCTCAAACTCCCAAAAACCAAAAGTCAACAAAACCCCAAGCACGAGCGCCAAACAGGAAATCTGTGTATTTATTAAGTCCAACCTTAACTCCCACTTTTTTTTTTTTAAGCATGTAGTAGATAGCTGCTACCATGATCAAAATACATGCAGAACAAAAGTAAAGTTCTTATTGTCATATTCTAATATACAGGTATACTTACCACATCAGCAAAACCCCATAGCTATCAGTGTTTCTGAGACAAAGCCAGTTATCGCTCCAGAATAACAAAACTGGGCTTGTCAAGACGCACTGACGGCAAGACAAGTCTGTATTTAACTTGGACACATTCACATTGTACTGACTGTAACATTCCCCATGCTCCCTACCTTGGTATGGAACTATAATAAAGCAAATATAGCTGCAAAAACTCACTTGGATTTTTCTTTAAACGGTGTTAAAAAAATTGCATGGCCTATTTTGAAAATTACTAGTCAGTTAACACAAAAGACTTTTTTTTTGTAAACAAAACCCACCAATGTTCATTGATTACAGACATACAGGGTACAATGAACATCGTGAATGAACAGTCTCAGCTGGCTGTGTCTATACAAATTGCAACAATGAAGACTAAAAAAAGAGTCTTAATATAATCAAATATTGCTTCAGAAAACTAATGGGAAGAAGATTCAGTTTGTTAAAACCAAGAGAGTTATTCATTAGAAACACACACCACACTATAAATATTTTCAGAGTACCGTACAAAACTTCAGAACAATGCACGCTTGAATTAGGATTAGTAATTAGCATTTTTAATAACACTTAAGTTTGGACTGTGCACGAAAATCCACCTCATATCTGTAATAAAATGCTTAATTGTACTTTGTTACAAAATGAACTATGGCACCTAAAAAGCAGCAGAATGTGAAGTTGCAGTGTATGACATACAATCAATACATCTGCAGCCTAAACCCCTCATTTCCCAGAAACTGCAATGTAGCTGTGCATATTTTTCAGCTTTTTTCTGGCATTTCGAGAGACAGACACGATCAATTTTGCAAGCAGAGAGAACTGGAACAATATGAATTGACTGCCAAGAAGGTTCCCCACAGCGTTCCAAAGAATGCTCTATTTTTAGCTTCACAATTTCACCTCTGCATAGAGAGTGGTGTGACAGAAATGCAGCACTCAGCAGAAAACCCACACCTGCCATAGCAGAATGTCTCATTACACAGAAATACTCTGAAACAGTAGATAAAAAAAGAAGCAGGTTTCTTAATATTTACATAATTAATAAGAAATCACTGTTAATACAAGAAAAGTTAACTTACATAATATAGAAATACATTTTCTGAATAACATGAGTGAGAAACAGCGTTTATTCAAGAACAGAAGAGCAAGTACGATCACTTAACAATCTATGAGCATAGCTTGGTGACAACTGTCACAACTACAACTATTCTTACAACTCTAATAGTTTCATCACTGGCTTGTGAAGTAGAAGCTAGTTGAACTTCAGCTGATGTTCCTACAGTAATTGTAGTTCAGAAAAGATTTTTTATTCAACCTGTGGTTAGGTCTCATGGTACCTGAGCCTCATTATCATGGCAATCAGAAATGCCTTTTTCTTAAAGAGAGTTTTCTTCTCCCAACATCTTTTTGGACAACCAAAAAAAGCATTTTTATTAAGTGACACCCCACCCCCCAAATACTTCACCTAAAAAGGAAGCCAGGAAGCAGCTGAAAAAGAGACCGGTTCACTGTGAGAAACGTAAACCTCTCAGACAGTGTTACGGCCCCGAATCCAACAGCTCATAATAGTCAGGCCACTCCATAATATTAAACCAAAAGTGGCTTCGGTTGCCATGCTCTCTGCAGCTGTCATCTTTCATCTAAATTTGCGTTTGGAAAGTTATTTCATAGTTAGCAACCACTTTGTAAGACAAATAAACCCCACAGCTTTTACATAATGCAAGATTTGTTAATTCTCATTTTTGACCAGACACGTTGCTCTATTAGCCAAGTAACACGCTGCCTTTTGTCTCAAAACCAGCCGTAACTAATAAGCATCAGCCAGTTTGGATATAGCTTTGTGTCAACTTCATACAAATATGTAAGGTTTAAAATAAATCTACAAGAAAGACAATTTCAAAATACACCATCTCATGAGCAGTTTACAGAACAGAAAACATGATGTGGAACCTTCCATCTCTAGAATGCTGATTCAAATTTGCCTATAAAGCAGTAAATGAGAGGCAGCAATGGCTAGGTAGCAATCTGGAGATTTTGAGTTAAACACTAAATATGCAGTCACTGGTAAAATACTTCTCACTACCATTAGTGCTAGTAAACACCAAGTAACCAAACAGGATTGAATGGAATTATTGGCTGGACCACCCCTTCACCACTTAAACATGATCCCTTGGTGTCAGGGTTACAGGTACATTGTCAAAGCAGTAAAGTAGCTGTCTGCAGAGCTTGCTTATTTTATTTCGTCTAGGACACAGAGGGAGATTTTAGCTGCTGATGCTTTTCACCTTGTCCACATTACAGGCAGTGAAATGCAGTTAACACTTAACTAAAAACATACAAGAAGAAAACTTATCCTGATAGCAACCAGTTCCTTCCATTTGCATCTGGGTGCTGATGCACCATCACCCTATGCTTTCACATTCTGATTGTTTTGTTTAGCTACATATATACACTGGGCTCTCTCCAATCTAGAGTGTGTGTGCTATTCACAGGGTGTCCCCATAAATGGGGAAGTAACCCCAGCTGAGCCTCACGCTTAGTGCTATTAAGCAGTGTAGGTATTACAAATTCTGAGGAAGGAAAGCAGGTTGTCTAATACAGTTGGATAACACCAATGGATAAAACAAGTTGCAAAAATAAGTAATTTGTTTTCCTTTGAAAAAATATCAATATACTTTCACTTCTGAAGAGTGAAAAGTGGTGATCTCTTTTGCAGTAAGCAGGTACTAACAATCTTTTAAAATGGTCTGACAACCCTACCATAAGTGGGCATCACATCTTGATGATTCTGCAATGAAATAATCCCGTGTAAATTTGTCAACTGAACCCTGAATAACAACTTCAAGTGTTGCTGCTGTTGGATCACTTCCTAGAAAAACTGCAGAAGAGGAAGCCATCCCTCTTACAGGCTGCTTCATAGAACAGCTATAAAGAAATCCAGTTAATATTTGTAAAAGCTGTTCTTTCATCCTATCTCTGTAGAGCAACACAGTCAGGGGTGGGGGGAGGAATTAAAAAACCCTTCTTCCTGGAGGAAACTCAAAAGGACACTAAGTCTAACACATTTAACTAAGACATGGTAGAACAGTCTGATTTTTAAAGATCTCTGCCTCCAAACATCACTAGTTACTTCTGAAAGTTTTGACTGCGAGTCTAGATATTACTCAGAAGTAAATTTGTTTCAGAAATGCAAACCTTACCGAAGAAGTCATAATTATATTTTTAAGTATCAGAATAACAGTAGCTACAGTTACAATTTTTTAAGGAAAAGAGACAATCGGAAAGAAAGGAGACACAAATACAGCTTGATAACATTCATAGAAAGGTAACTCAGAAACAGTTAAAAGTACCAAAAACAGGAGAAGAAAACTATTTTCAACCACTTAAGTGTAGTCTATTCAATACCCAAATACCTTTAACCATAGGACAAAGACAAATTAAAACAGTATCACCAGTATCTGAGCATAGCAATCTCTTCATGCCACAACATCTAAAGTTAGTATCTTTTGTTTAGAACTTTTCAGTCAAGGTACATCTCTGATATTTAACATCCTTTAAAGGTACTAATTCATCTTACTTTGTAAGTTACTAACTTTTTAGAAACTTACAAAGTTACAAGTTTTTTTAATTATTCAGTTTTAATCTTAAAAAAAAAATCCTATAATTAAAAGTTACAGCATAAGCCACTCATAGTAATGGCTCGAATAAGTTTCATGAACAACTGACTCAAATTTTTCGACCTTATGTTAGTGACACTTTGTTTCCCATATTTGAACTTCTACTTCATTTGAAATTTTACAGCTAAGTTAGTTTAAAAACCAAACCCAGGAGAAAACACACACGAAATGTTTTAATGAAGTGCTGAAAGAGTTCAACAAACCTGTCTGCTGTCCAGGCTGTGCCAATGGTTGGTTTTGCTGTGTGTTGTAATGGACAGACATGGGTCGATATTGTTGACTGGAGTGCGGATACTGATTGGGGGTACAGTAACAAGCTGGCATCTGAAAACAAACAACAATTAACGAGATTCACTATCTGCAAGGTTATAGAAGGCAAACATCTAAATGCAAAACCATTCACATGAAAAAAGAAAGATGCAAAGCTTCTTAAAAGGTTCAACTAATGTTAAATAGTTTAGCAATTAAAAAAAAATACTTATACTACATAAATTCCCTCTTTAACAGCCAGTTTAATCTACTTTCACTCTATAAGTAACAATTCCCAGCTTCCCTGAAGAAACATCTGAGACCCTAGACAACTGCAGAACATGAGTGCTACCAGCTACAGCTAAATAGGAAAACCTGGGTGATTGTAGGTGACCCTGCTGTAGGTGACCCTGCTCTGTCGGGGGGGTTGGACTAGATGATCTCCAAAGGTCCCTTCCAACCCTGACCATTCTGTGATTCTGCCCCTACCATATAAAAAGCTCATTAATAGAAAAGCATGATCAGTTTTTAAATACAATTTTGGGAGGATGAAATTGGAGCCATTCTACCTGTGCCACAGGTTGCTGCATGTATCCCTGCTGCTGCAGTACTTGCTGGTTGATAGGGTGGCTAGATGTCGAGTAGCCTGGAGCAGAAACTGGTTGGCCAGAGGGTGGTGGAGGTGGAGCAGCTGCGATGATATAGCTGGACTGCTGCGGGGGCTGGAGGACTACAGTGGACTGAAACATAGCAGTATGAGGTTCAGCTGCATCAGCAGGTGGCTGGCGGGCAAGGCTCATATGGCTAAATTGTGATCCTAGGTTGTCTTGCTGTAATAGTGGGGGGGAAAAAAAAAAAAAAAAGGAAAAGTTACATTCACAAATGTACGTTCAAGGAACAAAAAGTATCAAATAGCCAAATATCTCAGTAAGTGTCAGATATGCATGTCTTAAATTACTGTGCATTAGCAACATCAGCCAAAGAACAACGGGAAAGAACAAGATGGAACACAGTACTCAATTATCTTCAGGCCTGACAGCAGGAGAGAACATCCAGAGACTTCACTCATTTCACCGGAAATATTTGATTTTTGCATTACATCTGCCTCTATTTACTTCTTGTAAGAATTCAATTATCAAAAAAAGTCAGAATTTGTGTCACTAACATTTTCTGATGGGACTCCAAAACTTCAGTGAAAACATCTAACCCCAGTTAAAATGGCAGAAGGCATTACTATTGCTAAAGTAATTTTTGGTCTTAAGAGCTTAAGTTAATGAGGCTCTAATCCTGAATAACAAGGTACATTCCTCTAACTTGGTATTATACTACACGCAAGGATTTCTTTTTTTTGCCTGAAATCAAGTAACAGCTGCAAGAAATGTATTCTAGTGGTTACCTATTATCTGTATTTTATTACATCTGAAAGTATGATACTCATTACACTGAGCCCTGCAGGAGTCCTGTGAAATGTGAAGCTGTAACCCCAAGCTCCTTCTCGTTACAAGCAATTCAGGATCAAATTATCAATACCCTGGAAATTAGAAGTGATCACTGGTGTTGTGGTTTTCTTGCTAAGCAGAAAGATTTGGCTCACACTTCAAAGTGGACTCTCCAAACACGGAGGAACATTAAAAATATTTTAAGACCACCCGATCTTCTCTTAGATCATCCTGAAGACGACAGGAGTCAATCAACAAAGAGTAAGTGCAAGCTCTGTCTTTTACTGATTAGCTATATTCACATTTTATGATGAAATTTTATAGTTCACAGGCTAAAGGTATTCTTAATTACCACTGGAAATATAAATTTGCATTTAAAACTTTATTTAGAATAACTTTGCAACTTAAAAAGCCCTATTTTCATTAGATCTAATGAAATCTAATTTGTCTTTTGACATTTCATTCTTTAACGATGCAACTTTAATGCTTTTCTACCTTGGCTTTTACATTCTGCTTTTCATAATACCTAGTTTAGAGAAGAGATACTGATATTTAATTATGAGTTAATTTTACCTCTAAAAATGTCCAAAGGATAAACATTTATTTCTGTTACAGTACCGATGTAAATTCTGATTTGGTCAGTTTGTCCTACAGTGATATGTATAGTACAGGCATGATTAACCACAGAAACACAGTATTACCAATAAAGTGGTAAAGCAAACTTTCCTGGTACCAACTATGCATGTGTTGCATTTAGATTATGAGCCAAGACCATCAGCAGTCCTTTCATTCTCTGCTTTAACATCCACATGCCTAACAATGATGGTGAATCACAGAGACACCCAAACTAGCTGCTAACAGCAGTTTAGTCATATGCTAAACTCCATAGGAAGCTGACATCGGTTAATTAACCATTCTAATTTCATTACTAAGGAGGTACATTATACTGACTGCAGTCCTCACATACTCAAACTCTAAAATAACATGAGAAACAACATCGCTAATAACAAAACACCCTCCATAAAGTGCAATTCTTTTAGAACTGTATACCTAAGTACAGATAAGAGTTACAACATAGTTTTAATTATATGCAGGCTACTGAATTCAGTTAAATCTGTATCTATTATTAGAAGACATTTCTGATTAATGTTGAAAATAATAACAAAATAAAAACACTGAATACATACTAAAATAGCTATTGCATAACACAGTGGTGGGTTAACCTTAGCTGGCTCCTAGGTGCCCACCAAGCTGCTCTGCCACTTCCCCATCCTTCGCAATACAGGGGGAGAAAAGATGAAAAGCTCATAGGTCAAGAAAAGGACAGGGAGATCGCTCATCAATTACCAGCACAGGAAAAAGAGACCTAACTTGGGGAGGATTAATTTAATTTATTGCCAATTAATAACAGAGTAACAAAACTAAAAACCAGCTTTCCCCAACCCCCCTGCTTCTTCCCAGGCTCAACTTCACTCCCAACTCTTCTGCCTCCTCCCCAGGTGTCACAGGGGGACCGGGAATGGGGGTTGTGATCGGTTCATAACACTTCATCTCTGCTGCTCCTTCCGCCTCACACTCTTGCCCTGCTCCAGTGTGGGGTCTCACCCAGGGGATACAGTCCTTCATGAACATTTTGAATGTGGGTCCTTCCCATGGGCTGCAGTTCTTCACAAACTGCTCCAGTGTGGGTCCCTTCCACAGGGTGCAGTCCTTCAAGACCCCGTGGGGTCATAGGCCCTGCCAGCAAACCTGCTCTTGAATGGGCTCCTCTCTCTCTCCATGGGTCCACAGGTCCTGCTGCCAGCACCCTGCTCCTGCCCTCCACGGGCTGCAGCTTCCTTCAGGGCCTCTCTACCTGCTCTGGTGTGGGATCCTACACAGGCTGCAGGGCGGATACCTGCTCCACAATGATCCTCCATGGGCTGTAGGGGGAGAACATGCTTCACAATGGTCATCTTCATGGGCTGCAGGGGAATCTCTGCTCCAGCACCTGGAGCACCTCCTCCCTTTCCTCCTTCTGACCTTGGTGTCTGCAGAGTTGTTTCTCACTCCTTTCCCCCACAGCTGCTGCACAGCCTTTTTGACCCTTTCTGAAATACATTATCACAGAGACGCCACCAGCATCAATGACTGACTCAGCTTTGAGCAGCACAGGGTCAGTCTTGGAGCAGCCTGAAATTGGCTCTGTCTGACCTGGGGCCAGCTCCTGGTCTCTTCTTGCAGAAGCCCCCCATGCAACACCACCCCTGCTACCAAAACCTCGCCACATAAACCCAACACAAACATGTATTCATGAGAGAATCAGCAGTCTGGGGAGCTGGCAAGCCTCAATTTTTCAGCTGGACTTTAGTTCATATTCTGCCTTGGATAACTTCTCCTTTACTAGGTTTCAGTTTCAATTTGGGGGGGGGGGGTGGGGTGTGTTTTGCTTTTTAAAAACAAAAGACTAAGATATTTAATTTCCAGCTTCTATTTATTAAGCAAGGGATGTTAGTGAAGTGGGAGTGTTAAGAGTTCTGACAAAAAGGCTAGAAAAAGGTAACCTTAAAAAACCAGAACAGCTGATCCGTATGAGGGTTCAGCAGAAGAAAGAGCAGACAAAGAAACAAGGAAGGATGGAAGAGGTTAATCCAGAGACATAAAAAGGTACTGACTGGCTAACAAAACAATAGCATTGAAAAGCTGTTCCTTTTCAAAGGGAAATAATATATATCTAAATATAGACATATATAGATATAGCCTTAATTGTATACATTTCTGCTGAACTTGAAATAAACACGTTAAAGTCTCAGGAACTATTTTCCCCCACTGAGGTAATATTTGACAGTGATTGAAAAGCTAGCCAGTCCTTACGCTGGTATCACACACCACTTACAAACAACCAAGCAAAGGTCACCATCCACTAAAGATTAACCCATGCAGAGAGGAGATGAACAGAAGATA
This sequence comes from Vanellus vanellus, assembly GCF_965231255.1. Taxonomy (NCBI): domain Eukaryota; kingdom Metazoa; phylum Chordata; class Aves; order Charadriiformes; family Charadriidae; genus Vanellus; species Vanellus vanellus. The sequence continues at coordinate 8,035,821 of NC_138910.1, forward strand.
TAATACCACAGGATATTGCTGTGCAGAGGAGACTGGCAGGAGCGGGGGTGGATAAGAGACTGCAGAGTACTGAACAGGCTGGGAGGAAGGCTGCAGAGGCCGCAGAGGCTGAAGGAATAACAGGTTTATAAACATGGTTAACATCAGAGTAAGAGAAGCGAAAACAAAGTCAAAGTCTTTTGTAATAGAAAAACGCAACTATGCTCCAGAAAAAGCGACTATGCTCCATTCCCCAGAAAGGGAATGGATACTTCCCCCCACTCCCCCCCCTTATTCTTCAAGGGCTGAGGTCATCTTTAATCGGCCTATTTTACTAAATTTCTCTTGTACACGATGAGGATAAAACATATCCTGTATTTCAGCATGCAGTTTTGTAAGTAGAGTAAGCCAAGCGCTACTAAAGAGTTGCTCATACTCTACCAGTCCCAAGCTACTTCTGTGCCATGAATAGTGCTTGTGCAGTACAGCCCAAGAATTCACCTGGCTGAAAAATAACCTTAAGACAAGGAGACAAAGATTGCAGTTGGACTAACTGTCTTCCCAGATTGCTGACTGTGTTACTGCTAATGCCAGGGGTAACCACGCAGTGGGACTAAGGACGAAGGCAGAGCCTCTTTTCCAGAGCAACCTAGGCTTGGTATGTTCTTGATACCGTAACATTTTCATACTAAAATATCTTCTATATTTTTAAGAAAAGGCTGCCTACCACGTTCGGTTATTAGCAGAACTGATAGTGCTGAGGACTGTGGAGGGGAAAAGCCCAGTTACCAATACCTGTGTGGATATTAGTTCTTAACCTATGCTTCAGCAGAACCAACCTACCGATCCCGTGTTATCAGACAGCAATAGGACAGTATCAGTCATCAATACAAGCACCATGTGTTTGACATGTGCACCTGTGAGAGGATGTGATTAGCTGCTGGCTGTTGCTGAGGTGGTGCGGGAAGAGGTGGCTGTTGCGGAGGTCCAGGCACTTGGGTCCTAACAGGTTGCTGAGGCATAGGAGGATTGTACACAACTGGAGTGCCATCGGGATTTAGGAATGGCTGACCTGAAGAGTTGAAAGAGAACAAAGACAACCAAATGACAGCCAGCTGCATCATCTAAGTTTGGAGAAAAGAAAGACAAATGTACTTACAGTAGGCAAAACAAATAAAATAATAAAATTTGAAAATAAGTGAAGTCATACTGTTTTATATGACAGCTTGATGCCAAATCCCCACAGCAACATTTATAACACAATGACTAAACAGGTCTCATTTGACAAACTACATGCAGTTAAAAACCAAAACATTTAAGGTAAGCAAAGATACCCCAGTCTTTACTTAGTGAACACAGATAAATGTTTGCTGCATCCTGCTTGTCTTAAACTCATTTTTAATTACGTGGATTGAAAAGGGCAGGAGTAATTAAAGGAAAACCCTACTAAAACTACTACTTCAAGGACCTTTCAAACGGCCATTAAATGAATCTCCTTTAATCAGTTTGAACATCAATCAGAACACAGGAGAGCTTAAAGGCAAATATTTTTAAAAATATATATAAAGCAGTAGCTGCAGTGGTATTCCTATAACTGCTAATGAGATTACTGTTAAAGGACTCTCTTCCCCCATTCATAGATGAATTGGCTTTTAGCTGTCAAATGAAATAATGTAGTGTTATTCTCCTATTTAATAATTTGCAACCTCAGCATTACAGCAGTGGACTAATGAAAAAGAATTTAAAAGTGAACTACTTAAAAGTAAATTACAAACAAGCAGTGATTTATTTTGGTGCCCAGGTTGGGAAAAAACAAAACAAATCAAAGGAACAGATCAGCTAGCAAGGACTTGCGTCTAGCTGCTTAATGACATGTGTCTTGCTTTGGCTTATTTTGATGCTTAGCCTCCAAATACTGATGTAAATTTTTCTCTCCTCCAATATAAATATTTTCTTGTCCAAGATTCTTTCCAGGGAGGTATAAACTGAGACCAAAGCCTTTGCACCCTAACCAGGGTCCTGTCAAAGTAGGCTAATGCTCCTTCAGACTTCTTCGTCCCATCATATTTAAATGGGACTGACCAACATAAAAGCATGAAAGTTACTGAAGAGAGGACTGAGGCAATTAATGCAAGACAGACAGAAAGCATAAACAGACTAGCAAAAATAAGCTGCATGTTATGCAGCTGGACTGCAGGTGATCAAGCTGTATTCAATTTAGCTTAATAGATTTCTCTTTAATGCTCAGGAATTGGGACGGTTCACATAAATAGGGAATCAGATTTTCTTATTTCCTTTTACTACTTTCTGGTAATCACAGGAGCTTAACTTGTTTCCTGTAGTGGCTGAATAAGAACTGTCTTTTCCTAATTACCCTCTTCGGCTACTGAAAAGACTGACTCTGTTGACATAAGGTCACAAGATCCTCTGTCAGAAAGGCTGAGAAACTAATCTATTTTTTTTTTGAACTCTTGACTGTCATTTGGAACAATAAAGCCAGATGAACAATTGCAGAATATGATGATTCAAGTACACTGTATGTTGAAAGTTTATCTGAACCTAGATATTCCTTGTTCTGAAAGTGTACTTTATCTTCTATTAGACAGTCATTAGATATTCATATAATCTTCTGTTATGAAAGACTATTAATGACTAGTTTAAATACATTAAAATTAATAACACATAGGAAGAATCACAATTTGAAAATCAAGCTAGTTTTAATGAATATCAGAGTCAAGTCTACGGTTCTGCTGCCTTTTCCGAGGGGGGTGCCAGTACGAGATGCTTTCAGATTAAAAACTTTGACAATCATATTTGTTTCTCTGCCCTTCCCTGTTGCTATGTGGAAGTCCCATCAACGTAACAGGGAAAATGACCAACAGTACAGGAGGAAGAAAGTGAAACTAATCACATGCAAAATATTGACAAGCATGTAACTGAAATGAAGATGACTCAAAACCCCGCTATTTTTTTTAAATGACAAAACTGTACCATGTTTTACATGAAAGCACTTTCAAGCTGATGGTATCCTTTCAGTGCCTGCAATATCTGTTTTGCTGTACAGTAACTCTAAATATTTTAGCATGGTCACACTATAAACTGAATATGAAAGATGACAGCCAACATTCTTCATATTTAATGTAGAGTACAAAGTACTCCAGTGTGCATAAACACTAAAACCACTTATTTTGCTAGCAAAACTTGTTCATTAATCATATTTGTCTTCAGATGGTCAAACGCAAGGGAAAACTCGCGTATAAGATGTACAACTATCACATTAGAACTAGAAAAACTAAGTCAATAGTGCTGTTGTCCAGAACCTAGATCCAAGATGGGAGAAACAGCCTCCTCCAAATCCAGTGGCTATCTATGAAAATTAGATGCTCCAGCTAGTCATTTGTAACCAATTTATTAGCAGGGTTGGCTTAAACTATTTATACAGCAAGGCATTTAAGAGAAACCTTAGGCAACATATCAATATGCAGAATCATTAATAAAAAAATAAATTTCAAATTTTGTCTGCCACAGCAATTGATTTATATTAAGGAAAAAGAAAAAATTATCTATGTCAATGTTAAACCTTTTCATTATAGAAGAGAAATAATTTAATAACATATCATTTTAACAATGCCAAGGGGAAAAATTTAGTTTAAAACATCACATGCAGTTATATTCAAATATAAAGTCCATCTACAGAATGATGGAAAATATATCCTGAAGTATTTTCTGTTCTACAAGGACAACAAATCTTTAATCTAAAATTAAAATATAATAAATTTCCAAAGATTACAATGTTTTATATAAAAGGTAAATTAAAATTTTCAGGATTTCTTGACTTCCACAATAAAGTAGAAGTTTGCCCAGGGAGTGATAACTAGTCATTTAATCCAGACAAGTAGTGACACACCTCCTTGCATCTACATTATAAAGTATCAATTTCCTACTACTTACTAAAATGATCATATTGGGCAATTACACCCACATTGATTTAATCCCGTTTAAAACTGACAAACAGAAGTTTAGAAATAGCACGTGATCTCATGCTTATTTCTTTCATTTGTATTAAGTCAGTGTCATGAGCACAGAAACACAAGAATATGTTGCGAAAAACAAAATGAAGGATGATAAACTCTTTCAAGTCCATATGAATACTACTTCAGGCTCTCTCCCCCCTCACAGAAACTGCTTTATAGTAGCACTGGGAAAGACTTTTCCTCTCCCCAAAAAACCAAAGCAATTAATTTAAATTATTCTGCGTTCTGGATAATAATTTTCTTATTTTGTGCAAGTCGCTCAATAAAATTTTACATGTAAGTTAAAACTCTACTAGAGAAAAATCAAGTGAGTTTACTTATTCCTTTGATTCTAGAGTCATGCTTTCTTTTCAAATTAAGTGCACTGAACAAACACAACCACAGAAAATAAAAAAAAAGAGCAAAAGAAAGGACAGTACTGACATTCAGTTTTATGTAAACACTCGTGCATTTTTGTCCAAGTTCTCAATTGTAACAAAAACATCCACAAGCGTGTACCAACCTGTTTGCGGGTTGATCAGAATACTGCCAGGCGGTATGCCTGCCGCTTCCAAGGGAAGCAAAAAGAAGCTAGTGCTAGTAGGTGCCACTTGCCCGCTTATGCCACCATCAAAGGAAAGAGAGTTACTAGTGCTGACAGTTGGATAGACGGCAGGCGTGCCATGAGAAGGCTGGCTTAGAGCTGGCACTGGAAGAGGCTGCTGGGTGTGAGAAAGAGAACCCGTGGATGACCCTACACTACTAGAAGACTCAGAACCTAGGAAAGGAGTAACGAGAAATTGTTTTTACCTAGAGACAGAAACATCATGCTCACTTAAAATATATACTTGTAAATGCTTACCCTTAAAGCTCAGCGTTAAGTACATTATTAAACAGTGGCCTTTTCAATGAACGCCCCCTTTATCTCCCCTGGAATACCATTACAAGATTCCTTCTGTCAACCAAGGGCCAATTCAGCACTGCTTTGCACTGTAAAGTGAGGCTTTCATATCTAGCTCTGGTTTTCTGGACAGAAAATACATGCCTGTACATATGCACATGTGCTAATGTTCAGTTCATCTGCAATTCGTTTACGTGATTGGTCGCTTATCCAAAATGATGCATGCGCATCTATCAGGTGGATATACTGAAGCAATGAACACACAGCTCACAACTATTGCGTATGTGCAGGCCATGGGGTAATGCAGATGCACTGGGCCCAATGTCCCTTCAGATACGCTAGCTAAATTCACACGCTCTGTAGATGCAGCCTGCGTGCAAGCAATGACCATGTTCTTTTTACTACTAGGTGTCAGAGGATCTTCTGATTCGCCTGCTGGACAAATTGCAGAATACTAGAAACCCCTAAACTGTTTGTTTTGTTGTTTTTTTTTTTTTTTTCTCCCTCTGACAATTTTCAGACTGAAATCAAGAATACAGCTGGAAAAAGAATATGTAATATGGTAGCTGTAGCCTAGTTTTATGCATCAATTCAAAGTTCAAATGGAGTATGAAATAGCTGATTGAAAGCAATAATCATTTTACAGATATGAATGACTATAAACATTGCAAGGCAGTGGAGAACCAGACCCTGAGCTTTCTCAAAGCCAATGCATGCAACTAAAAGCAATATTCCAAAAGTCCAATATGGAGAGGTCTGTAGATCTGCACTCTTCCTAGATCACTGTATACCTAGGTGTCTAGGATACAGGTTATCATACTTTTTATTAAGTCCTTGCTATGATACTTGCAGTATTTGGAAACAGAATATAGTTTAAATTTAAGAACTCCTCATTAGCAGCCTCTATACAATCTAGAAGAGAAAGTAAGGCTCAAAGGGCTGTGATGAAATTTATGTACTGTTGGAAGTTACTTTGCAGTCCTTCATAAAAATTTCCAGTTGTAACCCTTTTACTTGTGTGTACGAAAAGATAGTATAGCTTGAAGCACTTGCTGATGCTGAATGTTAACCTTTTGTCTGTTGCTAGATGAAGCAAAATATAAAGCTATTAATTGGGAACTGGGCAAAAAAAGCATACCCCAGCTCTATAAAACAATCCTCACCTGACCAGAGTTACTTTGATTAGATTTGTTTACAAGTGTATCCACTTCTAGATTATGTAGAGAAAATAGGCTGAAACCATCATAATTAAAGCAAATTACCTCCTTGATCAAAATGAACAAACAAAACCAATCTCAACACGTGCAAAATCACCACAACCTGTAACTGCAGTGAAGCAACCACCATCAAGATAGACATTCTGAACTTTGAATGTTAACTCTCTGAATGCCAAAATAAAGTTTCCAGTGACATTTTAAGAATCCGTTTATGTTCTTGCAATTTCAAAAACAAAGATTTCTACAAACGTATTTTATATATACACACTATTGTCAGGTTGTAGTTTCTATTCAAGCTGTGCCAAATAGTATTACTACATTCCTAAGTGAAATAACTCAATATGATGACACAGTTTTATAGAATATGCAGAAGTATCTTGGAATGTATTTTTTTAATACAAATATATAATGGACAAACAGAATTTGTAACTGTTTTACTGCATTAAGATACAGAAGTGTGGTGATTTACCTATGAGGTAGTGGTGGTTTAACAGAAAGCAAAACTTGTCTCATTAGACAAGTTTTATAAATAAGATGAAAGCCAAGCATAATACAGGCAAGTAATAATATTCTGCTTTTTTTACAGTTTTCCTTCAACTTCTGAAGCAGTGCATCCATAACCCAGCCCAGTATTACAAGCCTCAAAATCCTCCACAACCAAGATTATCTATTGGATCAAATTACGTTGGCATTTGATATACAAATATTTGCTACATTTCATTTTTGACCCACATAAAATTTACATCCCTATTTTCTGAGATTTTGTTTTTGACATCAATTACAAGTTAACACACCTTTGAAACCCAGAATCTTATAAAATGAGTATTTCCCCCCACCATTTCTGAATCTTAAAATTAAACAGTACCCTTTGTTGCACTGATCTGGTTTTTCAGCAATCTAAAAATTAAGTAAGCTTTTCAGCCATATTCATTTAAATTTAACAATGGCATTGAAAAACAACACAACAAATATAACTAACAATCCATAGGCTTTAATGCTGTTTTTTCCTAGCTAATAGGACAGCAGCGCAGTTTCCTAAACACTGCACAATGCAGCTTTGCCGCACTGAAACCAGAGAGTTGAACTCTACGTTTTTATTTTGTACACAGCACTTCGGCTGATAAACGTTTTCAAATCCTTTGTATGAGATGAAATGCATTTAGCTTAAAGCCATCTATAATGCACTTTAAAAGTCTACTGCCACAGTCAAAAGCCTTCATTTAATTTGTTCCCTGAATTCTACCTCTCCAAGGCAGCTATGCAGCATAGGGCTAGGTCTGTAGTCATTCTATGTATGCAGCACCCACTGCATCCAGAGGGGTTGTATGCATGGAGCACCTACGAGACCGAGGCCTCTACATATGTACACATCTGCAATATGCATCACGTATCAAACCATCAGGTACGTCACTGCTACGTTAACTATGTATTTGTACAGATTTTATTATACCTGTCTTAGACAGCCTGCCTGTGCTTTTGCTGCTTCCAGAGCTATCTCCTCTTGTCAGAACTGATATCCCACTGAAGCTGCTGGCTTTCGTTACAGCTGGCTTCAGATTGCGGATGGAGCTATCAGAGTCGGTGCTGCTCCAGGGACGGGGTTCACAATACTTCAGCTCATTCTCAGTACTGCTCTGATGGCTGTTGGCTGATCTCCCTGATGTTTCCTTATTGATTCTGTAAGTTATAAACTAAACTTTTAGCACAAGCATCAATTGCAAAATAAGGGAAAAGAAAAAAAAAAAGAAAAAAGAAAGAAAAGGTGAAATGCATGCAGAATACTTTGGGATTTTATTTTTTTTTTTAAAGAAAGCATCAAATACCTAAGTATCTGTCGTCTTTGTTGTGTACTATTAGTTTCTTCCTCCTGGATTCTGTTGACATTTTAATAAGATAGCTTAATATTCATTAAGAAAATAGGAAAATGAAAGAGAATTAAACTGCAAATTTTCTTACCTTTTATCAGTGAAATAATTCTCTTGGGAACACAGGGACTGAGGGGCAAAGAAGTGTAGAAATTAATATGAATGGTATCTAGAACCCCTACTACAGTGCAGTAACAAAACATGCTGCAATTTGGAATCTTTTGTATTCTACAGGGACTTTTACAGCAACCTCATTATATTAAGTTGTCTGAAAACTTAACCTCTTTGGTGGATAATTTCCATGTTACGGGAAAAAAAAAGACAATATAAAAAGGCCCACCTGCAGGAAATAAAAGTTAGCATTAGAATAGTTACACTGCTGACAATTTTGTTTCTATTAGCATTTTTCTGAAGTTACAATTCTTCCAGTGGGCCTTTGCTGCCTTATGTAACTTCCAGCTGATGTGTGACTTCACAAATCCGTTACCATCACCTGAGTTCCCTTGTCTTCTGCTGAAAGTGCGAAGTAGAAGATGACGTTGGCTACTGCAATAATTATACTGAATTCTTTGGGGTACAAGTACGCATATGCTAAAAAGCAGACAGAATATACAATCAAAAAGGCTATTATTAACTTCAATTATGTTGTCCTTCACTGTGACTTCTAACATTTGGTCCAAAGCTTCCAAGGGTACAATACATGGTAAATGAGTATGCAAAAGGAAAAGGTAATTTTATATCCAGAAGTCCATTTTTTTTGTTCATAACTAAGGTGAAGAAAAAAAAAAAAGCTCTTGAAAAACATTAGGATATAGCAAATTAGCCTCTCGGAGCTCATTACTATTTCTCCAAAACAAGAATCTGGTTTTGGATGTGTAAGAGCAACAGATAAATGTCAAAAGTAGATTATTAGAAGCAACACATATTTTCAAAGACATATTTGTTCTGTTTCACTCAATATAATTAAATATTATCAGTACTTGTGATTGAATTATAGTTTACAATGTTGTCCTGCTTAATAACTCCAGTCAAGAGAGACCAGACTTCTACATTTCTGACTGAAATTTCACATACGGGAATTCAAATCCTTTTTACCATGATGTATTTGATGTAGACACAAGTAAGAAAAAACCCCAATGTTTTGGTTTGGGGTTTTGTTTGTTTGGTTTTTAAATAATTATTGCTCTGAGTAACAACTGAAATGATCGTAGTACCAAAACTCTATAATTTAAATTTGAGTAAGGGGAGAAATAAAGCAAAATAGGTAATGATAGATTCTTGAAGGTTGCTTGAGTTTCATGCAGTAGTGACTAAAGAAACCAGAAAATTTCTCAGTAACTTCAATATCATTTAAAACTCATTCAGACCACACTAATGATTCTTATCTGCTCATTCCCCTTCAGACACAGAAAGTTTCCTGGAAAAAAGTCTCTTAACAAAAACCACACATGCATGTCTGTGTGTGAAGTATTCATAAAAACACCGTAAGATTTTCTTTGATACATACATCTTGTGCAAATATTCTTTCTCTAGCTCTCTGATATTCTTCTTCACGTTCTTCTATGGATTTACTTCTTCTGTCATCTTTTAATCGTATTCTCATCTAAATTAAGTGATACAGTGTCAACTTCTACAGGAAAATAGTATAAACACACAGTCAAATACAACAAGTGGAAGGAAATAATCCACGTGTATTTACCTGGTTGTCATCTTTGTCTAAACTAGAGTTATCTCTTTTAAGGATATACCGCTTCTGGAAATCATCACTCTTCTCATCCTTTATATGCTCACAAAACTTTTGGTCAGGTCTATGAGAAGTTGTTAGAAACAAAAGACTTATGGTTTTGTAAACATACACTATACACAGTGCAACAAACCGAAATATACTCAAAGTCAATGTTAAATATAATTAATACTCTAACTGAAGTGATAGATTATGGTTGTCCAGGCAATGGAAAAACTACCAAAAATGTAAGATGATGTTTACTCCTGACAAGTCCTGTTCCTGAGGCATAACAAACCTGCTTTTAAAATCTCTTCCTCCTTCAAAGCTTTTGCTTCAATTTCCTATTAAGGTGGCAAGCAAACCACATGCCCTTGGGGAATCAGAGGTGCTCCTGACTCCAGACTGGTGCCATGCAATGGATATTGGGCATGCATGGAAGTGAAGATAGGTGCTCTCTGCTAGAGCTGCAATACCTCAGAATTCATTTCAAGGGAAAAACAGAAGATAAGAAGATAGAGGAGAAAGCATTGAAACGTACAAACTTCTAAACCAAAATTAAGTAGAAATAAGCAAGAGAAAAACAGTCCAATGCAGGCAAGAGCTTCACAAGATCACAGTGAGAGGATGAAGCAACAGATTATATATATTATTTTGGTGTTTTAGCTACTTTGTGAAAGAAAGTGAGCTATTTTGCAAACTCTTGTTATTATTAAAAATAGATACCAAGTACCTAGACAATAAAACTACTAGTATTGTTAAGAGAAATTCTCACAAAATTAATATTTTCCTAATAAAAGATAAAATATAGGTATACTCTTCTCTATTTCTGTTTCTTTATTCATTACCCAGGACATCAGTATAGAGTCAGGAGATCTTTTCCTATAAAACAGCCAAGCCTAACTATTAGTTACTGGATGCCCAAACATAATTAGCAGGCATTTCAGAGAACCTTTAGACTGTCTTACCTCTTTCTTTTAAAGGTCCCTGAATTTACTGCCCTGCAATCACCAACTTCCCACTCCACTGAGACGTCCCAGTATGCACTGGGTTGTTGATGTCAGTAACATCACTGATCGGCGATGGAGCCGGGAATCTGCCTATGAGGAAAAGGTAAGTTTGGTTTTATTCAGCATGGAGCAGATCTCCAAGGTTTTCTTTCTAAATTCTTATTTTATATCCAAAACGATTTAAAATAAGAATACTGAAAACATTAAGAATCTTGATGTCTGCAGGTTAGATGAAATGCCTGCTAATTAGTAACTACACCTATAGGGGGCTTCCAGAGGCCATAAGCTAATTAAATATGGGCTAGGAGAAAAATGCATAAAATTGAAGAAATCATCTTTTAATAGTTCTTATTCCACACTTGAAGTGCTAGACTGAAGCTTCAGGCTAGAGATGCTGGTAGATGCAAAGGCAACAGATTTGAAATGTATAGCTTTGTAAGCCAAATTAGATAGAGAATGTATAGCCAAAGCAAAACCACATACATGAATACATAAGTTACTTAACATATATTTAGGCGCTCTCGGTTTTTCTAGAAACTTTTGAGGAGGCAACTGTTTACTTAAGTGAAATTTCAGTGTGGTATATTATTTCCATTTTACTGACTCTAAAATTAGGGTGGATAATTAGATTTTTTTTCTCCCAAAGCTATACAGAGTATACATAGAGACTGGGATTAGGATGCAGGAGATGTAAATTCCTATTTTCATGTTCACATCATAGAGAACATAAAAAATGGTGTCAGGTATATGCTTTAAGTTAAAACTAGAAACTAGGTGGCATAAATATACCAACATGTTAGTCCTCTGTCTTTCTGAGAGAGAATGTGGAGACAGAGCATGTGCGGAGGACAATGAGAAGAGCTGGGTCCTTTGAAAGAGAAGGTCAGCTACACACAGGTTTTGGAGCTGCTGTGGCCTCATGGCTACTTTTTTTTTTTTTCAATATGGATTTGCTTAGTGTTTTCTCCAAGAAATCCCCAACCCTCAAAGTAAAGTAGCATGCCGTGACTTGTTAACCTGGCTGACGCTTCCACTGATGAGATCTGTCTTCCCTGCTACATTTATTTTGTAAGGCCATGTGAGACCCATAAGCAACATCATTCCAATAGAAGGCTCCAATGCCTGAATATTCCCAGCAGATTTTTACAGTACAAAAGCCAAAGTTGTGCAAGTCTTGTCCCTTCCCTTCACCAAATCAGAAATCACCCTGTTCTAAGTTAAGAGCTGGTTCTGCTTTCCAAAAGAAACAAAGAATGTACTTTGTACATTTTACTGGTGTAAATCTTTAAACAGGTGAATAGTTGATACGCATTTGTATTTCATGGAAAGAAAGTCAGCAATGCATCTCTGAGAAAAACAACAGAAATTTTTAATTTACACATAGCATCCTTTTTTTCCCCAAAAATAGTTTAAATGTGAAACAGATTGCATTATTACACAGCACTGGAACATGAGCAGTAAGGATCTTTAACTACCTCTCCTTGATGCATGGTTCCCAATGAGTAGATAGACCCCCACTGCTACAGATGCAGCATCATTGCATAATATATCCCAGGGGTTAAATCTATGCATCAAAATGTTTTTTCAAGACTTTTACACTTACATTCTTGTATTGCTAGTTTTATTTACTATGACTGCCTTCCCACTCTGGTCCACGTTGTGCTCTAATCCAAAGTAAGCAGCTACCCTGTGCAAGAGCATTCTATGGTAAGATGTCATTGGGGGAAACTTTTTTCTTGGAGCTCTGGAAGAAAGGAATAGTAGCTTTATTAAATAAACAGGAGCACTCTTGAATTCTTTTTTTCCCTATAAGAGTACAGTACTTACTCATTATTACCAATGAAATCTAAAATTTCCTGTTCTAATTTCAGCAGCGTCATTCTGTCCCTGAAAATAAAAACACAGCAACTCACATATGAGACACTTCAATAACTGCAGCTGTATTCATATTAAGAATACACAGATAAGATCTGTGATCAAGGGATAGTGGCAGACTGTAAATAGGATCAGGAGGTGTCAAATGCAGGTTTTTTTAGGGCAAAGTATTCATTTTTTCCACTACGATATACTTTATTGAACCTGCCCAAGGAAACATGTGGTTCTCATCTCAGAATCAGATTACAAAGATCCTCCAAGTAATCTCTGCCCAGTAGGCTCAACAGAAAGTACAGTCATTGAGAAGACAGTCTCAAGAAGAAGGAAAAGTAGTGACTAAGATGTTAGCACAGGTAGTAAGATTTGCAGAGGCCTGAACCGGCCCTTGGATTGTGAAGCACATCATGAGATCATTGGGACAGAGTGAGGGAGTACTGGTAAGAGAAGGCACTACTACAACATACCAACAACCAAGTGGTTAAAAGCTGGCATGCTTTGCCATGTGATGAGATACTAAGAGAAGATGAAAAAGCTAAAACCCAATGTGATAGAAAGGAATATTAGCTGAAACACCATTAAACAAGTCTTAAAAATGCTTATGCCAGTTCTCATAAATCATTAATATTTACTGAAATTAATTGTCGCACAGTTCATAATTTGCGCACATCAGGTAACTCAGCTTCCCAGTTATTGTAAAGCTATAGCAGACCTTCACCTACAATTTCTTACTTTCATTGGGATGCTTTATGATTTCAAATAGAAACAAAGTAAGAGTCGAGCAGGGATCTGCGCTTTCTAGTTTTACTCTATAGGACAAAATGGTGTTGCACCCTTATTATAGCTCATTTTACATTTTTTCCTGATAAAATGGAATCCCAATACATTACCACATTGAAAATCATAACTATAGTATTAGTGAATAACAAATAGCAGTGGAATAGCTTTTGCGACAGCAGCACAATTCCACAAAGTTGATTTCTTGCCTTGTACATATAGCCATGGACCTAGTGTGAAACTCCATGGAGGGAAAGAACAAACAAGACAGACAGCAATGTACCACAAACCTCAAAGCAACAGAATCACGTCAACTCTGTTGCTAACAAATGATGGACGTGAATTACATCAGATTTGGTTTCTGATGTGCAGAGTGAAGATGTATATGTCTTTACTATGGTCATATGGTACAGCTTAAAAAAAGTTCCTTTGCCTATAAATTCAGGGCAAGACAGATTCAAGTAAGAGAAGGCAGTTTAGTCTCCAAGAAGCAGACACTAAAAGAGTACAAATTTGAGAGACATAGTATGAGTGTTCCTTCAGGGATAGAACTGCATAGACAGAACTCATTATTTGCTTATTAAACATTAAAGCTCTTAAACCATTTCAGTGTCCTGAACCTTTGTTCATATAACACACAAATTACAGTAGATTGGTGCTTCAAATAGCCTGTGCAACATAACCCTCATCTTAAATAACTGACATACAGTGTTAGACATGTAAAGGACACAAAAAACAGGTGGTGTTATACCTCAGGCACTGACAAGAAAGAGAACCAGAAAGCTGACATTACAGATGCTTACCTGGGATTGTTTTTTAATGTATTTACTAAAAATTCGTGAAGATCTATACCAGTGGAATCTGTGTATTCTTGACTTGAATCTAAGGATAGGGGGAAGAGAGCAAAATTACACTTTGAAAAACATTAATACTATTTTTTTTAAATTATTGCTAAACATTGTATTTATGGATCAATACTATATAATTATTAGGCATGTTATACCCAAAAATAAACACTTCCAGATTCCACGGAAAAGGCTCACAAGTAAAAAAAAAAAAAAAAACAACCAACAAACAACAACAAAAAAAAACCCAGAAAACCCAACACTGCCTCCCTCATTTCCCCTAATTCAAGCGTAATACAGAAGCAAAAGCTTCAGTAACATTGCCAATTTATTAGCAAATAGCTATATATTTTGAAGCAGTGTATCACCTTGAGTCACCTGATTTCTCAACATACTACATTGCACTGTTGTACAATTGCACTGTTGTACACACTTCTGTGGACCAGCAGCTGACCTACAGAATTACTGGATGCTGCCCAAAGAAATACTGTCATTCAGAATGTAGCAGTTTAACCTTCACAAATGTTATTTTGTATTATTAAAAGCCCTTGTTCTGTTGGACTTTCTTTTCGCAACATAATGTTTAGAAGTTTTCAAAAAGAAGTCTCACAATCTTCTGTCTCCTTTTCTGGTTTCAGTGAACCAAAGTATTCAAAGTGTAATTTTGTTCTATAAAAACTGTCACCGGAAGAAATTATTTAACACCAAATCTTCCCTTACATGAGTCCCTTTCAAAGCTCCAGGTCTTAGGAGTAAAAGCTAGAGGTGTTTTAACAATATTTTTGGAACTCGATTTCTTCCAAGAACTACTTGTGTGCCGACCTAGCCTCAAGTTAGGCACAGCTCACACTTACGCCTACGTCTGAGTGGTTCCAGGTCTTGTGGTCAGTATGGAGAGCAGGCATTGCAAATTAGATTCTGTTAGCAATGCGGGGACTACTGCACTAAGAAGTGTAGGATTCGGTGGAGACAGAATCCATGCAGTGTTTTTCATGAGAAGCACTGGTGCCAGCAGAGCAGCTTCTTGGCACAGTGGGAAACTGGGTGGCCAAAGTGTCCAGTCTTCAAAAACAGACCTCAGTTTTTCCTGGAGAGAATCCAAGTCCACCTGAGGACAGGGAATCTCTAGTTCCCTAATGAAGAATGACAGCAAGTTCCTTCGCCTGCAGAGTTCATTATACTACCAATTGTGCCCATACATTATCAAGGTAGTATAAATGAAACCAAGCAAGTGAGCTTTTATGGTTTGGGATTACTGTTGAATCTGAGGAAGGCAAGAAAAAAAACCAAACCAAAACAGTATGCCCGGTAAAACAACTGTAAGATTGAGTAAGTATTTACTTTCGTTTTCTTAATTTGCAAGTAAGCAATAATTTAGTTATAATTACTAGAAGACTGATGCTTAAATTCAATCATTTTCTATTTTGGCACATCCTAAATTGGGAAGTAATTAACTTCCAGAGGAGACATTGGGTGAATTTAAAACAGCGACCTCTGTCTTAGGCATTCTGTCACTTTGTGCTCAACTCCTTATCATTACCTAACAGGTTGGGTATTTTTTTTTGGGGGGGGGGGGGGGGGAAGAGAAGGAGTGGGGGGTGGAGGTGGGGTTTTTTATTGTTTTTTTTTTGTTGTTGTTGTTGTCGTTTTGTCATTTTGCTGTTTCTTTTTTATTTTTTTTTATTATTTTAGAAGGTGGTTATGTACTTTAAAGGTTGAGCAAGCTAGATCTGAAAGAACACCCTAGTTTAAGCCATAGTTTCAAAGACTGAGATTCATAAAATGCAGTGAAGTCCTCCATTTCAGTGCTTTTTATTTCAACAAATACCTGGCTGCCAGCTGGGACAAGATGCACTGAAATGCCACATGAGGAAGGCCTTATGGAACTGAGGGACACAAGATGGACAAGTGCTACCTGTCTCAGAAAGAATTCTAGCTTTAAAGACACTTCCTACACAATGGTTGATCTAAGATGTTAGGTAAACATTCTGGATCCTTCAATTAAAGCAAGAGCTGTACGATGATTTGCCAACTTAAGCATGTAAAGTCTTCTGCCTTTAGGAGGCATCAGGAAAAACAGACAGGCTTATGTCATTAATTGTGCAGTTCTATTCCAGGTTAAAAACCAAAGATTTTCAGCAGATACAATAGATCTTCAATCCAGAATGCAGGAGTATTAAAGTGAAAACATAATACTTGTCATTTTTACTTATGTAGTTCCACCCTTGCTCCAACGCTTTACTGAAAAAAATAATCTAGATATTATCAAAAGTAAAATAAACAAACAAGAACATTGACTTCTGTTGAAAAAAAATCAGAAGAGGTAAAAAGGTAGTTGTCATTCTCACTTAAGTTTCACAGAACTTGTAACAACAAAGTCTAGGAATAAGATAGTAACTTCTACTGACTAGTAAAGTCAGTTT
Organism: Vanellus vanellus; assembly: GCF_965231255.1. Lineage (NCBI taxonomy): Eukaryota > Metazoa > Chordata > Aves > Charadriiformes > Charadriidae > Vanellus > Vanellus vanellus. Next base: position 8,052,446 of record NC_138910.1, read on the forward strand.
GCCAGAGAACGCCTGGACACAACTGAAGCAACACAGTTGCTCTTAGGCTGATCTGCATAGCTACACAGGCGAGAAAGGCAAAGCATTTGCTGGAGTACATGTGTTTGATGAAGCCTCGAAAGCACTGTATCCTCTGGGACCAATCCCTTCTCCAGCTCAAAGTTATCTGATCTATTTGCTTCATTTGCTAAAAAAACCCAAGTAATGTTTATGCACTGATGTCCTGGAAGCAAACTGCTTTTCCTAAATATTCTTTATCTATCTACACAATACATTTAAAAGCACAATGACAGATAGCAAACCTCTTGATAACATTTTTCTGGACAGTTTATCACTCGATTTTTCCTTTTCCGTTTCATCTTTTGCAGGCTTTTCTTCTTTTTCAAAAGACTGTGACAGCTGGATCTGAATTTTCTCCTATCAAAAGTAAAAATCAGTCATCACAGAAATCATTTCAAACAATACCCACAGGAGAACTGTTTTATACTATATTAGGTGCAAAATAAAGAAGTAACAAGGAAAATAATTGCTTTCATATTCTTTCTGATCCCACATGTAGTTTACATGACCATGAAATGAAATTATTCATCAGCAAATCAAAAACTGTAGAGGAGACATAGAAAGTACCATAGACATTTTAGAATTTACACATGTTTCCAGACCATGAATGCTGTATCAAAATGAATCCGAAGTATCTTATTTGATACACATAAGAAAATATTTCAGTTTTGCAGATGTATAGATCTTATACAGTTTCTAAATTTTTAAGTAATGCATCATCCATGATGCTTCCGCCCCACCCCCAATTCTTCACAGTTCTCCACTATAAAAGCTCATTTCAAATTTCAATTTGGTTTATACCAAGAGGCAAAAAAATAAAACAAATGTTTCAGTCTAAGACAGACTTGCATTCCCAGATCCACAAAAGAGGGAAATATTTACAGTACAATAGTACAAGGCAAAGTTTGCAAACCTTACTGTCATCAAGGCTTAGATTCTTAACTTCCTCTGTATTTTAATAGAGTAGCTTTGTGTGTAATCATCTTAAAATCCATGTTTTATAAAAGTAGGTGAACTGTCATAAAACCCGTTTCCCAAATACAGAAAAAAAAATAGCTTCCCTTTGAAATCATAGTGACATAATGGTCCCCTAAATGGTGGAAGACTAATTGTTTTTCATGCCTCTTTACTCTCTAACAAGATTGTCAGTGAAGGATTAACATATTCCAGACAGCAAACACAGAGGAGGCAGAGGGAAACGGAGACACCATGTGTCTGAATGCCATTCCTTCTCCTGTAGTCAAAGTCCTGTAAGAGCGAGACTACCCCGCTACCTTTTATCTTGAACTCCCTCAAATGTCAATTTTGCTCCCCCAGATGCCAACTGAGTCTATGCTGTCACCCCACCACCCAAGAACATCTGATCCTTCCCAGCCCAAAGAACCTGTCCCTCATCCACTCTTGCCTATCACTCTTCTGTCCTGCACCTAAATCCTTTCCCATCCAAGTCCTCACTCTTCCTTCCAACCCATTCTTACCCATATCCAGGGACCCGCTCTAAGCTTCGCTAGTGTGTCATTCCACAGACTTGATCTCAGTCATGTAAGCTGGCCAGAGTTAAATATAGTCAGGATTCACCAAGGCTAAAGACCGTTTCATACGCAAACACATCCTGCAGCAATGCTCCTCCCTGCCCTAGTGCGCAAAACTGCTCTCTCTCCCTTGGTCCCTTCAGGGCTGGTCAATGGGACCCCTATACTAATGAGGTTATGGTTAAAAACTAGTTTCAATATGCATTTTTGGAGTAACAGCTTTTTCAAACAAGAAAAAAAAAAAGCAGCTCATAGTTTTATCAGCTCTGTCTTTCATTATGATTTTTTCCCCCACATTAAATGTTCTAATTAAACTTATTAATTAATATACACCCTGCAAAACATCATTACAAGTGTGAAGACTTCTCAGCTTGTATGAGATTATCTATACCCAAGTCTGATAAAACCCATTACCAATCACTCATAATGAACTCTTTTGTATAATTCTTTCCTATAGTCTTGAGAATTCACTTGGCTACAAAACCTTAAGAGTCCAAAACAAATCTTTGCATTACTCACCTCATAAACCTGAATATAATTCAAATGAGCGATTTGTCACTACAAAGTGCATTACATCTACTGTTCAGCTAGTAGCTGCAAAACAGTTATTTGAAAAAGAAACAAACAAACATGGTTTATGTCTTACTAAGAAATTAATTCTGACTTGGGTCCACTAATACATTATTCTCCATTTTACAATCATACTCTACAAAACTATCACTAAATTAAGGAAGTTTTCATAGTCTGGTTTTCCTTCACTAGCAAATTGATTGACTACACACTCCAAACTCAAAGTAAAAGCATACAGCAATAGTTTAGTCAAAGGATTTCACCAAGTAATCATTTTCATACATTTTCCCCCAACGAGAGCTAAAAAAGGAATAGCCATCTGAACAGCCAGTTCTTCTACTACCATCAATTTACTTCAAAGTGTGATACAACAGAACTGTGTACCAAAGGGCACTTTCTTATGATTTCATGCTATAAAAACTGTAGCATCTAATTAAATATGACCTACTTGACTGGAAAGCTGCCGAAAAATCTTTGAACTTCTATCCCCTAAAATTCTCTTAATCGCACCCTCTTTGTAGTGGGTGTCTGCTGGCATGCTGATTTAACAGACTCCTCACTGTAACTCAGATCACCTAGCTGAAGTCCTCACTGTAGCAGAAGAAACTGTCACCACATCCTGATTAAACAAGAAATAGCCAAACAAAAAGCTAAATCCCCCAAATCAAACCCTGATAAATTCCTCCAGCTTAGAACAGTTGAAGAAAAGCCAAGAGTCAGGAAACATTACAGAATATTACTCAGAGGCCCTACATCCTGGGGTCTTGGCTCTTTACCAGCAATCTCCAAAACCAACAACAATCTGACATTACACAAGTCAGGATAAACTAACATTACAGACTCTGGTCTTTTCCTGCCACCTTTGGGCTTTTTTTATTTTGCTAAAGAACAAAAGATCAACCTTTTTCAAGTTTTATATACTTGTTACCCATAATAATACCTATCATTCGTATGAAAACAGCCCTTCCTTAAAAAGAGCTGAAATAGATCATGATTTGCTAGTGTTCGTACTTCCTACTAGAGCATACAGAATCAGAATCCCAGCACCTAATGTTTAGGCAAAGGACAGCAAGAGAATAAAGAGTCAGTGTACAAAGATAAAAGATCAACTAGATCAGTTATGTTCTTCCTCCTGCAATAAATTGGTAAGCTTGTACTTTTAATATCATCCTTTTAGTGAAGGGTCGACAGTGCTTTTAACAATTAAGGCTTAAAAAAAATTGTGAGCTCTTACCTAGCTTTCTCAGTAAGGAACAGCGTCTTTTTTTCATGTTGCAATTGCTCAAGAATAAACAAACAAGTATATCAGAAAATAAATTGAGAATTTGTCTGATCTGTCGACTCTTTCACTATAGCCTGCTAAGGAGAAGCAACCACCAGTAGCAGTCAGCAGCTGACTGGTGCTTACAGAAGAACTCTTCCATGCCATTCCCAAAGATTCTCTGGGAAAGCAAGCAAAATGGGCGAAGAAATTGCTTGTATGAGTTGTTACAGAGGGTCATGGAAGACCTGTGCCCCATAGGATGTACGCTCCAGCATCAGAACTTGTTACAAATTACTACTTCTAACTCTTCTCTTCAACATGCGTTTCTCCACTCTACAGAGAAGAATTAAATTTGTTCTTTCAATCATTTGCATAGTTATCGGGAGTCATAAGCCATTTTTTCTAGATTACCATTTCTAAAGAAAACTTGCAGCTAGATGTAATTTTGCTTCTTAATATACAATCTGGTTTATGGTATTCCTTCCGTACAAACTTAGATTATCATGATTAAATTAATTCTGTAGAACTGGCCTTTACATCTCTTCTACTACTGCAATAATTCCTTTCAAGGACCACCTTGCAGTATGCAGCTAAGGATAGATTCCCAGAGGACACAGTAACAAATCCCATCTGCAGAGAACTCTTATTATAAACGTCTGATTTTAAGCCATTAAATACATGGTGTTGTATAGTGCTGGAGGTTTTTAAAATCCTAATGTCTCATGTTTGAAATGTACTGTGGATGAACAATCCATCAAATTAGGATTATCTCTTCCTGTAATTAGATACAGTGACTGAAAAAGTTAAACCCTACCACTTCAGACTAAACAACTAAGCCTGAACTAGATCTCACAGTCAATTTTGTTAATCTTACGCAAAATATTACAATAGCCTTGTAAATAGCATTCACTTTTCTGATGTCTTTTAATCTCTTACTCTGCAGCCTATACCAGTCCAAGACTGATTTTCATCAAGTTAGTGGGCCCAGTTTCAAAATTTCTCTAGTCAGCTCTTTCAAATATTGGTAAATTAGTGAAGGACTATGAAAAATACTATTTTCACAGTTTTCCCAAGGAAAAAAAAAAAAAAAAAAAAAAAAGCAACAACCTAGATACTTTGTGGTTCAATCTTACAAAACTTTAATTAGCTTGACAAATACCTACATGAGTTCTCAACCTGCCTCCTTCCCCAAAACTGAATTACTACTCCCCCAGCAAAACCCCCGAAAAAGACAGTTTGGAAGCTTTTCAAATAACAGCAAAATAAGTCACCATGCTTTATGAGTAAGCCACTAAGGATCATTTCCGTTTTATTAGGAGTGAAAAAAGAGCAGCAAGAAAAGCATTTTGATGCCCTTCATTCATCCAGAGAACTGAAACCATAATAGTATTTTGCTCTAAAAATACAGACTAGTATGAAAATAAAGGCGGAAAAGCTAGATTTTGTTTTAAATTCTCTAAAGTACTTTTACATATTTTGTCCAGCATTCGGGACCTTCTTTAAGTGTGTTACATCATCTTAATAGATTAGTCTTCAGACATACCTCAGGCATGTGTTAATAGAATTATCAGCAATTATGACTAATACACAGGAATTCAGTTAAAATACCAGAATTTACAACTGTTTAACTTTTCTAAATGTAAAAGATGATAAATTATGCTCCATATTAATCATCATTTTTCTGTATGTGATGGCAGACAACACTTAAGCTGTTTAAGACTGCCTCAAGTGCACTGTAACTTTAGAAAGTTAAAACAACTAACAGCACCCCTCTTCCTGTTCCCCAGATGTCAGCCTCCATAGTGCAGAAAAACAAAGCAGCAAATTCTTCATCTGATATTACCACATCTATTAAAACTGCATTTAAAAAAAATTAAAATCATACGGTGTCTGCATATTTAAAAAGAGTACCCAAAAGTACCCAATAAGTTACTTCAAATTATTTCAGAAACTTCAGTAACGTGATTTTTACCTGGAGGTCCTGTGATATTTCAGCTGTGGGAGGTGGTGGATATTCTTCACATACAGCAAGGCTCCGAACTAACTTTAACTTTGTGTTTGACTAAAGGAAAGTATGTAAAATTAAAAACTATGGCTAATAAAATCTAATATAAATATACCATAAGCCGTTTTCTTTCCATTAATTTTATGTAAGACAAAATGGCTGAAAACGGCATTTTTTAAATATTTTCAATAGAATAAATTATTTCCTTTAGGAAGAAAATACCCAAGCAATTGCAGCTTTTGAAGCACAATAGAGCACATCTAATGAAAATAAATAAAATCTTTGGGAAAGTGTTTCTCTCCGTAACAATAAAAAGCCACCAAAAATATAAAGGCAAACCACAAAAGCAGACAACTAGGCAAGACAGAAATCCAACAGAATGAAACAAAGCTTCAATGCCAAAAAAATGAAACTAAAAGTACTTTTCACAAAGTAACAAAGCTTCACCAAGCATGAAGGGCTTCCTTAGCATGCCAGCACACAAGTCTACTGTACCTTCGACCTTTTTGCTGTCTGTCCAAAAGACTGCACTGGCCGCTGAATGATAGGCACAACAGAAAAGGTTTATATTAAACTTAATAGCACAATTTTATTAATGCGAAAGTCTCTAGAAGAGAAAGCTTTAACAGTTATTACTGACATGATGGTCAAATCTGTGAAAGAAACAGCAGGTGCTTTTGGCTGAAGGATTATACGCTCTCTCATTTTCACTGTGCTCGTCCTTGATTTCTCTTCATTTACCAACAATAGACATTACAGGAATTTAACAGGAAGCAAGTATTATTGTTGTTCAGTAAGATCCAAGCAGTTTACTCTCTCAGCCAGCTCCTATGTTTTAAATTCTTGTGTCCTAATTTCCCTAGCAACATGACATGCTTTTTATAAATTTTATTCCTATTCCTGAAACCTACCTGGAAAAAGAATACGAAGGAAAAAAAAAAAGCATTGCCTCTCCCAGGGGAACAGATGATGACTTATCATAAGATGGTTAAAATATATGGGTTTTTTTCTTTCATCTTAGGAGTTACAAAAGTGGATTTTAAAATGGGCTACAGGGTAATTTTTTTTTCTTTAGTTTAGTAACTTACTATGCATTAATATGTTCTTTATCCTCCCAGATCCCTTCTTCTATTGCTATTGTTTCTCTTAAAACAAGTATTATGAGAATTTTGCTACAGTATGCATGATTAAAAGGTACATTTGAGTCAACAAAAGCATTTAACAACGTCTTAACTGTATAGTTTAAACTAACTCAACCCTTTGTGACAGTTACACAGGAATATGTTATGCCACTGCAAGTACTTCTAATTTAAGTACTGGTTTCACTGTAGAGCTAAAACTGATGAATAGACAAGCCTTTAACAGAAGTGGTTTTACTGAGCCCAGGCCTAGTATTTGTAAGAAAAAAGCAACATTGGTATTATTATTTCAAATCTTGTTTAAGGAACAATACTTTCTCCTTTATGAAAGGGGCATCCTTTCAGGAGGAAACTAAATAAAAACTCCATTTGAATCCTACACGAAGGCAGCCCTCCCTGCCCGAGGCTCATAGGAGCAGAGGTCTATCAAGTGCCTTAATTTCTTAGCAGGACATAAGAACAACACCTAACCTGATGAAAAAGGTGCTAAGAAGTAGAGGCAGAACAACCAGTATTTCTCTAATTTCCCTCAAGTCCCAAATGTCTATTTTCAATGTTGCACCAGCTTAGCTGAAGAGCAGCAGAAGGGGAACTCATTTAAGTTCATTTCCCTATATAACAGGATTTTAAATAGCAGCACTGAAAACTAACTGAAGTCATCGTCAGTTTTTTAAAGGAAGCCTGGAGAGATTTAGAGCAAAGACAGTTCAAATGTTCTCATACCTGGAACAATACAGAGACTTTGAGTTTTGCTCTTACCTGCAAAATATTTTTTTTCTTTCCATCAGCTATGCTGAAAGCATATGTTGCATATTGAAAGCTGGCACTCCGCATATCCCTGGCAAAGTTTCTATTATAGCAAGCTACTAAACTTTCAAGAACTGGATTATTTCCCACCCTCATATCAATTATTCCAGGATCAGTTATCTCAGGTGGGTTCAAATCAAGTACTGTAAACTTAAAATCAAATCAGCACTGCCAATGGAATACTGAGTTCATTGTCAAAACAAGAGGCAGAAGAACCTACTATTGGGGCAATTGTTTACCTTTTGCAAAATTTTGGAAGCTTTGAAGACAGTATATAACTGAGAAGAGTCTATGGAAACAAACACCCCAGACCCACCATTTGGGGGGTGGGAAGAAGGGAGGGGAAATCTACTTAGTTATGCAGGATATAAGACATTTGAAACTAGCCAAACAGAATTTCTAATACTGTTAAACCAAAACTTTACACATAAGTTACTGCTCACTAATTAGATAAGACATACATATTTCAATTATTTTTAAGAGTGCTTTAAGAAAAAGAGAAGAGATTGTTGCTGGGAAGCAGGAAGCATATAATAATTAAATTTAATTAAGATCTGTATAAAGCACATATCTCCTCCTCAACTTAGCTCAGTAAAATCTCAGGAATCCATTGCAGTCAGAACTTAAGTATGTTTGTTCATGCCAGATAAAAAGTGAAGCAAATGCCTCCAAATTTAATCGAGATATTGAAATTGAAGTGATCTAGTATCAAATCTGAATTATTTATAAGAATGTTTAAAATTAATGTGGTTTTCGGATTTCAGTCACAATAGGACAAGTTTGATAGTACATTCGTTTAAGTGTTTTACATGTGTTGTATCTCCTCTTTCATTTTGCTTGCAGAATTAGAATTCTGTTTCCAGGTTGGAAAGACAACCCAACTGTCACTGTCAATTATGTTGTATTTTAAAGTTTTTTTTAAAAATATAGGAGTTTGCAATCTATGGGGAATAAGTTAATCAAAGCAATATAGGATATTCAGCATAGTAAACTAAGGTGTTTGAATACCATGGTTCTCAATTTCATGAGCACTTAATTTTTATGGACCAACACCAATACCAGTGGGGAGAGCTGGGGGGCCACTGTAGGAATGGGATACCCCCTTGACTGAAATGACTCAAACCTCAAAGTTATACAAGATAAGTATCATCCCACCCATCATATTAAGACTTGTTATCTAGAAACCACTGCCTTGTAAAACAATCCTTTGGTAGGCGTGGATTCCTTGCTTTCCTACATGACTAAGGATGACAAAACCTGAAATACAAGTCCCCACATCCAGCTGTAACTGTGAGGACTAAGCACCACACACTTAACAGGTAAGAAGCACTGGAATAAATATGGTACAGCTGGACTGCAGGGACAGCTAATGTGAGAAAAGGCCTATAATGTAAGGTCTGTGCCTGGAAATACAAACCCCGAATTCCCGCGATACCAACAGTAACTGCACTCACAAAACTTGATGATGATTTGGAACAGTTCCTTTTCAAGCAAAACAATGCCAATTGAGGATAACTACATTTCTACTGGAATTCCAGGACAATAGGTAGTAAATACATGTTGTAGTTGTTGACGAATATTTTCTCTCTTTTCAGGTCTACACATTTTAGTTCTATCCTAATTTCTCTGCATTTATTAAGTTTTGCTCCTACAGAGCATCTTTATGTTCCCCGCTTGTGAAAAACAATTTATAGCTACTTTAGAATGCATAATCTTTAGTGAGTGTAAATTAAACAATTTCTTTATTTGCAGCTCTCACAGGCTTGTACTGACTTGAGAAAACACTATGTTAATGAAAGCAAGATTAAAAATAAATTTATGCCCCATTTAAAGTCACTATGGGCATGACTTCAAAACAGTGTTTAAAAGCACGTATCCTAAACAATGGCATAATGAAAATTATTAGGTTTTTGTCTAAAAACAAAACAAAAAAATTAAGACGAACAACCTTTTAAGACCAACTACAAAATAAAGATGGAATTAAGATAGAGTTTACCAAATACATTCAATCATATACATCTAGGTTTTCAGAAGGCGTATTTGCCCCTTTTATTTTTTCCTAATTACCTCCACAGATCAAGTATATTAAATACAAAGTAAAGATCTGGAGCTGTTATACATTTTCCTCTATCATCACTATGCTGTCTAAACAAGTTGGATAACAGGTCAGGCACAAGATGGCAAACTTAGAAGTGGGAAAGGTTTTTGTGAGAAAGTACCATATTTCTGAAGTACTGTTTGGGCATCTCAGAGGACAGGCATGACATGACACACCTGAACAAAGAGCATTCTAAGGACATTCAGGTTTTCACCTTTCTTCTAAATTAGGTCTCAATTTTAAATCCAGTTAAGGGCTACAGTCCTAACAACCACAGATAGCTTTGTAATACTGAAGGAAAGAACAGTGTGGTCTATGGTTACAGTCTGTCCTGTATTAGTGATAGTGACAGCAATTTTCCATGACACAGTAGAGGATGACTGATGGAAAAATAGTTTCACCATTGGACACAGAGACATTTTCAACAGTTCAAAAGTAACTGAGCAGAATCCGCTCAATCATTTATCTATTAAAAAGTATTAAGTCATGTATTTTGGAGACAAAGATAGGTAAACCCCAACAAGACCAAAACAGCTGGGGAAGAGGTAAAAGGCTTCAGAGAACTCAAGCTGTGAAACAAAGAAAGAAAACAAAGGTTTGTGCTAGTATGGAGGGAAGAAACTTGTAGAGAGAAATGTCTAATTGCTAAGTAAAAAAATTAATCTAACTCCCCTAACGGACAGGGATATCTGCATAATTAGAATAAATCCAAACCAGAATTATACTCAGTTAATACATTTGCCTTGCCCGTATCATACGGTGGATGCATACAACTCCTGCATTCATGCAGCAGCCTCTATCCTTTTATGAGGCTCTTTTTTGTTGGCGGTATTTTGGTTTTACTCTCCACAGCTTGCAAGTGCGTTTCCTGATATGTAGTGATATGCAGCTTGCGCTCTCTGTCTTTTACTGCCTTGGCAATCCTAATCCCAGCAAGGACCTCGTATCTACTTATTAATGGTTATTTTTCAGTGCAGAGGTGACAATATTTAAGACTAACATTCTTCTTCCCCCCCCTTGACTCCCAGAAGGCATGGATTGTAGTAAAAGAACAAACCTCCTTTTCTGGATTATACATGAGCCAACATGAATTCTTATGGAGATTTTAAATATTTTTTTTTAAATAGTCTTCCTAACAGTGAATAAAAGGTACTATGCTATAAGATAAATCCAGGTTGTTTATTTAATTTTTTGTCAATATTTTCTGACACATTAACAGCAGTCATTATAGTGGATGAAGCATTGCCTGTCCCACTATCCAGTGACAAAGGCAACAAATTCAGACACTGTATTCTAGCTAATTCAGAATTAGTATGTTGCCTCCCACTTGTCGACCATATCCAGGTCAGATGGCAACAGTGACTAGTGAACCAAAACCTTTCTGATCACAAAAACTACCCTAGCGCTGACATGCACGTGACTTCTGCAAAAGTACTTTTCATATGAGTGCCTATTATTTCCAGTCCCATGTAAATGTTACTCGATGGTCACTTCAATGTATGACAATTCAAAAATCTTCCCTAATAATCTCTATATAAATTATACTTATATGCTGTTTAAAGAAATGGGGAGTGCTAGCCATGTATTCCAGTAAGGTTATTTTTCTCATTCACATTGTACCTCCAACAGCGTATGCTGCACCAACTAGGTTACTAATGCACAACGTTTCAAAATAATCTGGAATTTAGAGCCACAGTTACATTTCAAAATATAATCACCAGTTTCTGGAACTGTGAAGATCCAGAAACATACCTGAACTCAAACCGTGACAGGTTTGGACAGAGGAAGGGTCATAACCTGTTTCTTACTTGGCTGTAAAGAAGTCGGAAATCAAGTGATAACTGCATTCAGGTATATTATTGTAGTTTGCCAATAGGTGTGAAACCTATTAAGCAATTAGCTACTAGCTAGGAAAGCCAAACCCAAACACCTTACAATTACCCCCTCCCCCCCAACCTGATATACTCAATTAGTAAACAAAAGAACCACAAATTCCAATAAGCTTCTGATAACCTTTTGTCTAACGTTTCTCAGCAAATCCTTTGCTCTTTTCCCCACCACTACAGTAACATTTAACCTGCACTCAATGTAAAGTAGTACATCATCCAGTGTAATTTCACTAGTCAAACTATTTATTCATCCATTAGTTAAAAAATTGCTGACTACTGTACTGTTCCCAGAAGTTTTGTTTAGTATGGACAGGCCAAAATTTTTGTTTTGTATTTCAGTGTAAGACATGCTTTCAATGAAAAAGCCTCAAATATATGACATATATATATTTGCACTAGCAGCTACCACAGGACAAGTGACATTAACTTTTTCTGACTTGAATTGGTGCAAAGGGCTTACATAAGCAAGGTTTCACTTTGTAACTGACAGTCTCCTACCACTGTGGAAGTCAACATCCTCAGCCTACAAACTCAGTTTTAAGTTACACTACTCATGGAACAGCAATGTTCTGATTCTGATGGAGACTCAGGGACACAACCCTCACCATCAACACCAAATGGAGACAACAATAAGGCTGTCTCCATCAAACAGCCTCCATTACACAGTTGTTCAGTTCGTGTGTATGCTAGATAATTATTTCAGCCACCAGCAATTACTCCTGTACAAGAACAGAACCAAGCAACCAACCCCCTCACCAAACCCTACAGCCATCGACAGCACGGACAGATTCATTTCTCTAGACTAGGCCTGACTATACAGCTACACTTGTTTGCAGGAAGGCAGATTTGCCACTTGAGTCTCATAGAAGTTTCCACACTAAAATTTGTTGAATGAGAAAATGCGAATGAGCTTTTCTTCCGAGTTACTGAACTGTATGAAAATAAATAAACCTTAAATTAATTTTTAAGGCTTACTACTGGGACATTCCACTGATTAAAGAAAATACCAGCTCAGCTATAACATCTACCAGCTTTTCAGTAGTAGTTATTTCTCATACGTTACAGAAGAAGTATTTCATTTTAAGGATTTATTTTTTCCATGAAATTATCACCAGTGTCAGCCTTAATAAAGCCAGCAGATATTAAAGTGTAAAACCGTATTGTTATTACAGTGGTCTATAAGATTTCTTTGGAAGCAATTTAACATAGCAGATAGAGCTTACTTCACTCAGTGGACTACTGAATTGTTAGTCTTGAACAAAACTCCTCCCAAAAGAACCTTTTACTCAATTCTCAATAACAAGAATCTAATAAGCTACTGTTCTGTTTTTGCAACCCACAAGAGAATACTGCCATATCCCTTACCCCAATTAGGATTTTCATCTGAAGTGTTTATTATTAACCCACAGACAAAAAAAATCCTATAGAAAACAAGTTTTTGTCAAACACAAGCTTCTGTGTTTTCTCAGAAATTTACCCCATTTTCTAGATTGTGCCAGAAAATTTCAGTTCCTTTCCTTAACTCCTCACCTCCTCTAAGATAGCTACAGCTTTCAATGACCAAGCGAGCAGCTTTAGCCCAGAGTTAGCTGGTTTGTCCCACATGAGACTCGTCTCTCAGGGCTCTTGATCATAAACACTAACTGCACAACTAAACCTCAGAGGTATTAAATCTGCTGGTGTAAATTCTTAACCCATCCTTATTGGTATGTTCTTCTTTAATACAAGATATTTCCATACTATTTCCCCCTCTCTCTCTCTCTCTCTCTTGAAATTTGATGCCACAATTTCTTCATAGGTACATCTCCCACCTTGCAAAGGCCATTCATTTATATGTATCAGCTCTTCAGCGTGTGCATGAGGACTGCCTAAACTTTCCTACCTAATAACTCACGTACCAAAATTGTCAAACAGTGAAGAAAGGACGAAAAGGGAAAGTATGGGGAGCACTGGCTAACAGCCAGGACGGGATGATAGCTCACCAGCTCACTACGCCTTTGACGTAGGGAGAAAGAGGCTGGACCTTTTGCTGGTGGCTAGGGCAGGACCAAGACCTACTGGCCTCAGGGGCTCTGCTGATTTGATTCCTCTGGCACCTGGGGATTTGGATTACCTACATCCGATTACTTTAGCCTTATGCTGTACGGTTCTGCTGTAAAAGTTACACCTGAGCCACCTGTAAGCTGCACATAGCTCAAGACCCCTAGTTTGGTCACCTCTACTCAGGGCAGACATGCTGAGCTGTGCTGTAGTGCTTTGTTCGTACAAGCAACGTTTAACATTTTAGCGTTTTGATCTAACCACACTATTACTACATAGCGTATTCTTAACACTGCCCAGTCTCTGAAATTCAGTCAGGATCCAGGAACAGCAAAAGACAGCTCAAGTGCCAAATTCTTCCCTTGTTCTGCTAAAATGAAAAAACCTCAACTTCACACGTGCACTCAGGAAAACACAAAATGCAGGAAAATTGTCTGGTTCCCATGAAAATCACTCATCTATTTCATACAATTAAAAATGGCTGTCATATTTACATGAATATTAACAGACAAGTGGGACAAAGGAGGAGAGAGGAAGCAATAACCATCCTACTTGCTTCCGCAACACTAGGCAAGTTTTCCTGACTTGTACCAAAGAAACACGTAAGAGGACCATGAGGAAGGGAGAAGAACAAGACATAGACTTATTTAACGTGATATACTAGTGAAAAATAAAATGAGAAAATTCTTACCGGCATATCGTTTTTGCTATCAGGACAATTTTCATCCTTTTCCGCCTGAATCTGCTCCTGACTTCCTGATTTTATAAGGTTTTCAACTGGGTCTGGATCTTTAAATTCAGCTTCTGAACCCTTCATTGCATCAGTTTCATCTTTTACAGTAAGAATATCAGACATCCTCATTAGAAAAGGTTATTTTAAAATTCTATAAGAAATATGGAACCTTTAAGACAAAGAAAAAAATGGATCACTGAGTAATTTTAAATAATTAAAAAAAACCCTACACACCTAAACAGCTACCCAAAATAAACATGATTTTGCTGGAAAAGATATCCCTCCTCCTGTTATGATTTTTTCCCTGTCTTGTATCAGAGGGAGACTGTGATAATTTTCTTTTTAACCACTTTTATCAAGAGGTTTATAATAACAGACATCTATACAAAGAAGAACTAAGAGCTATGCCACAGGATAAGGCTTGCAGATTTTTCCTTCTGTATTTTAAAATAAACACTTGTGCATTCAGATACTACAAATCAAACTAGCTTCCAACAGAAACAAGGGAAGCTTTTCTCATTTGAAAGGACAAGAGAATTACATATAGATTTATTTTAAAAGGGTTGAAAGTAAATAGATGAATCATAATGCAACCAGCGTTCAAACATTCATAAATATCATTAAAACTTAAGTTTCCAAGTTACCATGTAACAACTGGACAAGTTCTGAATGCAGGAACTATCCTACCTTCTAAATGTAGCAAAACTAGTATTAATAAAATTAAGCACTATCTCAAAAGCATTAAAAAAACCAGAAAGAGACAGCTTTGGTAATTAGGATAACAACCACCATTATTGGTAATTATCATTTATATTAATAATAATTTATAATAACTTTAAATGCTATATAAAGATAACTCTAATAATTAAAGCTATAATAGAACCACCCCAATTTTCCTTAAGAAAGAAAACTTCTTGTCATTAATTAGCTACAGTGCAAGACGTAAAATAAAATAATTTTCCATTTCTTAAAAGAAACAAAGAATAAGTTCTGAGTGCCTGAAGTCCTTCTAGAAAACAAATAACAATCAAATAACATTACGGAAAAGTCTAAGTAAGATTCTGATTTAGTACCTGATATGTCCTACAGTGGGATTGTGGTCTTCCACAAAAATAAAATAAAATAATCCAAAGTTCCTTTTCACAGTTGTCAACCAAGATGTCAGTTGTAATGAACCATCTGGAATCTGGCAGGAGGAGTCCCATGTCCTTATCCCCAGTGTAGAGTCCTGGACAGAACTATGTTGTCTTGAATCTGCAAGAACATCCCTTTTGAATGCCTTAAAAAAAAAAAAAAATAAATAAAATAAAAATCAATCAAAGGAAATACATGGTACTTTTATTTGGAACAGGAGGAGAGGAGGAACATGATGACACTCAAAACCTTAAATAGTTATTTCAAGAAAAAATGCATAGAAGAAATCAGCATTTGTCATATCTATTCATTCTACTTTCTTTATCTAGCAGTAATAACATTTTTCATTAGACTTCCAAGACTCTTCTGTATTACAGAGTTAACAAGTATTCATAATAAAAATTTTGTTGGCATTCCTAGTGAAACTCTGTTTCTATAAACAAGCAGGTATCTTCCAGAAGAGTCTGAAAACACAGTTTGAAATAAGCAGCCCAGCAGGTGTGGAGGAGTAATAGGCCATGAAAGCTCACAAATCCCTGTTAGCATAACAGCATTTTTCCTCTCTGTCATAGTTAATAATCTACAAGCACAATACATAATCCATATTTTAGCCAACCTGAATTACAGAAGACAATTTTGAAAGTTAATTGCCCTTGAATGAGGATTTACGAATTTCTACAAAACTGACAATGTTCCATCTTCCCTCTTTTACAGATTTGCTTTTCTGAGAAATAAGTAATATCCCCACCCACAAGGAAGCATGCATCTAATAGCAAACAAGATGTAGCCTATGAACAGAGCAAAAATATCCTAAAGCAAAGAACACAAGTAACTCTTTTTGAAACCTGTGAAAGATACACTGAAATAAAATAGCTGAAGAGGATCTCTGTAGTGCCTTGCCCAAACAATTTTCTCATGACTAGCCAGCGTCTTACTAAAAAACAGTACATGTGATAATAAACATCAAGAACACCTTCTGTCACCTCAGTTGAACTACATGATAATTAGAATTGTTTCAGGAAAACAATCAAACAAGTGAAAAACATCAGAACTGTTTGAAGTGAAATAAAGAAACAAATGAGACATTTATTCCATGATTATAAACATGATTTTAATCGGTGTAGACAAAGAACCTGCACTAAACTGTTCATTTTCAAAATGAAGAGTTGCACTACATGCAGGAAGAAAGGATGGAAAGACAAGTCATGTGACTTATCTGCAACGAGTTGCATCTTAGCTGAAAGAATTTGAAACCATTTAAGCATTCTTCAGTATGAGGTCACTAGAAAGCAGGTAATATCCAAATTACAAGGTCAGGCTGTGACAACGCCCAGCCTTTTATCTGTTTTAATAATCCAATATAATAATTCAACAATAATAATTCAAGCATAACAGAAAACTAGCTAAATTTAACACTGACTTTACATGACAGAAAAGCCATATCCTGTATCAAGAGAAACCTGCAGAACTGAAGGAGGGAAGCAGGTTTTACAATGAAACAAAAGAAAGCAAATACTTTCTATTCTCTACATTCCACAACAGTATCACCAGCCTTTATTCAAATTGCTTTGTATACATGAAGATACTGCAATCTCTTGATCTCATCCTGGAAAACAACCATAAAAACAGCAGAAAGCAACACTTCAGAAGATACATGCACAAAAGGAATGAAGATTAATGTACTCCTACCCAAATAAATCCTGCAAAAGAGACTTGGGCAAGAAGAATTTTCAATTATCATTTAAACAGTGTGTAGCATCCAACACCTCTTCCCAAAGTGCTAAGTTAAATAGTTACAACCGAGGAGAACACCTCGTTGTGCTGAACTGGTCCCTCGATACGACTGAGAAGACAGAGATGGCATGAAAGAGCAGCACCACAGCCCACAGACTTCCAGGTTTCCTTGCAGGTGAAATTAAAGCCTGGCTACAATTACTTTTTTAGATCTGAAGAAACATACAGTTTGGTAAGACACATGAGATACTATAGACATTTTGACTTCATAAATCTTACTGCAAAGATGTATGGAAAAGAAAGATAAAAGATGAGCTGTGATTTGAGCCTGTAAGAGATCCTATTCACTGAATCTAATGGAGGGGAAAGGATTACAGATGAAAGAACAAATTGGAAATAAAAAGGTGCAGAAATGCAACAAAGGATATGCAGTGATGTTTGGTTGTTGAGTTCGTTTTTACGGACAAGCCAGATAGTGATTTAAGATTTATGAAGAAGCTCAGATTAACAGCCTCTACTGTAAACAAGACTTCAACAGAGATGCTGTTTGTTCTTGGTGACTGACGTATGATTTGTATTATATTTAGAGAAATGTTAAAAAAAAAAGATTACAGACAGAAGACAGAAAAAAAAACATTTATGTGCAGTTGCAAATATAATCTTGGAAATTAATTGTAATTTAATTGCTACTCCTATACAAGTTACAAAAGCAGTAACTGTAATAAACATCTTGTATTTTTTTGTTTAATTATATCAAATTCACTAACAGCTCGTGTTCCTTTGCAACACCATTTTAAAAAAAAGGCTATCAGCATACCCAGTTAACAAAACTCATGCTGCAAACATATTTGCTTGCCTATGCCAATCCAGAAAACTGATGCACAAGAAAAAAGTCCTTTTATTTTCTACAACCACCTAACTGCAAATCAGCTTAGAACTTGTTATGAATAGATTTTTCACCTGCAGATAGATTTAAAGCCTGCGGATTTTGTGCTATGTAACCTACAGTAAAAGGGACAGAATCAAGGAAAAGCTGTGTAGTTTAATTCACACAAAATAATATCTATTTTTTGGTTTTATATAATGTAGCTATTTTGAGTCAACCGGAACAACTATATGCACACCCACGAGTAAATGGCAAACCCTATGCTTCAGATTAACAGCAAAACATGCATAATAGAAAGGTGAATCTTTGCTTACCTGAAAAAGCACTTTGTTTTCATTAATAACAGCCATAGATTCATTGAAATTGGTAATGCAACCTTGTGTTTTCAACCCACAATAGTGAGTTCCATCCCTGAAGTTTCCTCTAATTCAGATAATTTTCATAGCTGAGATAATTTGGTTCTAGTTTCCAAACTCGCACAGATTGGATTAAAAAGGATCTAAGGAATTTTATGTGCTGCAGACTGAGAGGGGGGACAGATCACAGTCCATGCTTATGAATCCCACCTCTTTCACCTTGCCATATATTTGGATGTTAATTTCTCATGTCCCATGCAGGACAGGAAAAAAAAAGTCACTCTACTCTTTGAAGAGAAAATAAGTACTAGTAAGCAAACTGATTAAGTTGATTTACACTGAATCCCAACACTGGCCATAGACTGGATGGCGATACAGACCAATATAGGTCAGCAGATTTTAATGAGAGGCACTTGATACCTCTGTCCTAAAATTATCCAAACAGTTGAAAGGACTGAATATTAGTGGTAGAACATTACCTGTTTTTGCACTTAAAAATTCAAACAGCTAGCAACAGGTCTCATGAAAACAGCCTTCCAATTTTAGTGCCTTTTATAGGTGACAACAATAAGCACCTACTTTAATAGGCAGGCAGTACAAGGACTTGTACAAGTACAGAAAAGTGTAGGATGACATGTCATATTTATCTTCTTTAGCCTTCAGGATTGCTGACCCCATCTAAACACTGTTGAAATGTATGCTCCTCCCCTTCTTCATCATATTGGTAACACTATACCACCACCATTCGTCCTAAATTCTATTCTCTGTCTGAAAAGTGATAACCACTTTGTCTAGGCAACTATTCTGAATGTAATAATTTTCTGTCTGAAAAGGAGTATCAGCTGTGAGATGAAAGTCTAATACTATGTAGACATATGCTTTTCAGTCAGAAGATCATAAAAACTGTCAATGCTGCACTCTCATTGCTTTCTTTTGCACAACTCAGAGGACACGTGATAAAAAAGACAACATTGAGAAACCATTGCTGAGTTTTATGACAGAAGCCTCCTGAATCATGATACATGGAAAACCACTGGGTCCTTTGTTTCAGGTTCTGACTTGAAAATGATCATATGCAAACCCACTAAATTGACTTATAATGAGCGAGGATATTTCTGGGAACAGAATCTACTCAATGTAATCCAATTTCTCTAACAGGCATCAAGACTTCCATCTCCTTCTTGTTAGCAATGTAGATGGAGATAGGAAGCTTTGCTCTGCCCATGATGGAAGAAATCAATTCTTTTTCTTTTAAAATGAAGGTAAAAGACAGAAGGTGATTTTTTTGTTCTTTGTTAATGCTATTATGGATATCATTGCTGTCAAACAGACCCCAGGAACAGCTGTCAAAATAACTGGTATCAATCAAATTCAGGGCAGGAAATTGGATTAGAAGGATGGAGGTGAAAAAATCTACATTCAACAAACAAAGCGTACACACTGTCAATGGAAATGTAAAATGAGAATTTATTTCTTAAACAGGCTTCTGTTCACCAAGTATTTCAACAGAATCCTTGTGCAGGTCAAAACAGTATCCCTTGTCATAGACAATATCCACCTACCTCATTTTTACTATGATTACGAGTAGTTTACCCCCTAACCCAACATTCAAAAAAAATCAGTCAGTGCTGAATTTCCCAGTAAGGCTTGTTGCAAGTCACTCAGAAATCTCCAGACTGTATGCAGCACCTTGTCTTAGCTCTCAACATTTACTCTAGTTACATGTAAGGCTGTACTTCTCTTCACAAGTTGCTTTAACTTCATTATTCGAGCACTAAAGGCTGGAACTTAATTATCCATCTGTACTGTCCCTCAAACCAGACCAAGTTTATGTGAAACAGTACAGAGAAAGCTGTACTTGCTGTACTGTATATCTATGTTAGAGTTGAAAGAAAATAAAGCAAAACCAATCAATGTATTAAAAATTAAAGCAGGAAGCAGCAGTAGTTGAATTGTTTGTCTATCCCAGCACTGGAAGGCCTGCAACCACAGGAAAGACAGGTGAGATACAAGATCAAGAAGCAGTTGAGGCAGACAGTGCAGTAATATTAAGGCACAGAGACAGGCAGTAAGAAAGTCTAATATTTGCCCCAGCTTTTTACATACATGTGAAAAATTTGTACAGTTTTTTTTTTTTTACATTTGTTATATAGTTTCCATATGCTAAATGTGAAAAGACATACAGACAGAAACTGATTCTCTCTAGTACCTCTACATTTCCTGTAAGCATTTCCAAAACACCTCATACTTCCAAGGTCTTTCAGAAAAGCAATCCTAGGGAAGATGAACATAGGATGCAACACAGAAGATTTCTGACCAGCAACCAGGAATGCTCCATTCACAACTACAAGAACCCTACAAGAATGCTTTTCATGACCAAATTAATTGAAGAGGCTGGGAATGTGCTCAAAACAGCGGGGACAGAGTTGAGAACAGACTACATTAATTAAATAAAAGATATCTACAGTTACACATTTTTGCTGTTAAGTTTGCTTTCACTACAGTTATTTTCTTAATTCCCTAGCTTGGAGTCACAGAGCTGACATTCCTCTACTTAAAAGAAAGACCCTTTTATGCATGTACGTAAGCCAGAGGAATCACAGCAGTAGGTTATTTTCTACACTATTTATATTGTATTCCATCACACTGAGAAGAATCAATGTTGGGGTTACTTACTTCTATTCTCTTTGAAGCAGGATTATAAGGATAATCTTCCCTAGAGAGTAAGTATCAGGAAGGGGAAAAAATACATAAGAGATGCTCTGCACTTAACAACAATTACCTTTACTACAAAAAGACTACAGTAGTGTTGTCCTCATCAGAAGGTGTATTACTACTTAAGGCAAATCTACAAATTCACCTGTTTTTCCTTTGGGAGACCTGAGCTTTGTATAGGATCCATGCTATTTCAAAGACTCTGTTATAGAAGTAGCTGCATGAGAAAAAAAAAACCAAACCAACAAACACTGGCCTCTTACCATAACTTACACAGCAGCCTTGTGCAGCAGGTCCCTCCACAGCTTAAGTGGAAAAAATGATTGGTAAGTACAGCAAAGTCTCTGGGAACAGAGTCTTGCCTTACACCTAGCATATTGGTGATACAAGCCTTCCTTGTATGTGAAGCGCTTTTTTTGTGTGTGTGTGGTTTGGTTTTGAGAAAGGTCAGGACCTTCCCTAGAAAAAGAGATCTTTGAAGACTCATATAAAAGACTTGCCACAACAAGAGCTTTTCCAGCTATTTTTCACCTCAATTATTTTAGGAAATGTTTAAACACAATATAAACATATTTATATTAGCATCATAACCTCAGGGTTCCTGTGATCAGAACAAACACCAGCCCTCCCAACCAACCAAAAACACTTACAAAAAGTTACATGCATTTCTTTGTTAGGTTGAAAGGGGAAAGTGTTCATGCCTTAAGCAGAAAGATATTGATCAAAATTATCTCATTTTTACATGAACAAAAGCTATGGGTATAACTAAAAGGGAGTTACTGCATCCAGCTACTGCTTAGTTCTTGAGGAACACTATTTACACATAGTTTTCAGAAACAATTAATTTTGGGCAGTTAGACCATGCATCAGACAGCTAAATCAGCAGAGAACTCACTGCTCTCAAAACAGAGAGGTCTCGCTGCTGCTTGTTCTCCCTGTAGCCTCTGCCCAATGCTCTTGAAGTGTGGTCCCACCTCTACCTTTGGATCAGCTCTGGTGCTTGCTGAGCTTTTCCATGCTGTGATTCAACAAGAAGTGACCAAAAACCATAAAGCTCTTTTGCTAGGGCAGTTTGTGCTGGGCTGCTGAGCTATGGCGGTGCACAGGAAGTTTATACGAGCACTAGCCAACATGAAGTAAGCAGCAGGAGGGACAGAGAAACAGCTGTATCTCCCTCTTCTTGCAGCGGTGACTTTTATATCAGCTTTGGCCCAGTAGTCAACTAAGGACACTCCTTAATAGCACCAGCCTAATTAAAATAAAGCTGTGAAGGTGCAGATTAATACTTTTTTTGGGGGGAAAGAAAGGTCTCTTAACTGAGACAAAAGATGGACAACTGATAGGCACCTATATTTGGAACAAATTAGTCCTTCCTGGGAAACTTTTCTTAGGGGAGGGGTGGGAAAGGACCAGAAGAAACTGCCTCAGGTGATAAAGGAGAGGAAAGGAGAAGGAAAAACAAAACCAAAAAATCCACACCACCTTAAAAACCCTGAGAGCAAGGGATGATTCTAGAGGGAGCAACAGTTCTGCCCACCAACGGACCAAGCTACGCTCACAGATGCTCTGACAGCCATAAGCCAGGGTCTGCAGCCAAAGTCTCACTCTCCCTCTCTCAGTGCTTTACTTACCTCTGTGGCCCAGGGATTCAAAAACTTTTTAAATCTAACATGCACCTTTTATAATAATATAGCAGCTGATCTTAATATTACCATTCATTTTAAAGAAAATTCAAAGCAGCTCTGTATGATTATGAGACATAGAAACTGGAATTATGCAGAGGCAGCTATTCCCTTTTTCCAAAAAAGCCAACACACATAAACTCTGTGCCCATGCTTTCTGCATGTTGTCTTATGCTTAAAGTTTGAGGCCCATTAAACAACTAATTCAGGAGCAGAGAATCCCAGCCTCCCTACTGAACTATGACATTGTGCAGGTCTGATCTTATTCATAACATAGCATTTAAATAGGAAATTTGTCCATTTTTGAAGCATAAATCAAAAAAATCCCTAAATTTGTTTACATCTATGTACTGGAAAATGCTGTACAAATGAATCCATGCTGCATTGACTTAAATACACTTAAATCAAAGATTTATGCTTTTCCCAATGATACCACCTACACAGGTCTTAAGGTTGTACACTAACCAGTTAACAACTGAATGCTATTTACTGCCTTAGCATTAGAAGATACTTTTTATTTGATTCAATTTCCCAAGCTATTTAGTAATCAGATTTTCAAAGAAACTGTATGATGATAAATAGGAATACAAAAGCATAATGTGCAGTTACTCTACCTCTTCCAAAATTAATTAAGGACTGGATGTGTCCTACTGTCTATGCAAGTTATATCCTACTACTTACTGACTGTAGACATCATTAAAAAAATTAACTGGACAGAAATAGCACCAAATTTACCAGAAGACATTTGCAAATTTTCTTGAGAAAACTCCCTCCAAAGAAAATTCAGAAGACAGAAGGAAAATCCCACAATTGCAAACCCAATAAAAGGCTCTCATAGGTATGCTGTAGTTAACCTTGCTGCACTGGTTACACAAAGTAATCTGCTCTTTTATTTATGTCCTGTCCCTCTATCAGAGTTACTACTACAACAGCAGAAGTTGGCAGAAGAGAACATGTTTATACTTCAATCACTCCAGCCTGGCCTGGTGTCTAAGCTCACACAGACGTTCACTGACTGTGTACACCAAGATATGGGGCTTCACACTTGTCTGACCAAGGCACCATCATATTACCTTCCCACCCACTGACTGGTGCAAAGTCAACAGCCTTAAGAGAGGAAGGAAAGACAGAAAGAGACATTGTCTTAAAGCACAGCAGCAAGATTCACCGAACATCTACTTCATACCTATAGACACTTCAGATAATATACTGCTGGTAACCTGTACCTATTTGCACAATAATAATGCTGCATATCAGAAACAAAATCTGAAACTTGCCCTCAGTCTTGTAAAAATACTTAAAGACCTCCTTCTCTCTAGTGAGAAGTTCTGTATAGTACAATCTCTCAAACAATTGTGAAAACACAATATATTGCCCCTCTTTGTCACACTCAGGGTATAAGCTAGGACACTACCATTGTTCATAAGATAGCTGACAGGCTTTTAAAGATGACACCTTTCAAAGTAATAGGCATGTGAGAAGCCAAGACATATTATTAGTAACTATCCCTCCCCCTTCTTTTATATTTTAAATTCTGAGCAATAATCTAAGGATCTTTAACCCTGCCTCACCTTCTCCTCCGAGTCCACAACTGAATGCAATGGAAACACTTAGCTGACAGTGACAAAAGAATAACAAGGTAACTCCTTCAGGAACATAGATGCATACATGGGAATAAGAAATTTAACAACCAGCAAGACTTGAGCAATCTTTATTCTATATATTGATAGGAAACTCAAAATTTCTGTTCCAGAAAACTTGTACTCCGATAGGCTGAAAAAACACTGGCACCATACAGCGCTTCTTCAGAGTAACCTGGAGTGTTGGCTCCTCAGCATTCTGCATTCTGCACAGAGCACTGTCATTTTCTTATTAGTTCTCCTCTTGGACTTCACTTTGGACTTTTAGGATACAAACAATCAGAGCAAAGTACATCAAAGGAAGTAAACAACTTTGGTTTTCTCATGGCAAATGAAACAGTTCTCAGGATGTAGCACCTGCTACATGCAACATCACAAAGGGGTTCTGCTCAGGTGCTTCCAGCTTCCTGTTAAATCTAGCAGGCTTCAGGTATTTTTCTTTTTGTATGGTGCCAAAACATGTGCTTTTAATTAAAAAAAAAAAAAAAAGACAATTTAACCATTTTAGGAGAAGGAAAGGGTTGGCATACTAGGATACTACCTAAGAAAAAAACCAAACCAACACTACAATCCTTGTTTTGACTAGAGGAACTACCCAACATGAAGAACAACAAAAGTCCTCCTGACAGACCAGGGATGTTCAATCCACATGTTTCAACAGATTCAGGGTTTCCAATGAAATTAAAGTTCTAGCACTGAACAATCTGTGTTGGATTAAAACCGACTTGGCTAGCACATGCATATTGTTATAAAACACAACTCTGTGGCTAGTCCACTCTTATTAGGGCAACTAAAATAATCTTGAATGGTTTATACACTATTTATAGTTGTAGCTCCAGTAGGATCTGTTCTCAGTATTATTTTTTTTTGGCTGAAGAGGGAGAGAGAGGGAAAGAAAATTTCTGAAACAGACTTCAAGACAGTTGACTAAAAACTATTTTTCATATAATTGTCTCACTGGCAAGCATCTGCATAGGGTAACGTATGTTGGCAGACAAAAGCCATTTTAGCCTGAACACCATTACCGCATTAACCTTTCAAAAATTACATACCTCAGAAATAGCATAGCATTAGGTTAGTGGAAAATACAGATGTTGAATGGCTAAGTCCCTCCTCCCCCAAGGAACATGCCTGTCTAAAGGCATAAGGAAAGAACTATTTAGAAAGGCTTATGAAATACAACATGACATATCTTTAGTTTTTGCTAGCACAGTTCTGTTGGCTTGGGAGGTGAAACATGAATGCCCTTCTCAC
Source organism: Vanellus vanellus (assembly GCF_965231255.1). Taxonomy (NCBI): domain Eukaryota; kingdom Metazoa; phylum Chordata; class Aves; order Charadriiformes; family Charadriidae; genus Vanellus; species Vanellus vanellus. The sequence goes on from NC_138910.1 coordinate 8,077,984, forward strand.
ATGACATTGCTGTACCAGCAAAAGCTCTGTAGAAACAACTATGCTGACGGAAGATTTTGTTGGCTTAGCTTACATCATTCAGAGAAACCTAACTGACAGCAGAAAAACTCCTCCTGTCTCTTAAGCCGTTTCTACTCTGGGAGCTTTACAGCATATGCACACATAGTTCTGTGTCTGTGTCCCCACACCAGCACCCTCCCCCAACTTCAAGCCATTTCATCTTTCAAGCAATCCTCAACTCTACCCTTTTTATCTTTATTTTGTTTATACTGCATGCTCACTCATCATCCTTTATCAGCTTCTTTGTCCTCTTGCATATTTTTTGCCCATAAAATTTTCACTCATTTTTAACTATGTATTTAGAAGGCCTCCATCAATTCCATGAAACACACTCTGTAATACCACATAGCACAATACTCTGCATCACCATATAATACTGTTGTGTATCTATTTAATACCTTTAGGTCACAAAGTCATTCAGATCAAGGACCCCAAACTGCAGCATCTACCTGTTTAAAACTATCAAATAGAAATCGTCAGTTGTCTTTTAAAAACAACTCTCAAAAATTGAAGAATCACCCGTTATTAGATCATTCTCTGAAGCTAGATTTCTATCATTAAGGCCTTAAAATGGAACAGAAAGAGAGTCACAATATGCTTTGATGTGCTTGTTTTCCCTTTATGCTGTTATCAATGCTTACTAAATATGGTTGAGGCTTTATAGCACAATAAAGTATAGCCTGGGCTACTTAAGGTTGCTTTAAAAAAAATTTTTAAAACTTAAAACCTTGTTTTATATTACCAAACTGTAAACTAACCAAAGGTATCTTCAAGAGTCTTTTCAGCTTACAATTGATTAATATTAGTATATTAGAAACAAGAGAGAAGTACATAAATATTTTCAGTTCAGATGGAAAAAAAAACATCTTGCTAATCAAAATACTTAACAGACAACACGTAACAAATAAAGTATATGCAGAAAACATGTAACATCAAATAAAGTACATGCGATGTACATGTCCTCAAATGATACAGTAGCAAATTAAAACCTCAAAATAGTCAAAGGATTATTTTGTCCCCCAGTTATTTTAAGTAAATAAATTGAAGCATTGCCTGTGATTATTTTCAGTAAATATCCTTCAAATAGCAGCTTTCTTAAAAGCTACAAATCTTCATTTCATTTAGAAAACAGCCATCCACAACTGCACACAGCAGTTCTAACACTAACACATTTTTATATGGAATTCAGGCTTTATTCTTAGAATACGTAAGTTTACATTTTTCCATTGGTATTTCCACCAATAACAACAGGAAAAAAAAAAGGGTCTCTAAACCAGACACAGACATTTCAATAGCAGATGATAGGAATACTCTCCTAGAGTTACCAGGCCAGATTTAAAATTCTGTTCATGGCTCTAGATCGCCAAGGTTATGAATTGGGCTTGGCTTTCAAAAGTTATGAAGCAAAAGCTTCAAATACAATAGGCACTTTCTTTCCCCCTTATAACAAGAATCACTAACTTGGTGAATTACCATACCATTAAAGTGTCTCCCTGCGTAAAGTAAAATAAAGATAAAAAACACCAAAGCAAACAACAAGAGAAACACCACAAAACTTTCCATGGGTCACTATCAACTCTCACTTATGTATTGTGTCCATAGCTTCACAAAATACTACATCACATCGACAAGGTACATACATACATCATTTAGCAGCTTAAAAACATGTTGATTATAATCATAATTTAACAACAAACCAGAATTTTAAAATTGTCTGCCTAACAAACATTAATCCTTTAGCTGTGTATTTTTGCTCAGTTTATAACAAAGCCATAGCAGTTCTGATGTATGCTTTAATAGTGCAGAAACCTGAAAAATATTTAAATGACCATTGATCCTCATGGAATCAAGCATCGTGATTTTTAATAGCCACCCAAAGTTACTTGTTATCTCAACAAAAGGTGATTTGGTCCACAATACAAAAAAAGAGTCATCAACATCCCACACAAGAAAAAACATTTTTATGTAGCTTACTGTAAACACTCTTCCTATTTTGATTTGAAATTCTATTTTTCAGTTCAAAACTTATCTTTATTAAAAAAATTAATCTTAATTGTAGTTCCTCATTAAAATGGAGATAACAGCAACACTTAAAAAATTATATATAGACATCTCCCCATTTTTGTTGCCTAGGGAAACTGGTTTGTTTTAGCAGAGATATTTATAATGGTTTTCCAGTCCTAGCACAAGTAAAGTATCCAGTAAATAAAAATTAGCAAGAATGCCATTATTAAACCAGATGATGTAAGAAAAAGGTTTTTTTAATGTTAATGTTGAAAGAAAGAAGAGATTTAGGGATAATCGCTGTTAATTGATTAGGCCTAAAATGGCTTTTGTGGAAAAAAGGAAAACCAAATGCAAACTGCAATTTGTTTACAGACATTTTATTCTTCTCCTTTCAGACAGTGTTTAAATACCCTATTTCAGAACTCACATACCTGCATCATACTGGCATTTTGCTTCATTATGCAGTTACTGAAGACGTGCTTTCCATAATATCTTATACAACGCTTTGCGTATGCCTTTAGAGAGCGTACTGCACAGCCATGCGTAGCTGATCACTCGGCGTGCGTAGGTCTGCACTGAAGCAGTCTGTTGAGGCACTTGCTGAAGCCTTTGAGACAATAGAAAATCAACAGCTGGGCGCCGCGCTGTCAGTGACACCCAGCCAGTCACCAGGCACAGCCACCAAAATGCACAGAGCCTATACTGAGCTCCTCATTAGTAATTCTCAAGCCACTGATACAAAAGCCTTCTGAAGCTGTGAACGTGCTATAAAATGGCTGTACAGATTTTAATCACTTTCGCCATTAACAGTCAGACTACTCTCAAAATGAAAGTTTATACCACACTAGAAGAAATTCTGATGTGATACAGAAGTAGGACAGAAATGTTCATACTGTAAAGATCTTAATTTCCTTTCCAAACGTTTTTATTTCTTCAGTTTGGCATTGTGAACACAACTTAAAAAACAACAGTAAGTTAGCTCAGTGCCAGCAGATAAATGCAGTTGTCATCGACAGCATGAATACCATGATAATTTTCTAGACTGGCACATAACCTCTATCAGCACACAAATAAGGAAGAAAAATATTTTCTGAGCAGAGGGGTAGAAAAAAAGGCATTTATTATGATATGCTAATTATCACACTTCCAAAAGTCGGTATCCAGACCAGGGGTCTATAATTTTCTTGATTGTGAGAAACTGCTATAATGACCCCATCTGTAGCACTACCATAGTATTCTGCAGTACTACTGCAGAATGATAATCCCCCTTCTGTACTTCTCTAGCAACCACCCTGAGGAATCCTGCATACCAAGTAAGGCTGGAAGGCAAATGGAGCAGCATTTTGAATATGGGGGCTCCAGAGAGGGGCGATGGGATCTTGGGAGGCTATCATTCCTGAACAACAGTAGATCAGGACCCTATATTTTTAAGTGACAAGGTTAAATATATATATATTTAAAATATATATGCATATATACATACACATACACAAATATACATTTCTATAATATAACAAGCATAGGAAATAATAAATAACAAACAGCAAGCATAGGAAGATTTAGACCTGTCACAGACTGTAGCAGTCTCGGTACGAAAAGATCTTTTTATGTGTATGTTTTTTATATACATTTATAAAAAGATCCGAGACTGCTACAGTCTGTGACAGGTCTAAATCTAAATCTTCCTCTGCTTGTTATTCCTCTCTTCTGCTACCTCTGTGCTCCGTCTTTAAAGCCTCCACTCTTACTGGCTGCAAATGGCAGTGGCGCACACTCCACACACCTTGGCTGTCATCCCTGACCAGCAGGATCATTAAAGGGAAAAGGCTTCCCCCCTGCAACTTGGAACACCTGTTTTCTTCTTGTGCATGGCACGTTCAATGTAACTTCTGGCTATCTCCGTTCTCTACTCAACGGTTACCTCCTTACATTACTACACAAGCCAGCCATTCCTGCCGTTCTACCCCAGGCTATAGCTTCACAGTTCTTTTGATCTAGATAAAGCTGCACTGTATCACACGTGTTGCCCCATCAACACACCCAATTAGCTCCCAACAAACAAGTCTACAATAACCCTAAAAAAGTACATACAAAAGGCATAATTCTGGGAGGCCCTTGATATTTTCACTAATGTTTCACCTCTTCTCTTTCACCTGGCCTGCAACAGGAGCATTGTTCTTCATGATAGACTTCTAGACTTCTTTGGCAGGATGTTAAAGAATAAAATTCCCTTTTTTTTTTTCTTAAAATGATCAAATTATATGATCATATAATGAATTCCATATAGGCGAGCACTTATGTGCACAATACATTCACTGCAGGGTCTGTACTTTGAATGCCGCCAAAGAGAACAGTTTTTAATTTTTCGACACACTATGCAGATTACAATAATGTCAGAATAATCTTTTAAGTAGTCTCCTTACACAACGCTAGGAAAACATGTGTGTGCACATGTATATCTGACTACTGATATAGTTGAATTTGGCATTCACATATATCACTGCAGATACTAGGAGTATTTTTTTAATCATTAAGGTCAGCAACAAGCTGCAGCTATGCCAGAACAGGAAATAAAGCATTATCCAAGGGAAAGAGAGAACTGGGTAATCAACTACTGTTATACTTTGCTCTGCCACTTAAATTGATATTTTTCCTAAAATTCACACACTCACATTATAAAGAGTCGTAAATGTACCAAATACTTATTTTTTTATTTTTATTAGCTTCTGTAAGTCCTATTCTGGAGACTGTCATCCTACAGGAGAGGACAGACTGGTCTGGGTTTACTTTCTCATAAGAAAAGCAAAACCTTTTTTTCCCCCTACACAAATTTATTGGTCTGCTCTAACTGATGGATTAAAAATAGGAATGGCAGTCATTACATTTTCACCCCATAACTAGAAGCTTATCCTTCAGCAGCAGCTTATAAAAAAAAGTCTCCAGTGAATTCCATGAGGCACTTCCACATAATCCCCACCTTCTAGGTGTCCAGATTCTATTAGATAACATTACTTCTTTCCAGGAGCTCACTGTTTCTCATTATTTCCAGATTTCATTAAAGTTGGAAATGGGAAAAGACTGCTGAAGTGAGGGGAAGGAACAAAAAAATAAATAGAGGCAATCTAAGGTGGAAGATCCCCAAATGCGGGTCTACTTATTATGATTTCAATGCCTTCAATGAGGCTTTTTTACAATCACTACACTGAAACCACAAGAAAACCACCAATGCCTACAACAACCAAAGTTTTCCTTAAGAAATGAGAAATAATTTTAGCTTAATATTAAAACAGACCTGAGGGCTTCTGTGCTTAACATTAAAAAGGAAGAGAGGATTTTGACAGGAAACAATAGTTACCTGAAATATTCCTGCCTAGGAAATGTACTCTATAAATGCTTGTTTGTTGTTGTGTCTACAGCTCTATGAACACCTTTATACAGTGCCAAATGCAACTGTGTAAATGAATACAGAAATAACTCAGTAACGTATGTGAAATAGGAAAATAATTTAAACTGAATATTGTAAAAACAGTGCCTTAACTTTTCTTTTAAATGAGACAAGACACCAGAGTTAATACACTTAAGATAAATAACTTTTATCCTGGAAACAGGATTTGAGCACTCAGGGCTAGTTTACAATTCCATTAGCAACCCTGACTTAGTCGATCTTCAACTCGGAACATGCATAAATTGTATTTCTTATCAAACACACACAACTACATTTGCTAAAATACTATCTAACAGAATAGGCATTATAAGCTCAGAAACAGATACACAAATAGAAAGTTTCAATTCAATTTAAATTTCAAAGCAATACCACATATCAAGCATACAAAACAGATATTTGAGAGATAAATGAAAAACAGTGTAGAAAGCAATCAGATGCTTGCTAAGGGAGGAAGGATTCTCTAGGCTTACTCAAGAAAAAAAGTGAAGATATGCAACAGCCACAACCACTTCAAAACCATTTTCCTGACAAAACAATACCCTCTCATAGTTGTACTGAAAACCTCAATACAAGTAAGTGATTGTGAAAATAAGTATCTTCACTTTTTTTTTTTAAACTCATAACAAAATTACACAACTCGGTAAGTGGCCAAAGTGCACCATCAAGTGCCCCCAAACCAGTATCTGACTCACAGAATACAGGAGACTGGACTGCCCTGAAGGAAATTTTCTGTAAAACCTGAACAAGAGTATTGTCACAGACAGAAATCCGAATTGGTTAAAAGAAAATATAAAAAAATAACATGCTCTATTACATAGAATGTATTTGGGAAGCAGGTGTTACTGGCTCTGCAATATCCAATCACTTGAGGCACAAGGGCCCTATATTCTCCCAAACAACTCACAGTAAGATTTATAGGCCTGTATATTTTCAGGGCAGAAAAGGCAGGACACAAATTCCTGGAGGAGGAAACACACAGCTAACAAACTGAAATGTTCTAACAGCCTTTACTTTTAGAAGAATGAACAAAGGAAGAGAAAGAAAATTCGTTCTTTGAGGACTCAAAGAACAAGCTAAAAGGCAAGCTTCTGGACCAACTAAAAGACATTTAAGAAAAAGCCTGAGAAACAAAAAACTTTTTAAAAGACTGGGATAGGATAGTTTAAGTAAACTACTTATCACAATTCCAAAAATGAAGTTTATCTATAAACCTGAAGGAAATAGAGCAGCTTTTCTCAGTTACATGAACAAGGGAGACAGTGTAAGTAATCTCTGGCCTATCTACATGAGCTCTCAAGGCATGTTCTGATCATGCTAATTTTCACCCACTTGACTGATTTTGAGTTTGTCTTTTCGGAACTGCTAATAAGTCTTAAACATTTGATGGAACAGAAATACCTTTATCTCTACCCTTAGAGAAATTACATAACTCCAGACTGGTCATGAATGCCTATTCTCTCTATAGTTCATATCATCTCCCTATAAAAAAGCCTCACTTCCAAGAAAGCACAAATGCTCAAGCACTGCAATTTCATTCCCTTGCACCGTAAGCACAGTTTAGACAGTAAAGTGATGAAGATAAAATAAACACCTTTCTCTGGTGGTTTTATTTTTGTTTCAAGAAGTGAAATATATCCTCGTTCTTACTAGTATAAATGAAACAATTTTACTGCTCTTTACAAACTAGTCACCATTTAACTATGGTTACTAGATAATGACGAAGTGTTGCCCACATCTAAATACAACAGACCTTAAGCTAAAGCCCTACATTTAAGCAATCCCAAAACACTGACTGTGCAAAGCGAGTCTTAAAGACTAAATGCAATTACATTTCAAATGCCTTCTGGACAATGGATAGCAAACAAACAAGTGTCTGTCTGGTGGATCCATTTGTAGGGCTTATTGCTGATGAAAGACTAAGTGATTGTTATTTAAAAAGTCTAGCATAAAAACAAGCTGAAAAAATATTTCTAGCATTCACAGAATTCAAGACTGAAAATCTCTTTACAAGTACTGCAGTTTAAGCACACAACTGAGAAATGCCCCATGCTAAACAAAGAGTGAATATATCAAAGTCAGACTAAAGATCAGTTAACTTAGTTTTGTCACATACATGTTTAATCACTGTATTCTCTGTCCTTCCACCCCCAGCTGTTCCTATTACTGAACATTCTCATTCACTGTTACTTGTAAAAACAGGTCTATAACCCTTTCAAAACCTTCATATTTTCTCCACAAACGACCTAATCGTACTTCATTGTTGATAAAATAAAAAAGATAACGTGTAAATTTAGTCTTAAGATGACAAATTCATGTGAACCTAAGGAACACACTGTCTAGTTTTGCATTCATATCTTGATTTCAACTTTTTCCTGAACTGTAGTTTAAATTGGGATTGTTCTAGACATTCTGCTTTTATACAGTCTCATCCAAATGCCAGGCATTAGCTAAGCAGAAAATTAAGCTACTCATTTGCAGCTTGGAGTTTAAGGTCATCTCAACTGCCTGAAAGTAAAACCAATATACTGTAATATCCTCTCAGCCACATGAGGTTCATTGTGTTTGGGGGTTTTTTAATGAAAAAGCAACAGTCTGAACAAAAAGTAACATCTCTGATCATTTCCTCTGGACTTCCCCATAAGTGACCCAGTAAGTAGACTGATATAGCGGGCCAGGTATATGAAAGTCCCAGATGCTTAACAGAAATTTTTTTAAAATCACAATATCTGCTTTAAGTACCAACACTCAGAACAAACTTGTGTTGTCTCACTGGATATATTTTTCCATTTCCCCCTCATTTTTTTTTCATAACAAAACCTGGTCTCCATAAGGTATGTGATATGCAAATAATAATTTTTTAGAATGTACTGATTTTGAAGCCATGCTGTCCAAACCCCATGAGCAATACAAAGAGCTGCCACACTAGGCAGGGGAGAAGAAAGTTGAGGGGTCCAAAAATCATTTTTTTTTTTTGGTAAAGACACTATCAAGCAACCCATAAAGCTAAGTTTCTATCTATTCCAGCAATAAGGCACAATGACCAGTAGTTTTGTGAACACAGAAATGAGAATAGAGAACCGTAAGAAACTGTTTATTCTAAACAGTGTTATTTTCTGCAAAAGAACAGCTGAAATAGAAGTTCCCAAATAATAATGCCTACCCCCCAAAATAACAAAACCCCAAACAACAAATCTTCTCTCATGTTTGCAAAATTCCATGTTGGATAGCACAACAAATTGTGTTATGATCCCAAGGAATTCTAAACAACTATGAACACGGGACCAGCGCTTCAATGCCAGGTGCCTAAAAGCAAGAAAAGAGGAAAGGGGGAGGCTTCAGCTAGAATCACAACAAGCAATTCCGTTGTAATCCCACATTTCTCAATTGCTTCAGTTGTTCCTTGTCCTTTCCCACAACTTAACATTTACTATGTTGCTATTTATCAGGTGCCTACACTAAACACTCTTAAGATCACTATAAGCCAAAACCAGACAGTTTCTGAAAATAACAATATTATTCCAGCCTTCTGGAAAGCCTGTGATTTGCCAGAAGTCCTTTCCTCCTGTGTTCCCCCTGTGTAGTTCTATATACTCTTAAAGTATATATACTCTATACAGCTGTAGCAATGGCTGCCAGTACCCTTTCATGTCATAAAGCAGGCACAAAGGAAACCCCTAAAGAAATCACAAAACTTCTCATCTCATCAGTTCCAATCCTCAAGTACTTCAGAGGCAAAAGCCTAAGGAATGCATTAGTTTAAATCAAGGGAGATATAACAGCCTGGACAAATAAATATTTTTTCCTAGTCTGAAATTTGACTACAGTTTGCCAGTTTAGCATAAGTCTTTATTACTATCCAGAACTCAGAATCTGAAAATAAACAGGTCAGATAAGACAAGAGTGACAAGCTTCCTCAGAGCAGGTATGTGTTACCTTCCACCCATCCAGAAAGGAATGAGAGTAACAGTAGAGTTGAACCAAACAAATGACAACACAACATGGAAGGAGGATCTGAACCACATATAAAAAAGGGGCTAGGGAAAGGGTTGCAGCTTTTCTCTTGCTTTACGACAATGGAGAGGATTTGGGAAGCTGGATATTTTTTAACATTGTTTTTCAATTTATTTTTCTCTCCTGAAAAAAATAAAATCCAGAGTATCAGCTTTACTCCTCTATTTTGTTCTAACAGTAAATGGTTTTGGTATATCTTGTGAGATAAGTATGTTCAACCTAAAACAGCAAGAGCTGAAGTCGTGAGAGACTTCTGTTAGCTCTGGAATTAGCAGTTTCAAGGACTTTGTTAACACCACCCCTACTCCCACCCCAAATTTGGATAATGTCAACTTCTTCAGCACAAAGAAAGATCTTTTTAAATCCCAAAGTGTTTAAGGTTAAACAAGACCCGATTTCTCATGTAAAAATCAACAGAGGGAGGAAGAAAGGAGCAAGGAGAGAGATGGGTAAAAGAGACAGAGAGGGACCCTAAGAATCTAAGAATACCAGGAGTCAACACCTGATTTTTACTTTCTTGCATATCTGTACAGTCAAGCATCTCTACTCAAATGAGATAATATATTATCAGACCCTAAAGGGACTTTAAGGTAAAACAGCATCACATTTAATATCTAAGACTAGTTAAAAAAAAAATAAATTCACTTAATGCCACATAAATGGAGATTATTATTTTTTAAAAAACTAGGGCTGGGACCTGTAGTAGCCACTCAAGATACATCCTGCAATAATACAGCTTGGATAGAGGGCTTTGCTAGATAAACAAAAGCTTTTTCATAGATGCAACACTAATTTTCAGAATGTTGCTAGGGCAACAGCAGACTGTAACAAGAATTTCTGAATAATGAGCTAGGTGGCAATATATGAAGATCTTAGACTCCTGACTGAATTATTCATATGTACTCCTGAATAGTGAGATTTATAAAAGCAATAGCCTTATTCCATCACCACAAGTGGAAATACTATGTACCCCGTCTAGAATATTTATAAGAGTTCTAAACATGCATCTTTTTATTGCTTTAACACGATATGTAAGGCAAGATCACTAGTCTGAACAAAAAAGGCTCATGGCTCTAGCATAAAGAGACATAAGCAGTTATTTTGCATAAAATACTGTTACACAATCTAAAAGAATAGTTTTTCTAAGTCAAAGCCTAATTTAATTTTCTGTCTAAGATTCTCCTTGTACTGATTCAACAGTAGTTCCAGAGAGACAGGAACAAATCTCAGCTATTATAGAGTAAGGACCAGACTGAGAAGAACTGGACACACTATCCACATCCATAGCAGGAATTCTGCCACATACAAAATGCTATTGGAAGAAGCCTTATACACAGTCTAGAGATAGTCTGTTATTGCACTTGAAAAGAAATGGCAGCAAGACTTGGCAAGATTTTTGTTAATTTAACATTTTCAACTCTGGTAAGTCAATACACCACTAAAACTTCCGAACTAACATAAATACCTTCATTTGGCTTTCCAACAAAGTCTCCAATTAGCTGGTGTGGACAAGGCCAGCTATAACATTCTTCTTTTGCTGAATGACAGAAGAGAATTATTTTAATGTATTCTAGGACTGAACTGTTCCTCCCTGTGAGTTCACTGAGAAGCTGTGATGACATATGCAATTCACACCTCACCCCCCCCCCCCGCAACAATCTATCCCATCTTTTGGGGCTTTTTGCCACAGATCTCAGGTCCCCATTTTAAACACCAATAAAATCATAATATTTGTAATTATTTTAGGCAAAATCCCCAATTTCTGGAGATTAATATAGTCTATGCATTGAGATATAAATTCATATGCCACAAGACGACTGTATATTAATGTTTGGACCTACAAACTACAAAGCTGTTTTACAAAGCTGACATAGTCAGAAGAAGTTGCAAGAACCACAGTAAAAGGTGGATAATCTAATTATTTTATATTGAAGAGCATTTATCAAAACAATTCTCCATGAAGTATCTCTGTTTACTAAGTGCAATTGTTTCAGTTTAGTTGATTTTCAATTAATGTGCATTCATTTCAGGATAAGCCCTGCAACAAGCTACACATTAAATTGTCTTGACATCATGTATGACAGCTGTACAGATCCGAATACCCCACGGACAGCTAGAACTAGTTTTGAAACTGAAGTTCATCTAGCGAAATCTCACAACAATAAGTTGACATCTGGTCAAATTTTACCAGCAAAGCTTTCCATGTCAGCAAAGCTTCTTGATTTAGGTTATAGCTAAACCAGTTTTCTGTGGAATCCACAATTCAAGAAGAATGTTCAGTGGAGACAGTCTAACTTGCAGAAGATTAAAGTATCTGATTCTTACCGCTAGTCTTCCTGCATTGTTTATAAATGAGCTACTGTTCTCTGCAGCAGCTTCAGCCTAAACGGGTTTAAGATCCAGTGCTGAGCAGTGCCCTGCATTGCAGTTGAATCTTGTAAAATTCCTTTGTTTAACTTTCTGGTCAGAGGGAGGTCAGAAGACAACTGCCTCACTAATAGGATGGCTTCATCCAACAGCTGTTAAAGCATGATTTTGTATCTCTAAACTGAAAATCCTGGTAACAAAGTAGAGTAAAATCAGTATCTTGCTACTTCCTAATGAACACTTCTGAAAGCACATTATCAGAAGAACAGCAGCTTAACCGTCCAGACCCGAGCACAAGGGAGACTGAGAGCTGATTCTTCCTTTCCCCAACTGAAAAAAAAACATGGAACATAATTTTCTGCTACCTTGGTACTCATACCTTTCAAAGACATTTCTTAAGAAGTAGAGGGTTCAGTAAAGAAAGCAGTGCTAACTTCTACATTAAGTACCAATTTTTTTGTGACGGCATCTTTTCCTCTTTCACAGTACAAACACCAAAACAAGAGGCTACACGTTAAAGAAACTTACCAGGATCAAACACTGTATCTCTTTCCAGGGGAGGGAGGACAGAAAAGTAAACTTAATGGATTTGGTTTATAACATGATGGATATTTTTATAAAAAAAAAAAAAAAAAAAAAAAAGGAACATAGGACAAATACTGCCACCAGTAAGTTCATATTCTGAAGGATGTCTGTAACTTACACTGTAAAGTTGAGATGAGAAACTAATACTGTGCATTAAAACTTAGTGAATTTATTTGAAAAGTTTCCTGGAAAACAAGTTGAGACACCTACAAAGGCATGAGGGAAATGAAAAATAAGCACCATTGATTTCTTCAAAAATACCTCAAAGGCTGCATGACCAAGCCATTGCAAATTTGCCAGGAGGAAAAAAACCCACACCTTCAAAATGCAAACACCAAATGTACTTTCCCCTCGCTGAACACAGGCATATACACCCAAGTTTGGGGGCAGAAACGTTTTGAAAGCTTAAAAGGAAAGAAAATCTTGCTGGAAATCAGATCTTTCACATTTTAAGTGTGTTTATTTACAACCTGTATTATGCTTTACCTAACATAGGAAGCATGACCAGGGAAGGTCAGTGCTACAGTCATTCTCTGTGATACCAAACGTGGGATCAGGAAAGGAGATGGTTTAGAGAGACAGCCAACTTTAACACTGCTCTACCACTGAATAAGTCAATCCTTAAGAATCCTACTAATACAGTCAGAATATTCGAGCAAATTATTATTATTATTAATTAATAGTATAGCTATTAATAATTATTATGTTAGTAATTAGAAGGCTTACTAACAAAATGTATCATAACAAGGAGTAGATTAAAAGAGTGGACAAATGGATAAGACAATGAGGGGAAAACAGGCAAAGGAGTTAGCACTGGAGCTCTGTTTCATTTCAGTCCTACTACGTGAGACACAATACTAACATCTTCGGATCACAAAATATGGGAAGTACGACCAGCAGAGGCAAAAAGATGATCTTAAGGATACTGATAACAGTACCAACTGTTACCATTGACAGAAATTCTTAAAACAAGTAGTCATCCAATAGAAACAAGATGAAAGATAAATCGGTAACCAATCCTAAGATGGGTATTGATTCTCTGACTAAATTCACAATGCAATGTACCCTTGAAAAAGGTAAATGCAGTAAGATGTACCTACCATTCAAGTTATTCTCAGAAAAGCTACAGAAGCATAAATGCCATTCTAATCAAGTCCTGGTGAGACCTTACATGAAAGATGGTATTTGCACTGGTAAAAACTTTTATGGAAAACATCATTTCATTCTAAAAACAAGGTAGCTGAAAAAGACCATCTAGCTTAGTCGAAACACAGACTAAGCAGGTCAGGCCCTTATTAGATGGCACGTGTGGCTGTAGTAGGTAACAGGTAGGTAGAAGAGCTACTTAAGCTAGAGGAAAATGTTACCACAAAACCACGTGACTATAAGGTCGCCACACTCAGCCAGGCTGGAGGCCAGGAGGCATCACAGAACCAGATTTTACTACTGCTATTCAGCAGGAGAGAAAACAGATAGCAATTTAATTAACATTACAATAAAGTTTGACACAGTTATGAAAGGATTATATTCTGTAATAAGAAGGAACTGGACTAAATGACTCACAGAGTCTCTCCCTTCCATCTTCAGGCATATTCATGCAGTGGACAGTGCATTAAGTTGCATACTTGTCCACAAACATTCCATTATCTTACTGATAACTACTGCTATTTAATACCAGAGTACCCGGATGGCCTAGACTCAGTGGGAACCTACTGAAAATTTGTTCATGCAACTTTACTTTCAATTAGCCCAGTCAGAAGCCTTCTTAGGAATGGCAAGAATTTTCCCTTAAAATTAAAAGGAACTCGAGAGAGTCTAGTTACTTGTACTTTATTTCAAAAAAATTCAAAGAGTTTAAAATCAATTTTACATCCTCCAACATTTTCTATAGAAGCCTATCTTATAACATCAAACATTTGAGAGAATCCATCTTCCTTATAGTAGTCATGCCTACACTTAACATATATATAGTACATAGGCATTCTGACTTCAAATATAGTTTAAAAGTTTTAGAATCACTGCCGTTAAAACCATGTAAGTGCAGCATATGCAGACATTAATAAAATATGGATACAGAAAACAACTACTGATACTGCAAACATAAGAATCACAAGGTTAATAAGGTATGAGCAGTATTAAAGCTGACTGTATGTTAACTTCATGCATGAGGACTTTCTTGTTATATCAAGAGCTAGTCAGCTGCCCAGATACAGACATCTAGTGTGGGCTGATATAACGGATCTACAGGAGACCCTGCTGGCTTTCTGGAGCAGCATGGGGAGACAAGATATTTAGCTGGTCAACTAAGAACCCGTGAGATCACTCTGATCTCAATCAAGCAACAAGCTTTAGAATTGTCACTACAGATCTAAAACATGCCTGAATTCACACATTGTCTGATCAGAGCTGAAAAATCTTTTCAAGGTCTCCCACCCCCAATTATTCCATATGTTAAAAATGGCCTAAACTGTTTCCTGCTTAAAATTAGCCTATGTATCATTGCATATTGGAAGACAGGACAAGAAAAAGACATACTGAGAGAATACCTACACATTTATACTGTTTCATAAAGATCAAGAAAAGTAATTTTAAGCCTTGACACTGCTATGGACCAAGGAAGGTAAACACAAACACACAAACCCAGTTTCTAACATTGTCAACAGAAAAGGCCAGATAAAAAGATGACTATATTCTGAGCTGGGACAGCTTTCACTACTATTGTGATAAGCAAGTCTTAATAAGGGCTACTGTTCTTCATGCTTTTCAAATTAAACTTCACGGTGTCCGTAAAGGCAAGATTAAGTAACAACTAACGGGATGTCACACCTGATGATGAACAGCCAACTGTTAGAATATCATACATTGCAATAATTGGGTTATCCCAGTAATCTCATTTATTCTGTTCATAACACTGCTTTAAGAATTTAGCCTAAAGGTACCAATCAAAGCTCAGAAATGTTAGTCAGACCACGTTATTACTTATGACACTGGATGAAGGCTCTTCTGTATTGAAATCATTACTAGCTAAGCCCAGTCTGGACTCAGTTGCTTCTCCCAGTAACAAGAATGTCCACATAAATACAGGTGTTCCTCTCCAGAAGCCATTACTTGAAAACAGAGAAGGAAACAGGACCTGTGTAGTGTTACCACATAAGGCGTTAGGATGAAAATCATAACATTTTCATAAATTAACACAATAGTTTGTGTAAAAGATTCATATCCCTTTACTAGATCACAGGTCTAACCAGAAGGCATTAGCATTCCTATGGAAGCCTCCATAAAGTCACTTATAGCTTTGCATGTCCTCTTCCTCCTCCCAATCCACACCACAAGGATGACACCTCAGACCAATACTGGTACTGGCTTGTACAGCTTTAAACCCTTGAAAGTGTAGTTTATTTTTCCATGACAATAATGCAATGTGCAACAAAACATGCACCTAGAATACTTTTTAGAGATTATTTGCAATGAAAATACATTAAAGATCATTTTGATGTGCTTAAAACTAAAAAGAAACTACAACACCTAAACTAGGAGACTAATCAGTTGTAATCTTCATTGCAATTAAAAATCAAAGACTCATTACTGCCAATTCTAACTGTAGAACTACTATCAGAAGATACTATGAGTATCCAATTATCCGTTTGACCACAGTTTCTTCCACTGAAGTATACGCAACAGTCATTAACACAAAAAAATTAGTCAGTTCCCCTTGATTTTCCATTGGAAAGCCATTAGGCAAAAGTTCTTGTCCGGCTTCTCAAGTATAAGAAGGATAAGGATGCATCAACTCAAAAAGACAAGCCAAGTTTTATTTTTGAGTCAAGGTACCGACAATCTATGTAGCTATGCTAACCAATCAACCTATTTTATGAGAAGACATAAATTGGCAACGGTTCGGTTCTTGCTTTAAGTTATGGAATAGATTCAATAGATTACAAAAGAAAGGGAGAAAAAGAATCTAATTCTGGCAGAAAGTTTTACTCTTTGAACACCTACAGAGCACACTGACCCTGAAATCTAGCTCTTTATCCAAAAAATAGAGGGATTTACAATGCTTTACAGGAAACAGGCTTTTTGCTGTACCTTCTGTTGAAATACTCCAAATCACACTGTGGCAACATGGACAAGAATTCCCCACAAACTGATTTACTAATTTTGCTACTGCATCATTTGGGCACAAAACCTGAACATTCAATCAAAGCCTAAGTTATAAGGCTCAACAATTTCCCAATGCCTCTTAAAACTCCTACTGTATCTCCACAAGAACATACTGAATTCTTCTGAGCTCACTTAGAATAAGAAAACAGATGGAAATCTTCTTCTGGATCCAGCATGCCGGTCAATGATGCAACTACTCCCAGCTACTCACTACCAGTAGGAGGTTTTTATGCCCAAAGCTCTGACATCAAAAAGGACTGTGAGAACACTCCTCAATCTGCTGTTGGCAGAAGCACTCGAATTAGTTCAAACTTCACTCACCAGCTGCACACCAACAGCCTTTTCTAGATTCAGCTGTGCTAAAGAAGTCACTGATCTCACTTCCAGTCACCATTTCCTCCATCTGCCAGTTAAACTGCTCCTATGAGCCTCCCTATAGGTTTCAATTTGACAGAATAAGAGACCTACATCTTAAACAGCTGAAAGTGAAATATTCAGAAACTCCTCACAATAACAGCTCATTTAACAGATCACAGGGAGCGATAGAGGGTATGAACAAAAAGCTAAGGATATCTCAATATGATGGCCTTTTTCTCAAAGGCAGATATTTGCAAGGAGCACATCAATTTATATCCTGCTTCACCATAATGTAAAGGAAAATGGTTTCGTTGGACACTAACAGAAAGCTATTACACCTCACTTAACTGCAAACATACTTCTTCAAACCAGTTGTGGTAGGTTAACTGCTAGATGATCATACAAAATATTTTTTAGAAAAATACAAAAGTCTGCACCGGACTGGTCAGCTAAACCAAATACAACAATGACACCTTCTACATTTATGCCTTTTAGAGCTTATTTTTTAACCTGGTAATGCAAGTTATCCAAAACTATGCTCTCAGTATGAAGGAGCCAGTATGCTACCCTATTTAGCTTTAACGATATTAGCTTTGTCAGATGGTCTGACAAGCTTCAGCCTTCAGACCATTCTATACACGATTGGACAAAGACCTTTCATAAATGGCAGTAGAAACTTTTTAACAAATAAATCTGGGGAGGGGGCAGAGGCAAGAGTTGAGAGTGTTAAATAAAGGACAAAATTCCATTTTATATACAAATTTTTGAGTTATAGACTAAAGACCAACAAGAATTGATGTTGGGAAAGAAATAAGAGAACAGAAAAACTTAGCAGTAGATGAACAAAGACAGGTGAACAACGCAGTATATAAGCGTTTATGCAGAAACCAATGGCTGCAGAGAAATAATGCCCCATTCCCTTCTAGAGATCCAAGATAAAGAATAGAAAAGAAACCTTGAATAAGCATCCCACAGCCATGCTCTTCAAATCTACAGTTTGCTTCAGCAGCCTGGCTACAAACATACAATAACCAAATGCAGTATTCTTGGAAACTTAATTCTATATATTGGAGAAGAGTTAATATCATAACATGACACATTGACAGGATTCTCATAATACATACACTCATCCATTAAACTGCAGGAGACTAACTTATGCACAAGAGTAGCAGCAGAGGCTGTTCTCTAATTAAGGCTTCTGAGCTTCCATCAATCTGGTTGCAGATATTATTTCCTCTAAAGCACTCCTTCAAAAAGTTATGAAGTCAAAATAAGATTATAGGCAGGCTGAAAGGACAATTTTCCCAACAATATTTAATCATAATCTGTTGCTGACTTATGATCTCCTAGAAATAGAGCTATCCAATATCACTTTCAAAAACATCTCTTAACATTGTTATACAGCACATCAGTCCACCTCAAAGAGAAGCCAACTAAGAAACACATAAAACTTACTTTAATGGGCTTGCATAGATGCAACCTATCATCCAGAGTAAGCACCATATTAAGGAATTCACATAGATTCTTCTTGCCTAAAGAGCACGGTGTGAATGACCTTATTATTCAGGTCTTGCATTGCAAAACGACTCATCTTTCCATTACTAAAAGGCTCAATTCGGAATGCAGCGTTTAACAAAAGCCCCTGGGTCATTCCTATCCAGCCATTACTAGGTGGAATGTACATGGGAAAACTGCCACTAAAAGCTTAACTGGGCTCCCAAATGCCAACACTCCTGCAGTCCTTCCAACCTCGTGGTGCCAGGATTATAGAATCCTCTACCACTTCTATGAAAGCTCCTTATATGTCACACCCATGAATTACAGCATTTTGTACTTACTGGCTATTGCTTAACTCTCTTTATATCTATGAAATAAGAAGAATTACAGTATGCTGGAAAATTTCAGAATGTATACACTTTACTAGTAAATTTATTGGCTACCACTAATCAGGACATCCAAAGTTGGTGCTATTTTTATGCAAGTAGTAAAGTGTATAGCATAGTTACCTAGCTCACCAAAACTGAACAATGCTGTCAATATATATCAAAAGGTTTTAAAAAATTGAATGTGTTACACTGCAGCCCATTCAAAGTTTATATTGCTCCACTAACATTACCTGACAACCCATTCTTTATGAACATGCTGTCAACAGTCCCATCTTTCCCCCAAAGAGTTCAAAAAAATGCAACTGTATCAACTTTTAAAACCCGAGAACACATTTAAAGTTTCAAGGCACTGCATCATTGTGTTTAAAAAGATGTGGCACTACTAACTCTAGGGAGAAGTAAATGTGTGAAAATGGTGATACAAAGATATATAAACTTAAATTAACCGAGTCTACTGAAGCAAATAATCTTTCAACTAAGACACAAAACCATGGTATTTGTTTTTCATAGCCAGAGCTATATCTTAAGCACTTCACCTAGAACATCCAGCTAGTGTGAAGCTGTTTCACAGACTTCAAGCAAGTAGTATAAAATAAGTAAGACTATGATATAAGGCAAATATACTGAAACGTCAGAAGAAAAAAAAAATAATACAACTTGAAGAAAAAAAGCATACACAGAATTACACCTAAGACAAGAAAGAGGAAAGTAGTAGTATCTGCCTGCCTCCTGATTTTCCTTCTTTATTCCTCCGTGCACACACACAAAATCAAAATATAATCAGAGGACCACTGGAACAGATTTAAGTAATTTACCCTTCCCAAATTGTTAACAAACAGTTTCTGGAAAACTGCTAACAAACCTAGCCCAGCACACTGCACACACGTTAAAACTACTGGTATTTGGTCAAACCCATTTTTACTCCTGAGAAAAGTAGTAGCTAATCTTGATAGCAATTTACAGTTTTGAAAAATAAAAAGTGACTTAGCAGTAGTGAGCAATGGAGTTACAAGTACTACATTTCTGACCTTCCAAGATTTAAAAGACACGAGTCTTTGTATTATTTTTGCCACTGGAGCTTTTTTTTTTTTTTTGAGTACAAGCTGTAAATTACGATTTTCTACAAATACAGTAACTACTATAATGTCGAGGGTTTGAGTAAAACAAAGGCTTAATATTAGCTGCCTGCCAATAACATTATCATTTGTAACAAACAAATGCAAGACTGTTGAAGAAAATATTTCCGTTGCAATTTCTTCCTCCTGAATAGCAAATTGTTTGAATAAAACCTTTTGGAAAAATAATTTCTGAACTTCATTTTTGTTGCTTTCACTTCAAAAATAAATACATATTCCTAATCTAACATTCATAAGAAATACTGTACTGTAAGATTGCTGTGATCAGGTCTCCTGCTTGGTATTCAACCAACTAGCAAGTCTCAAGTACAATACTACTTGTAGAAAACAAGACATGAGAAAGCAACTCCATTGAAAATTGCAAGTTAATGCTTCAATGCAAAAAGACTAGTGTCAGACACTCTGTAATAGAAAAAAAAGAACAAACCCAACACATTCCCTATTCTGCCTTAGGCACACAAGATCTAATTTCAAGCTAATGAAAAAAGGCATCAATATTAAAAATTAAAACAATTAAAAAACCACTCCAAAACACCACACACTTTTGTTGATTACCTGACAATGCACCCTAAACAAAGCATCCATCACTCATTTTGGGGTTTTTTCCATAGCCTTCCTAATGCAGCTTTCTACAGAGAACCCACAAATTCACCAACGTGTATCTTGTACTACAGGCTTAATTATGAAAAATAGAATTTGTGCAAGTCTCTTGGTGTGAATAATCTGAATTCGTCTTAGACTCAATGTAAGAAACAGCTATGTCTCGCTTCTTTTTCTGGCTCATTCTGTCTCGCTCATAAAGTGAAACCCTTCCTCAGTGCTGAAAACTCATTTTAAAACGTTATTAAAAGAGACTGTAAAAAACAGGCTGTGACATAGTTCGCTCTCGATTCTACTTACACTTTGAATTCTAGTATGCTAGACATATCCACATGCAGAATTGTCCAACACGCCACAGAAGAAAACCCTTATAATAAATTAACAACCCTCTTCCAACACTATCGTAGGTAGCACGAATATAAGATATCCCCCGCCCCCCAAACCAGCACAAGGGGACGTCTATATAGGAGCCCACGATAGCCGATACGAGCACAGCACGCTTCCATGCAACCATTGCTAACCCGAGGGGCTAAACCCGAAAAACCCACCCCTGCAACACTTAGAGCCCACCCCGGCACCCCTAGAGCCCACCGCTCGAAGGGCTCCGAGGGCCACCAACGGGCTCCCTACCCCCGGTTCCGTGGGAGAGCGCCTGTCCAGGGACCGACAGCCTCCAACACGCAGCAGACCCCAGGCCGGGGCGGCGCAGGGCTGCGGCATGCCGAGGGCGCAGCCCCGGGGCCGACCGGCGGCCCCACGGCGGGGCGGCGCGGCGCGGGAGAGCAGCTCCGGGCCGCCGTGTGCCGCGCCGTGCCCCACTCCGCCGGCCAGCCCTGCCTATATTAGGGAAGGGAAACGGGGCCAGCCTCTCCCCGCCGGACCGGGACCCCCCGCCCCGTCCCTCACGGCGTGCAGGTGCAGCCGGCCCCCGCCGGCCCCAACGGCCGCGGCACGCGCCCCTCCCCCGCCCGCTCCCTCAGCGGCTGCCCCCCGCTCTCCGCACTGCGGGCGCGGCCGACCGCCCCCCCACACCCCGCCCCGGCTTTCCTCAGCGGAGTGCGCGGCCCCACCGCAGCCCCCCGCCCGCCCACAGGGGCGCTTTCCCCGGCGGGCTCCTTACCGCGGCAGCGCGGCCGGCGGGCTGGGGCCGGCGCGGCGGCGGGCTCACGCACGAGGGGCGCTTAACCCCATCGCCAGACCCGACAGCCGCCCGGGTTCCTCCTGCTGCCGCGGCGGGGAGAAAGGCCCGCCCCGCCGCGTCACCGCCGCCAATAGCCGCACGGAACGCTAATGATTAACGGCAGCGCGGGCCAATTAGCGCCGTGGCGCCCTCCCCCGGAGCTAGCAGTGAGTGGTGCCTCTCGGCGCTTACGCGGGCGCAAGCCCGCCCAGAAGACAGCGGCCAATCGAAGGGGACGCTGTGTTGACAGATGGCAGTGACCACCAACAAGAAGAGAGAGACCGGCACCGCAACGCCCGCCCACTGTGGGCAGCCGACAGCCACTAGCGGCGCGGCGGCGCGCAGACGGACTGCTTCCGCGGCTAATGACAGTCCGCCTGTCCTCTCTTCCTTAGCCACCCTCCTCGGGGCGGCGGCGACCCTCTCTTGACCGAAATGCGTCCGAGCGGGTCCGCTGCCGCCTGGGGTACGGCCTATCGCCAGCAGCAGCTCCCCGCCCGGAACCCCCCGTAGCCCTCTGAGTAGCTGCACCGAGAACGGCGGGAAGTGCCTGGCTGCGTGCGCGCTCCCCCCTTCCCCCCTCTCGCAGCGGCGGCGCGTCATTTCCGGGCGGCGGCGGTTTGAGCCCAGAGCCCGCGAAGACGGAGCTGTGAGTGGCACGGTGGGGCCCGGCCTGGCCCAGTCGCCATCGCCTGCGCGGCGGACCCCTCAGGGCAGCGGGGAGCGGGGAGGGGCCGTTTTTAGCCTGGTCGCTGCGGTGACGCTGTGGTGTGAAGGGAGAAGGCTGAGAGGAAGCGGGGGGGGCGGCTGTGAGGGGGAGGCCTGGTCGGGAGGAGGGCCTGGTCCCGCCGAGCGGCGGGATGCAACGCGCTGAGGGGCTCCACAGTGAGCAGGGTCGTGGGGGGGTGGGTGGAGGGAGGCCCTGGGTGGGACTGTGTTGTAAAAGGGACGAATTTCCAAGGTGGCTGTCGTTCTTTCTCGGCCCACGTTTGTCCCAGAAAGTCTCGCTCGTTCCTCTCGCCCTGGCTGCTGCTGGGTTATCGCAGCATGTGCTCGGGTAGTTCTGCTATTGCAGGACGCAATATTCCTCTGTAGGGCATTGTGTAAGTTCCCCCCCTCCCAACCACCTCTCCCCAAATGCGCCTAGGCAGGTATTAAGGTGTCTCTTTTCCTCAAGCCCAGTACACCGGTCTATGGAAAAACTGTTGTGTGCTACAGAGCTTTGTGATGCCCTTTGTTCTGTCTGATATTTTTTTCTTGTAACGTCTTTTAAAATGCTGTATTCTAACGACTTGGGTTTTTTTTCAATTCTTTTATTATTCCACCGGTGGAAAAATGTTTGATGAATCAATCAGCCAAGGCCCCATGATTTTCTTAGAGCCTTACATTCTCTTTTAAGTTTTATTGAATGTGCAGTCGTGGAGAAGTTAGGACCATCAAGAGGAAATTTATGAAGTAAATGCTTGATGGAAATACTCATTTGCTTTAGGTGTCTGCTGCGGAGCTGCATTAAACAGCTATACTTAGTGGCCTGTAAAAATAAAATAGTGGGTTTATGTTACGATATCAGCTTGTGTTGACAAACAACTTAAAAGTTCACATCAGTCTTGCACCCAACCTTCCAATAAGGAAACATATTACCTGGGATAATATCCTCAACAAGTTGGGTCTCAGTACATACCTTTGGAAGGATGTCTATAGTGAAATGCAGTATAGCAGCCACAGTGACAGAAAGAATTCCAGATTTTTAGAATTGATTTTCTTTTGTTTTATTTTACACAGTATTTACACTGCCCTTATCCCTTGATGGTTACTTACTTTTCCAGATCACTTACAAATTCATTGAACATAATAGATGTTGGAGCAGAGTCCTTTGAAATATTGCTGATGTTTCTCTCATGTGTCAACAGTCTACTTGGTTGTATTTAAAAAAAAAAAGTTTCATTACAGTTTTTTCCACATGACAGCTCAGATTTCTTCAAAGTTTGAAGGACTTTCTCAAAAGTTTTTCTGGAATTTATAATTACTGTACAAATACATTTATAAAACTTATTCTGGTTGAATTTAATTCATTTTGAAAAATAGTGGAAACTGGACTAAATCAACCAAATTATAGGTACATTGTTGTAGAGCCTTTTCAAAAAAAATATTGAAGACTTGAAAGATAAGACTCACCTTTGCAAAAGATGTGTTGACTCCCACCAATTAGGTGCATTTATCCTGGTGTTCACAAGTTCTGCACTTCATAATTTTTACTGATTTTTATGCCCTATAAATGAGTCATGATGCAGTTTCATGGGTCTTCCCTGTTCCTGCTTTTAAAAATTGGGATCATTTACCACTAGCTAGTCCTGAGATACTAAAGCAATTTTAGATGAAAAGTTACTGGGTCTAGTAATTCAGCTATTTCATCCTTGGTTTCCTTTAAAACACTTGAGAAAATGCCATACAGTTTTTCTTTTTATTTTTTTACTCTTAAAACTTCTGTAGTTGAGTGAACTCTCTGAGTGACAAGTTGGGTCTCCACACCAAACCTTTTAGGTCTGTTTTGTCTGAGAAAACTGAAGTTCCAGAGCTTGTGATCTAGAAATGTAGGAAGGTTGATGGGATGCATATTACAACCTATTAAGGACACAGAAACAAATGAAAAATTGTAGTTAGAGAAAACATGCACTAATCTTTTTCTGTCTTCTTAGAGCTTCAAATCTGCA
The DNA here is from genome assembly GCF_965231255.1 of Vanellus vanellus. Classification (NCBI taxonomy): domain Eukaryota; kingdom Metazoa; phylum Chordata; class Aves; order Charadriiformes; family Charadriidae; genus Vanellus; species Vanellus vanellus. Next base: position 8,102,490 of record NC_138910.1, read on the forward strand.
ATGGGTAGAACAATAGACACAAACTGTTCTTCTGCTACACTGACTAAATTTTTTTTTATTTGTTGACATTACTACAGTGGTGTACCTAACTGATCTGTCTCAAAACAAAACATAAATGACCACCACTGTCACAGTCATTATACACAAGTAAGGCATCAATTCTCAGTATGATTATTACTTTAGCAAATCAATAAAGGGCAGTTTGGTAGAATTAATTTCTTTCTCTGTTGTGTTTCATCACTGTTCTTTCTAATTTTCTATACAACCAAAATAAATCTTTCATAGGGTAAGTATACGTTTTATAATGCCTTCTATAGCTTTGGATATCATAAAATAGTGCTGCAAGTATGAATATATAGACTAATTTTTTTTTTATCACTGTTTATTCAGAAATTGTGACAGAGATCTTTGAATCTTCAGGGTATGATTCTTTGTATTATCATTAAAAAGTGCATGTTACAACAATTGAAGTAAACGTAAAAGAACTATGTGAGTCTTGATTTAAAAAAAAGAAAGTGCATTTTAGTTATCCAAGTTCTTAAAACTTCATTCTGAAGAGCATGTTCTTAGGCAATCACATCTCAAGCATTGAATGTTTTACCTGAGGTATTTTTACTTGCCATGAACTCCATAGTAATTAACCACAAGAGTGGTAGGTTTTATATGCACAGCAGATGGCAAAGTCCATCTTTGAAAGCTTCTAGTCCATGTTAAAATAATAATGTAGATAAGGTAAATGCAAAGGACTGGAGCGTAAAGTTGGTAATCAGGAGAATATTGGGGTAATGTAATCAGGCACACTACTTTGCCTTTCCAAGGAGCAATGCATGAAATGTGTAGTAATGCACAATTCATATTGCTGTCTTGTGCTTATGCTGGTCATTGTATATATCTTTATAACAGCCCTTATTTGCTGCATGTGGACTTCTTTAATTATTCACCTATTCTAGAGTTATTCACCGTTCATTTCTGTAATTATTCACTTAGAGAAAAAAATAAACAAAAACTTAGATATATCTGCTAGTTAGTGCTTTCTGTGTTGCTGTTTTTTAAGGTAGATCTGCAAAGTCGGTTTTAACCTTAGTAGGGACTGATCCAGAAACTTTTTTTTTTTTATGGTAATATTGCTATGTACTGATGAATCATATGTGCCTCCTTTAATTCAGATTTATGCTTCTGAAACTGCATGGTTTTTATTCAATGTTTCAATGAAAGAATCTTGTCATGATCTAATTCAACAGAAAGTTAGTTATGTTAACATTTCATTCTCATGTTGTCACTCACAACAAGCTATGTAGCAAGCTGATCAGAAGAATATAATCTTCTCTGCTTTTATAGAATAGAAATTCATCACAGAAAATGAGTCAGAAATTTTCCTTAGGTGTGAATCACAGAACAGAGTGTTGGACAGGTTTGTTGGGTCCACCAATCCTGCAGCATGCTTGTTTAAGGTTGGCTCTACAGAAATGTTTAGTGTTTGTTTTTGCCAGCAGTCTTGAAGTACCTTAATCAGCTTTTAATGAAAAAAAAATACTCTGTGGAAAATATTCTGATGGAACTATTGAATTGATTATGATTGCTTTCCCAACAGTAAGAGCTGAAACATTTCTGTTTGCTCAATTGAGAGATGAAGTGGGTGTTAACCAGAGCTTTATGGCTTCTTTCCCGAGAAATGCATCTATTGGGTATACAGGGCAAGCCCAAGGCTTTCCTCCTTGTGTTAAGCAAAGTTCACTGATGGACGTGCATCAAAGAGCCTTGATACTGATCATTGTACTTTATCTGCTGTTGAATGTTCCAGAGGCCCAAGGTACAAGAATATTGTTTCTTTAAAGATATGTGAGAGATTCCACTTATAAAAAAAAAAGGGGGGGGGGGGGGGAGGAAAGCCGCAGTCACACTTAGAAGACACAGAAGGTCTGGTTTGCAAAATAAATCCAGTTTTCCTTTCTCTGGCTATTTCATTGACATTCAAAAGGTATCCCTCTTTGTCTTTGGACAGGTTATATTCTAGAAGTTTACTTTAGTCAAAAGTCTCTATCAGGAGGAGGCTTAGCAGCACTGGGCTTATTCTTGTTAGGTTAACATCTTGACTGCATGACCTTATATGAATCTAGGGAGAAAAGATCCTGTCTTTCTGCTGACAGTACCAGACTTACGTGAGAACTGGGCTTTCTGTGCCTTGATGGTGCTATTGGAAGCACAACAGCAGCCTCTCTCCACTAGTGGAGTTCTTATTGCTGTGTGAATCACTTCACTCATCTGGTGAGTAACATCAGGTGTTCAGACCCTCAAGTTCCATATTTTTGAGACCAGGGTTGAAACCATGTTTACACAGAAGTCCTTAAGTGTGTGCATATACATGCCCACATATATCTATGATTCCAGTTAGGATTGTTGTTTTTGTACATATGCAATAATATTTCTAGAGCTTTATGTGTGGGACAAATGATAACTCTTCAAGAATATGGTTCTTCAAATAGATTCTCTAGCAGCTAAGTAATTTAATTCAAAATAGATAAAAAATCCATAGCAATGGTAAATACAAACCTTATGCCTCAACTTTGAGTGTTGATTGATATTTTAAAATTAAATTCACTTTTTTCCCCTCATTGTCCAGCAGAATGCTATGTCAAAATGGTTGTGGTTTCACACCACTTCATTGTAGACATAGTAATAGATGCTCAAGAAGGTATGCACGGAAGTTTTCCAATGTTACCCTGTTCAATATTTTGACAATGACAATCTCGAAGTTGACAGTAGGTTTGTTGGCAGCATTTTCTTTACATTTCTGTGCATGTCTGTGGTGCATAGATAGGTATGCCTATAATTTATCACACAGCCAAAAAAAGCACTTACTCATTTTCTGTCTGTCGGAATGTCATTAGTCTGACTGGTGATGCCAGTGACAGCATAGTCCAAGATCCTAATTTTTCTGGAGTTCTACAACAGTTTACTGGATTTCCAGAACAATCAGGTCCTTTTTTTTCTTTCTTTCTTTTTTTTTTTTTTTTTGGAGGGGCCAGGGAGTGATCCTTTTGTCACTTGGTTTGGGTTTGTTTTTTGGGGTTTTGTTTTGTTTGTTTGCTTTTTTTTTTTTGGTCCAGTTACAGACACTTTTGTCAACAGCACTGACAGTGCCATTTTTTTTTTTTTTTTTTTTATACTGCTCCAGAAGTAGCGAATTCCTGACAACTTATTTTTGCAGTGCTTTCTAGCCCTTTATTCTTTCCTTTTTCCTTTGACTCTCCCTGGTTTAAAGACGATATTAGCCGTCAAAAGGGGCAGTGAGGGGGCTGCCCGGGCCACGGGGGAGGTGTTTGGGGGGGCGGGGGGTCCCGCATTCCCGCTCCGCACCCTGCAGCACCATGGCCAGGGGCCGGGCCGCCGCCGGGCCGAGCACCATGGAGAGGGGCGCTTCCCGCCGCCTTGGACAACCTCCAGTAGGAACCCCCCCCTCTCATCCCAGGGGGAAGGTTTTCTCAGTTGTAATCTAACGTAGGCCCGTGGGAGATGGAGTTATATAAGATGGTTGTGTAGTTGTGCGAGAACAAAAGCCCAGACTCTTCCAACTTGTGCTCACTCGCTCTGTCTATATGGAGAGCAGTAGTGCAGTTACCTAGATTCTTTTCTCTAAAGAGAATGTAACTTCAGCTGGAACAGTGTACATCAAGTTTTGCAGCTAAAATTTCATAAATTGAATTCTTTAGGAATACAGAGGTGCTGATCTTTCACTGTGGCATGTAATTTTATCTGAATCTGTTTTACCTCCTCACCTGTACTCCATGACATTAGAAGGAAACTGGAACCATGCTTTATTATGTTGATTACTTTATCCATTTTCCTTGTCTCCAGGTCTGTCTTACTTTGTAACCAGTCAGTGTAAAAAAAAAAAAACAAAAAAACCAACAGGTTACTGAGTCCTGTAGATCCTTGAGCTGAATAACAATTTAGCTCAGCGCATTCCTTTTTGTGAATATAATGGTTCATCCTGCCAAATCATGTCTGACTTCTTCTGAGTTGCTTCAGAAATATGTCAGTATCAAAAATCTCAGTGCAACATGTTCAGAATTTTGCTGTCAAACCTGGTGGTACAATATCTACTGTTAACAATACAGGAAGCATATTTGGGCTGATATTCTTTTTTCCTATGATCATTAAGGTAATCCTACTCCTCACACAGGCCATGAATCCAAAGTAATTAGGTGATGCTTTGATGTAAACATTTGTTGCTTTCCTCATTTTTAGTTAGGGCACTGCTGCTGAACTTTATAACTGTTTGTTTGTTTAAAGTCTATTGAAGTTATGAAAGAACAAAAGCTAGTATTTCTTCTCTGACCCTGTCCCCTTGGACAGAAATGAATGAAGAATCCACATTTCTGAAGCACATTATGAGAATTTTCATTGATTAATTCTGTGGTTTAAGATTGTTCCTTTCTGAGGGGAATAAAGGAACTTTATGAAGTTCCTCACTTTTTTTTTTTTTTTTCTTCTTTTCCCCAGACAGGCATATTTTGCCCTTTTTTCCTGGTTCGAATCTTAGGATTAAAAAATTTAGAGGACTATTAGTTCCATCATCAGAAGGTTAAATAACCTTTTTCTGTAAATTTTCTGAAAAATGTTTACTAAAAGAGATATATTTCAGTGTCTAGGTTAGGTCTATTTGAATGGCCAATAACTGTCTTCCATGAATAGGGAACTTTCTTAAATAACTATTTCATAGTGTTGAGGAAGTGATACTTGCTGACCTCTCCCTACTGGAATAGTTAGAATATTTTATTGATACTGAGGTGGTGGGCTCTTCCTCCATCATCTGCATTATTTTATGCTTTCTAGGGAGAATTCTCAAGACTTGAGAAGAGTTGTGTAGATATTGAATATTTCAAGATGGAGTGGTTATCATTGTTACATGAGCTTTATTCTGTAACATATTGCAGACCTGTCTTTTAAGTAAGATGTCTTTTTTGTGGGTTTTTTTTGTTTGTTTTGTTTCCCTTAGGTTCAACATGGCTAGTACATTCCAGGAAACACCTACACTTGAAGCTTCTTATTCAGAAAATGTTGATGCTAAGCTGTCCTTTCTCCCTGAAAGACTGAGAAAGAAACTGCTTCCATTTCAGGAGAAAGGCATCATATTTGCACTTCAGAGAAGCGGCAGGTAAAATCCTTATTTTATCATATGCTAAAAATAATTATTTTAAGTAAACATAAGTTACTTTTCAGAAAGACTGTGCAATACCAGCAGCTCTTAGGTGAGTTATATTAGAGAAATTTTACATAAACTATAAGATAACATGGCTTAAAATGAGAGGTTTTGGTTTTTTCCCCAGAGGATGAAAAGATGTTTAATAATGCATTATGCAAAAGAAGATTGTAGTATCAAAGATCTCACATAAGAGGAGGTTGATATCAGCGGGACCATCCTTTTTGTCATGTTAATAGAGAATTCTTAAAATAAGTTAATTCACATTTGTTTTGTTAGTTCTTAATGGCGTGGTAAAGCTGTTAAGAGAATGACTAACAGACCTTGATGCATCTGTGTGGTATTCTATTTTAAACTTGGTACAATTCTGGCATGTAATCAGGGTGTTCTGGAACTCACTGAGCTGCAACAGCAGAGCAGAAGAAGCCTTGCAGAGTTCTCACTTAGCGAGTGTAGCAACTGATAGAGCAGGCATTCAACAATTAAGTACCTGATAAATCAGAAAAATAGGTTATGCAGCAGAGGCTGGAAATATTTTGCTGAGTAAGAGCCTGTTACTGTGTTACAGGGGCAAAGAAGAAGGAAGGGAAATGCTATTTCCACATTTATAAATTTTAGAAGATTTAGGCCAATTCAACCTAAAGCCATGAAACTACTGTATGTTGTTCATTTGGAAAGTAATGACAATTTAGAGGACTGGCACAAATGAAATTATTTTAGCTTAGGTATTAAAGAAGGACAAAGTTAGTTAGATCATTTCACCGTCTTGATCAGAACAACAGGCTTAGGGTCTAAGGGGGTTGCTTGCTAATGTTTCTGATTTTTTTCAGGAGAAAAGAAATGTGCATCTCTTTCTCTAAAGGTGAAAAATTGGAAAGGAAGTGTTTATCATCAGTTTTTGCAATTATATGAAATTCTTGATCAATTAAAATTTCCTCTGAAGATTTTCACTTTAATTCTCTTCATTTGGCAAAAAATCTTCAGCATTTATAACATTGCTGCGTTCAGGGAATGAAGCAAGTCAGACTACGTAGCAGAGTAGAAAGATGAGCCCAGCCATTAACGTGCAAGTCTGAAATATAAAAAGCTTTATGCTGTATTGGCATTAACTTCTCTGTGACCACTGGTCATATTAGGCACTTTTCTGCTGTACAGTGTGACAGTGAGATTGAATGCATACAGCTTTAATGGATCGCTAAGACTTAGATAAAGTAGACAGCAAAGTCTACATTAGAGTTGAATTTAATAAATCTAAAGCCCTTGGCTACCATTTCTCAGTTGATCTGATTCTAATAAGAGGAAGTGAGGTTTATATAGTATGCAATTGAGTTGCATTTGTATATACAAATAGTGACATAACAGAAAACATCAAATATGTATAGTTTCTTTAATGTTAATTAGTGTAGGCTAGTGGATATATTTGAAAGTACCTTAATCTTTTGCAGTGTATTGTAAAATATAGAGGATCCTCAGAAAGCAGCTTAACTGTAAGACTAGATAAATTTTGATTAGATATTTCTTTCTTTTTGTTTGAGACGTAACAATTGCCTGCAATAAGTATGTAAAAAGGTTTGGAATACCTAGGCTAATGTCTCTCTGTCAAGGAGGAAATTGTATTATTTTCATTAGGGTTATGGACTTTATGTTGTTTTCTTTTCTTGAAGCCCTTCATTAACAAAACTGTTGAGTAATTTGGCTTTTGTGGATTTACTGTGGCAGGCATATGAAAGTATTTTGATCATGATTGCAAGAAATCTCATTCCTTGGCATAGCAAATCCTGTATGTTAGCTGGGTCAAATTGAGGAATTATGTGCACACTCTCAGCCAGCCTCTATATAAAGCAAAATTTATTAAGTCAAACTTTCCTGAGGAGTATTTTTTAAATCTGTCCCTTGCTCAGACACATCTGATTTTCTTTCTGTCCCAAAACAGGGAACTAGACCCTCTGCAGATTGTAGCTGAATTTTCTTATTAGTTTGTCAGCCATTGGCTCACCCAAGTCTTTCCCTTTTGTGTGCTCTGTAATGACTTAAGCCTTCTTTCAGTATTCCCAGTGGTATATTTTACTAGGGTCTGGTACTTTTCCATAAAAGTATGTTTTCTAGTTTTAAAAAAACATAAACATAGGACTTGAACTCAGCAGTATGTGTATCTCAGCTCTTCTTTCTTCTCTGCCTCAGGCTATGCACTCCCTTTGCAGTCATCATTTAATCCATGCTTTTCTGTAGTGGCAGGAAACTGGTGTAGAGAAAGTGCTTTATTGTTGGCTGAAGAGATTCAATTAATATTATCTTAGGTTAGACAAGCACCCAGCATGAAAAGGGACTTATTATTAGAACAAACTTATTTCCTGCGTGGAAAAGGCTGGGAGTAACCTATTAATTTCCTTGTTTTTTCCCTGAGCATAAAGTACATATGCTGTTGTGACTTGTGCTTTTGATTCATTAGTAAATGAATAAAAGGCTTTTTTAGTAAGTGCTCCAAAGGCATCATCTAGACTATCAGAGACTGCCTAACACATTTCTAGGAAATAGTAATTCTAGAGCCAACAAGACTGTGTATAGTTCAACATATGATAAGATACCTTTTAGCTTACAGACATGCCTTAAAGGTAAATAACTGCATGGCTGCTTATTCCCTACTAGAGATTATTCTTCAGAAATGCACTTGGGAATAGGTACCTAGGGATGGAAAGTGTTTGATCTTTATTTATAACGTCAAACATTAATGTGCAGAAAAGATGGATGCACAGAAATTCTGTGCTTGAATACTATTTTATTTTTATGGTTTTCTTTTAGGAAAAGTGTAAGTTACTTTTAAAAACAGCATAAATATGTATGTATTTATTTATTTATTTATATGTGCTTTAAACTGTTTTTTAAATAGAAAGCATCAAACTTGCCCCTTCCAGGAACGTAAACTCTTAGCATTGGGCTTAGGGCATATTTAGGGTTGTTAGGGTCAGTTGTGTGTACGCTGTTGGGAGGTGGAGGTGAGCAATTCTCTCTGTTGCTCTTTGTGTGCTGGTTATTAGTCACAGTTGGGCAGATGTAGATAAATCCCCACTTCCTAAGAGCACAGGTAACCTAATCACAAATGAAGAGGCATAAACTGAAAACCTTAAAGCAAAGATGTCATCTTGCTTTTTAGGTTGAGTTGATCTGAGCAACAGAGTGTAGTTTTCAGGCCTATTTTATTCTTCCATGTAATAAACCATGACGTATGCAGGAGGAGGCTGACTTGAGAATGAAGACCTAAACAGGACTGAGAAGTCACCAGTCAGTGGTCAGGTGCTAGTTAAGACGAGGCAGCAGTGTCAAAGCACAGTACTCTGGAAAAAGTGGTAGAAGTTTGGGCAAAATATCGCAGATGTAGACGTATATGGGCAAATGGTTTGATTGTATTGACATAAGGATTATATTCAAAGTCTTTTAAGCCCACATTTCTCTTTGGATATTAATGATTTTTACTGTTCATTAACATAGTACTTGGCAACTCACAATCTCTTTCTACCATGTATTCTTGTTTTATAGCATCTCTTTATAGAAGTGTGGGATGTCTGTCTTGTATTAGAAACAATTTACTCACCTGAATATACTGTAAAAGTCAGAGGCATGTTGATGTTTGAAAGTTAGCTCTCTTGCTAATGGGTAACATGTACAAACCGAATCACTAAATGCTTTGTCAAGTCTTATAATAAAACCTGTCAGCTTATGATTTGCAGACATCATTATTTAGCATTGCTTGCCTTGTTGACGGTATCTAAAAAAAAATGCCTTCAGACACAGATATCTTTTTTTTTTTTTTTTCTAGAAATATTGGCAGAGCAATTGTTTAAGTTATCTTGCTTGTGGATGTGAAAGAGAATTTGGAGATACTTACCACTCATGAAATAAGCTTATCCAGTATAATTGTATGCTCAAACTGTTTTACTGGGGTAATCTAGTTTCCTCCTGTGCTTTTCTTCTCACTATTTTACATAAGGTTCCAGTGCATTAACATTGTAACCTCTATTTTCTGGCAAAAAAAAATAAAAGATTTTTTGATATAAATTTATCTAAATATTCAAATGCTTATTGATATGTTTACCAGGATCTGTATTTCACTCCAGTGCTGATTTATAGGTTTTTTTTTTGCTTTTTAATGGTACCTTTGTAAGTTTTAGAGGTGATACATTAACTTATATTTATATGTTCTGGAGCACGTGATTTTTAGTTTCCTATATGTGCTAGGTTAATGTTGTTTATTGAGTATAGACACAGTAAAAAAGTGGTAAATGATAGTGGTGTACAGTGTGTAATGTTGTTTTGGATAATAGGCTACAGAGAATCATTATGATAGTGTGCTCATTAGAGAATGGAATGTAAGTGTCCCCTATTATAATAACGAGTCAGTTAGCTGCGCTTCAAAATAGTACATTTTTTTTTTCCACTTACTGTGTCTCTGGTCTCTAGCTAGCTACACAGGAGAAATGCATAGTTAATTCTTTGTTAATTAAGACAGATTTTTAGTTCAAAATTTTATCAGTTTGCATAGAAATTAATTACTGCCTCTTCCTCAAAGTAAACCAGAAAAACAGAGGCTCAGATCCAAATTTCCTCAAAGCCTATGAACACAGCTAAAAGGTTCTAGCTCCATTTCCTCACTGGAAAGGTATATACAGTCTGACGAGGTTTTAGTAGTTGAAACGTAGAAATGATAGCTCTTGGGCAGGAAGCAAATAGAAATGTTTAGAATTCCCAGGCACAATATAGTCCTTTGTAGGGCCAGGAATTTCTGATGTAAGTTATATTTAAATTCTTGGGCAAAGTTCTACACAAATTTCTTTAGCTTTCTAGGATGGTAGTAGGAAGGAGAGATGAGAATGCACAGAAATTGAGTCTAGATATCTGTGCATCACAGTAAACTAACATTTTTTTTCCCCTTGAAATTCTAAATTCTCAAGTTCTCAGAAATCCTTATTCAGAATCTCCTTTGTTGTATCTAATTTGGCCTACCTGAACATAAAACCTATAGTCTGCATGTCCAGTGTGTTGGGCAGGGGTCTGGGAGTGGAAATGTGTCTTTTAGTAGAATTTTTTAGACCTTGAGGAAAAGTTTAAGCTTTCTTTGTCTAGACTGTGAACTAGATAGATAGCCTGAATTGGTGAATTCTTCTGTATTACCCATTGAATAGTATGAAAGGTATCATTTCTATTTGAGTTGAGTATCTAAGGGAGTTATATTTCTACCTTTTGGAAGCTGATATAATAAGAAAAAATATGTTCAGTCTGTATTTGCTTCCTTGTGCATTTTAGTTTGTGCTTTTCTCTTACGCTTCTGTTTAACTATTTTTCCCTTTCACTCTTTATTTTTGTCTTTTTTTACTGAGTTTGGTTCTGTTTCTTATGTTGTCTATTAATCTTTCTTTTTCCATCTGTATAATGCCACTGTTGCTTTCTGATTGTATTGCCTTTTTAAGTTACCAGAGCTTTTGCTTTACTTTGCTTTTATCTTTACTATTTTTTGATCCACGATTCCCGATTGATTTGCTTTTTCAGTGTATTTCTTTTCTTCGGTTTCTTATCTATGATAGTAGCTATGAATAAGGAAATTTCAGAGAAGAACATACATTTTTCTTCCATTTCCATTTTGAAGCACTAAGCCTAGATGCATGTTTACATATCTGTTACTGTCTATGTCTAATTTTCTGTCCTTTGTTTGGAAGGTCATAGATTGCTGCAAGTCTGTGTTGGGATTAAATGCAAGAACAACTGCTTTTTATGATAATCTAAAATCATCTCTCTTTTTTTTTTTTTTTTCAGAATCAGCTACATGGTCTAAAGGAATTTATAACAAAAATATTTTACAGGCTATTGCTGGATTGTCCCCCAGTATTATTTCTCAGTATTTCTCTTCTGGGAGACATGATATCTTCATTTTCAGTTGAATTTTGCTTTGCTGTTTTCATCTCTGTTATAAGTCCTCACAACACTACAGTCTATTAGTTTACTTAATGTCTTAGTTTAACTTAAACATATAGCATACAACTTCATTTATGCAGTGAAAACATTAACCATTGATTTTTAAAGGAAGAGAAATGCAACAGAGATGGTTGACATGGAGAGTTCATATTTTATGGAGCTATAGCTATTTGACAGTTATCAGTATATTGTTTTTGACATCAGTATTTATGGAAACATTTATAAGAAGCATTTTTCTTCAAGTTGTATTCATATTTGGCCATTTTGTTTTGAATGAGTTGCTGAAAATCTTAGTGAGCATTCTGACTGTTTCCTTCTAAGCACATAACGACGACTATCGTTCTTATATGCTGCAGATCGGGAAGAAATGGTGTTAAGTATCAAACAGGATATTCTTTGATGACTCCAAATGTTGCAATATCACTGTTGTTGTAAGACTGGAGTTAATCTGAATTCTTGTTATTAAACTTGTGACCAATTAGATCTTAAGATGTAGAGTTCAGGATTTAACATAAACAAGACAAATTCAAAAGCAGACAACAAGATGAAGTTAATCATAGTCTCTTTTGGGAGATCTACTTATTCTCTCTCGTTTTGTCACACTGACTTTGATAGATGCCAAATTAATTAAATTTGCATGTTAGAAAATGAAATTCTGATCACATTTGGTTTTGGGAGGTTTTGGGAGGTTTTGGGGGGGTTTTCAGTCATGTCTAGGAATATTTTGATGAATGTTTCATTTTTATTTTAATTTGTACTTGGTGACTTGAAGAATCAAGTGCCATCAACAAGTGTCTCCATTATTTGTAGATCTTCAGGTCAGAGAGAACTGGGAATAAACATAATTGTAACTTTTTTATGTGATTTCTCTCTCTAATCTCAGTAGGTTGTGGTTAGATAGTTTGAAAGAGATGTTTGAAACAAGGCATAAGTCTCCTGCTGGAGTAAGAAAGAAATCTTCTCTTATTCCAACATATTCAGCAACTCATTTTACATATATGGAATGCTTATAATTTTGTGATAAATCTGAACCCTTAAAGTTTGCATCATAATAGATGAGCAGTTGTTTCCAGTCTTAGAAAACAAAGCTGAAAAGTAATCCTTGGGGAAAAAGAATGGAATGTCTGTTTAATGAATACGTAGAGGATCAAACAGTTAATACATTTCAGCAATTAAATATGGAGTAGCTCTATGAGTACTGTCTTTTAAAGAAAGGTTTCTTTTTTTAAAGACGTTGGTTTGTAATGTTTCAGAGTACATTTCACATCTGAGAAGTGCCAAAGGAGAGAGATGATTAAATGAAGATGCTAGCTCACAGAATGAGGTTCAGATGCAGGAAGTATGAATGAGAGATTGAGCCAAATTCTGCAGAGCTTTCATGGCCAGGGAGGCTTGTTTGGAAGTGATGCTGTAGGAACTGGGAAGCAATTCAAATGGAACAAAAAATGCATTGTCAGTAAGTGAATGTAGAATGTCATTCAGGAGAGGAACTGTGTGGGGTTAAAAAAAAAAAAGGATTTAAGAACAGAAAAAAGCAATGGTAGTAATCTGAGAAATTACCTGGTCTTAAATGTGGACTTTTAGCAGCATTAGTAGAGAAGAAAATACAGATTTTTAGAAATGCAGGGCACATCTGTTAGAATGGAAGAGAAGAACCAAGTGAGATAAAGATTAAAAGTGTAGGCAATAGTTTGTCAACAGCGATGGAGAGAGGGGAAATGAATTTAGTGTTAGCTATGTGCTATAAAAGTTTGCAGTGGGAGAATTCACAATGACAAATTGGTGTGTTTGACTAAGCATCAAGGAGAGGGCAGAAAGAAAGTGATCACTTTTGAGTATGTGAGACAAGCTGCTTTAATGTGAGTGAGGAAAGAGGAAGGTCTTAAACAAGTATAAGTCAAATTCTGACTGACTTAATGGAGGTTAGGAGGAGAGGAAGAACATGAGCAGAAGAGAAAACTACCCCAAAGGTAGCTGGGTAGACAATTTAAGTCCACGTGCTTTATGATGTCTTTGTACTGTGGTGAAGGGAGGACAAGCTAGAGTAGAGGAGATAAAGCAGCGTAGAAAAGATCAGCAGAATTGCTTAGTTCAGAGACACATGTTAGAAAAGAAGTGGGATATTCTGTCAACAATTGAATGGATGGTTGTTTTTGAAGTATTTGGAAGGTACAAAAGTATTTTGAAGTATTGGTATGGAGCAGGAACTATGTGTATGAGAAAACTAACCACTGGGTTTGAGAGCTTGGCGTACTGGAGGGAAAAGACATTGAACCTGGTAACTATTGAAAATAGAGACACTAGTGGCGAGATGCTTTTCTAGGTAATTCTTCTCCCTGTTGCCTGATTCAGCTACCTTTAAAGGAGGAAGATGTGAAGAGAGTTGTTCTTCTGCAGATCATGCAGCAGGAGGGTCACTTGGGAAAGCAGAGTCTATTGGAAAAGTAATGAGAAGTACCTAAATTTCATTGAAAGTCATTAGACTACTAAGGAAAAGCTACTATTGATCACAGGTATTTCAGCGGTGCCAATTAATACTGAGGTTAAGGTTTGTAGCCTAGATTGTCAGTAGTTTAAATTAGTTGATGTTATTCCAACTGTTCCAATTAACTGAAATCAGTTTTTCTTGCATTGAGTCAGCTGGTGAACCAATTTGTCTCTGAAGCCAGTGACTGAATGGATAAAGAGTTTTCACAATCACTACTAGGTGTTGTCTTCACTGGAATTTTTATAAGTTAACAGTTCAATTAATATATTCTGAAAACCTATTGAAGTATCTGAGCTTAACCTTCAAATTAACCACTTTGATGTGTGTTATTCCACACGTCTTTGTCAAACTAAAATACTAGAAGATGTTTGAAATGTGCTCTCATAGCTTTCAAATGTTAAAGCATTTTAGGCATTTTCAGTTGCATCTTGAGGAGTTTTGGAGAAAAGCACAAGACAGCACAACCATTCTCCTCTACACTCCTTTAAAGAATCATTAACACTGCAGATGTGGCAATTTAGTGCATCTTACATTAAATTGAGGGTTGTTTTTTTATTATTTAGGGTTTTTTTAAATACCTAGTGTAGTTCAAGAGCAAGGTTATCATCTAGTTTAAATCTTCTGGGGCTCTATTTTTGGTGAAACAACCTTGATTATTTTTGCAAGGAAGTGAGGTCTCTTTGTTCTAGTTTTAGGACTGCGTGCTGTGATTACTGACACACAAATGTAATGGTTGCTTGCGCAGTTTTATATAAAAACGTACTGAGTTCAGATTCCTTAAATAACCCTTGGTTGAGATGTTAGTGCTAAAGTGTTGGCTTGTGAGTAGGAGGCAAATTATATGTTGTAGCGTTATATAAAACTGACTCACATGAGTAGGTGAGAATCCCAAGAATATCAGGACACCCACACTAGTGAAAGAAAGATGCGAGCTTCCTCTGTACAACATGTTCCAAAGACTGCATTAACAAAACCAGCTTTAGTTTGTTTGAGTAGTAACAAAATTTTTCAGTGTTTTAAGGAATGAAGTGCTACTGCTTTGACTGTTTGTCTTGGAAAATGTATTTAAAAGTGAAGAGGTTTGCTCTGAAAATGCTACCTGCGGTTCTAACTATTCTTTCCTGGGTAAATAGCTGTTGAAAATTAATCAAAAAGTTGAATTATCCCCACAGGCAGCAATAGTTGTATTGGATTGCTATACCCCTTTATCTTTTAATCCTCTTTGTAAGGAAGAACTGTCTAGTTTAGAGAGGATAATACTACAAAATATTTCTGTAGTTGCAAGAAACCTCTAGCACTGACTGTATGACTTAGTAGGGTTCTTGATTGTATAGACCTTAGATATATACCAGTGTGGCGTTAATCGGTATTCTTGCAAGAGCAAAGTTCAAAATTAGATTCTTTGTCTTTGCAAAGATACCTTGCTGAAGGAGCCATAATTAACCAAGCAAACAATACAGTTAAAGTTTCTTACATTAATATTGCTAACATTTAAAAAAAGGTGACCTGAATGTAACCCAGTATTGCTAACATTTAAAAAAGGGTGACCTGAATGTAACCCAGACACACAGAAATAGAAATTATTTTCATTTAAACATTTTTTCCTTCCCTGAAACTCATTTTATGAAACTGTTTTAGCACTAACTTCTTTCTGATGCAGACTATTTTTGTGTGGCTATATGACATGCCACATGAGCTTAGCCTCAGTTTCCTTCTGCTTCTCCAGTCAACTCATCTGCATAAAACTTTAAAGATATGCTTCTCCTTCTGCTTTGCAAAGTTGGTTCCAATCTTCTTGACATTAACACAACCAGGAGCTCTTTCTCTGCTCTGACACTTGAAAGATTATGCTTTCTGACCTTCCAGGGGCAGAACTTTCCTGACCAGAACTTTCGTAGGTCTAGGTTTTGGGTTTCATCCTCAGTTCCTTCACTTTGTTTCTGCTAACTTCTGGTTTCTTTCCAGGGTTTGCTGTAGTAAGACTCTGTAAGAACACCTTTGCTCAGTGCTTGATACAAGGCTGTTCTTATAGTGCGTGCTAGCTTGTGAATATCTGGTTCAGAGGTTCTGACTCATCCAGCTTTGTGTGGTTCCTTAACTTATGTGATTTTTTTTACATTTAAAAGAAAGCTTCAAACACAGTGATGGGGTTTGCATATAACCTTGGGTGCTTGCATTTGTTCTCTTTTGTGTGGGGATCAAAAATAAGGTTTTGGATTTACATGCACCTGAGGTGGACCAACACAGTAGACTTCTTGCTCTTTTCTCTGCATGCATATTCACTCACCAGGATATGTTTTCACACAAAGCTTCCTGTTTTGCTCTTTGTGTTTGCATTTTAATTGAAAATGTTTTATTTTAAAGCTAATAGATCTCAAAATGAAAGGGTTGTTATCCTAGTGGAGACCAGAGTATGTGGCTCCCTTCTAATTATGAAAGATAGTACTGTGTCCGAAGCCAATTGCTAACCCTACAACTGCAAAAGGGTTATGAACAGTAGGAAGATTGTAGCAACATGTGCTGTGCATTCCGATGAGATTCTGATGCTTTCTGTTAGGAAAGAATAGCAGATTTCCTTCATAAATGGAGAGAGAGTCAAATGCTAGACACAGGATTCACTACGAAGAAGGGAAACATTTAAAAATGAAATGGGAAAGAATCTGAAAGAATTTGCCATTGACTGTGGTGCTTTTTGCATGGTTGGGCTTTGCTGCTGAGAGTAAGTGTAACTGAGACATCTAAAATGATATTTTCCCCTGCTTTTCTGAAACTTTTGACCATGTGGGCTGAGCTTATAACAGGATATGAAACTGCGTATCATAGCTCTGATTTATATTCTTGGATAGAGCTATTATTAAGTTGTCATATGAACAGATGGGATATGAATGATGAAGCTCAGATTGGGTAACTACCAGTTGAGAGGAAATGACTAATTGAACTTCAGAGAACAAGAAGTCTGTCTTCTTGCAGTCAAAATACGTGAAACAAAAATACATGTTTGTCCCTTCAGTGTAGCTGAAGATCTGTTTCTTCTGCTTTGACAGCATGGAACCTTTACATTCATGTTGGCAGCTTGTCTGACTGCAATAATATAGAACATACCGAAGTTTGTTTTAAATAGAGGTTGCATAGTTTTAAGATTATGTAAAGTATTGCTTTTTAACAACTTAATGCAACTATTAGACATCTTTTGAGTTCTGTGTGATCTGGCCTATAATGATGGGGATGTGCTTTACATTTCAAATCTAATTGTTGTGATTATAAACTGGGAGCACTTGATGATTTGACTCTCAGTAATATAAGCTATTTTTCATTGCCCTAGTGTCTAATGAAAAAGTTTTGGACTTTTTGTATTTTGTAACTACATTAAGCAGGCATCTGCAAGGTTCTTATTCTAAAACTGTGAAAACCACAGAGGATAGATGCTCTAAAATTAGTTTTATTAACTTCTACCTGCATCGTAAACTCATCTTGTGTGTCATGTCAAAACTTTTATTGAGTGTGTCAATATTGTTAATTAATTGGCATAAATCAGCAATTTTAAAATTGTAGCACTTCAGGAATTCGGGTATGAACAGTGTGGCTCAAAGCAGTGATTCATGTTGCTATCGGTATCATAACAAAGGACTTAACACATTCAGATACTCTCATTGGAGCTTTAAAAACAATTTTGTGCACCTGGTTCATATCAATCTGTGAAGTGTCTAGTTGAATGTTCAAATGACTAAAAAACTATATGGGTTGCAAGTATAGAAAGAAAATCCAAACTACTTATGACAAAGCTATTTCATCATTGGGTGCCATAAGAGAATGAATACTTAACTAAATAGCAAAATATCACTATAGATATGTAACTTTTTAACCATATGGGTGTTTCTGTGGAATCTCTATTTGTATTGGTACTGCAGAAACAAGGAAGATAAAACCATGTTGATCACTTTACCGTGATTATCTTTTAAGAGTGGTTATGTTATGGATAAAATTATGGCAGTTATTTTGTGCTTCCATTCATTTACCAGCAACAAAATGATGAGTTTCTGTATTTAAAAGCCAGCAACTTTGTTGCTGCTACTTAAGAAGATTCACTTCAGACATATTAGGCATAATATGAAGTGAATTAGGCATTCACTTCAGGCAGTTAATAGACATGAAAACAGAAGATACCAGCAAAGATTCTATGAGCACGGTCTGAAAATGAGTGCAAAAAGAAAAGCAGAACTACTTTCTATTCTTTGGCAGATACTCAAGTCATCAAAGTTTAAGTGGATACAGTTCACTCTAAGGAAGAAAAAATACCTAATTTTATGGAAAAAACATCCATTCCTGAGGTTGACGTATATTTAAGGCTTTTTATTTTAATTGCTATTCAGCTTCTAATTGTCAGAACAGTTTGTAATTCACTCTGAATTTCTTCATTTTAGCTTGTTATCCTGAAAAAAAGAATGAGGGTCCAAATTGTTAGTTCACATATACCAAAGAACAGTGCAAGAGGGTCTTATGTATTCTCACTTTGCTTTCTGGGTGTCTGAACTGGCATAATTAACATTTCATTATTTGTGCAATTCTACTAAAATATAAGTTGATATGATGAGAAATGCTCTATTTTTCAGCAGAAGTTGGCAAGGAACATTTGTATTCCTGTCCTCTTCACCACATTTCCTTACTACCAGATGCCACTTGGATGCAATGTACTCTCAGTTATTGCTGTATTTGTACATTTGCTCCGGTATCCTTATATTAAATAGACTATATTATTGAAGAAGGTATTTGTTTTTTTCTTGAGATGCCTCTGTTCTGTAGCTAATTGCCATAGTCTTACTCATTTTCTGCATTTGTGTAAGGAGTTTGAACATCCCTGCAACACAAGGTTGTTGTGCATTCCAATTGATTTCAGGCTTTGAACTGTTTTTAAAAAACATGATTAATGTACTCAAAGCAGTTGGCCTCTGAAAGAATCTGCAAGAAGAAAGGCTTGTTTTGTAAACTTCAGTTCAAGCAATTAACAATGAGTATTAAATGAAAAAAAAAAAAAAAGTCCTTGAGCAAAAACATGATTTTAAAATTAGAATTGTGAATTAGTTGTCTGCAAATAAATGTCTTTGCCCAGCTGCAAATCACAGTCATTAAGGCCCCACAATCATGAGTTGCCACTAAAAATAATTCTCTTCCTGCCTTTTTTTTCCACTTGTAAATCTATGCAGATGCAGGGAATTTGTTTTGTTATGTTTTCTTCCTTTATTTTCATTGCTCCATCCCTAACAACTTGGGGTGGGGAATCTGGTTACAAAGCTATTGCAAGTAGATAGTTTGTTACTTATAAAAAAATTAAGTTATATAAGATATATTTTGAATTCTTCTTTATGTTAGTTAAAAGAAACTGATAAATCATTCTCTCCCTCTGCACTGGTGAGGCCACAACTGGAATACTGTGTCCAGTTTTGGGCTCCCCAGTTCAAGAGGGACAGGGAACTGCTGGAGCGAGTCCAGCGAAGGGCAACTAAGATGATTAAGGGCTTGGAGCACCTCCCTTATGAGGAAAGGCTGAGAGAGCTGGGACTCTTTAGCCTGGAGAAGAGAAGGCTGAGGGGAGACCTTATTATGGCGTACAAGTATCTAAAGGGTGGGTTGAAGGAGGATGGAGCCAGGCTCTTTTCAATGGTTCCCAGTGACAGGACGAGGGGCAATGGGCACAAGTTAGAACATAGGAAGTTCTGTTCAAATACACGGAAACACTTCTTTACAGTGAGGGTGCCAGAGCACTGGCACAGGCTGCCCAGGGAGGTTGTGGAGTCCCCTTCTCTGGAGATTTTCAAGACCCGCCTGGATGCAGTCCTGAGTAATGTGCTCTGGGCAATCCTGCTTTAGCAGGGGAGTTGGACTAGATGATCTCTAGACGTCCCTTCCAGCTCCGTGATTCCATGAAATTTGTAGATGTCAAAATTTACACTGGCAGATTGAGTGAGCAAACAGCAGTATACCATATTTCTCAGAGTATCAAACGTTTATCTCGCACATGATGTCTGAAAAGTGCCAGTGTACAATTTCTGCTGAGATGCCTATTTTGACCGCAGAAATGTCCATTTTGGCCCCATGGCAAGATTATTAGACATATTAGACATATCAATCATTAGTGTAAAGTGGCTGGGGTTTTGTGCAGAAAAGAAGAAAGAAGACTTCTGTTGTGGTTTTGTATAGCTACACTACCTTCAGATTTCCTAACACTAAATAATCAGTCCTGTATTAGTTTAAAAGATTTTTGGTTTCAAAATACAGAATATTTCTATCTTGGTGTTTTAGAATTTATCATAGACATAGAGACCTGCAAGATCTTTTCCATTTTTTCATGGAAGGAACATCGTGTTTGAGTTACATGATGCAGTGGGTCCATATCTAGTTATGTGGCATAGGACCAGGAGAAGTTTTAGTTTCCTTAGAAGATGCAGTGGCTGGGAACAGACTATGAAGAAGAATTCATCCAGAGCAATTCATCAAGACGAGGTTGTGTCCATGACTGAAAGCTATGGAGTATAGTAAGTGAGAAGTACAAGGCAGAAGGGGGGGGGGGGGGGGGGGGGGAAGAAACAGAGTGGCCTGTGAAGTTTATTGCCTTCCACAGCTCAAAATACTTCATCATTTCTGAGACTTGGCACTTTCTTCTGTCAGTAAATATTTATAAAGCCTCAAGCAAAGTGATGGGCTGCATGGAGCTGTCAGTCTATTGCTGTCACTTGGTTCAACCAACAGCACTCACTGCTGTATTTCTTGATCAATGGTTTGACTAAGCTCATGCCCTTTGTGTGGCACTGCGATACCGACTGGTGGGAGTTATTCTCCAGTTAGCTTTTTATGATGATTTAGGAAATTACGCAGTGCTTGAAAAACTTCCCGGATTACTTAGCAGCTGGAGAATTCATCTAATTGCTAGTTATTTAACTGCAGCCCAAGCAGGTATTGCTATCAAACTCTGACAATTCTTATGAAGTTGCAGAAATTCACACTGTTTCAGATCTTGGTTTGGAATTCCTGGCATTGATTCTGGTCAGAAGATACTTAGTAAATCTGCATCTTCATGCAGTCCAGGGTTGCTGTAGGAGAAAAGGGAACTTTAAGTCTTCATCTTGCTGTAAGACTTAAAAGGAGTAGGTTGTCTCTGCGCCTCTTTCTTATCTTCACAGATTTTGCTTGGATTCATGCCTTCCTCTGAATTTGTTGGCATGTATGAATTTTATATACTAATTATTAGCAGTAGAAAAAGCTCTTGTAATTCTTTAGATAATGCTTTTGAATTGGATAGACTTGTTGGTTTGGTTTGGGTTTTTTTTTTGTTTGGGTTTGGTTTTTTTTCCAGCTTGGAAAAGTTTGTGAAGTAGTAGAGGTACAAGTATGTGAAATAGCTGTCTGTAAAATAGCTGAGGGTACACATTTGAAAAGATGCAACATCATCCAGTTAATGGCTTAACTAAATGTCCGACAACTAATTTCCTTTGTCCTTCATCCAGTCTCAAAGATTTGATGAAAAAGGCTGTGTGGGCTAGAAACATTTAAGATCCCTAGATCTTAACTACTTGAGTTAAGAATGTATGTACTAAATAGCTGAAATAAACTAAACTTAAGATACCAATAAGAAATTCATATCAAAGATGGCATTTAATGTTTATAAAATGTAAACATGCCGAACAGAATTTACTAGTTTTGACCGGGGACTTGGGGTTGTTATTGTCTTTACGTGGAGTAGCATTAACTGACTCCAAAATGGGGAAGAAAGCCCAATTTCTTTTTCTAATACTTTAGCTAGTACAATGGGTGGGGGAGAGGGAGTGTCTGTTTTTATTTCAAAACAAATGTGACAGCTCTGGAAAGCAGCTTTTTAAAATAAGGCTGACATATAAATAATCCTTAATCATGAAGTAGCAAAAACATTGCTATTTCTGAAAGACAATAAAATTGAAGATGCACTTCTTGCCTTGAAAATATCTCTTAAGATTACAGTTAATATAGTACTAGACCAAAGCAGCAATTCAGTTTTACAATGCTAGTTCTTCAGTAATGCGAACAAATTGAATATATGTTTTTAGAATAATTGGTATACGTGTTTTCAAATTCATACCAAATTTATTTTTTGTAGTTGATATCTGTAGAAACGAAGTCTACCTTTTTCCCTTTCAGTAAATCCATAACTTAAATTTATAGTAGAAGATTTATAAGTATTGGTTTATCTGTTGTATTCACTCTTAATTTCTTCTTTTTCCCCTCTCTTTTTGTTTCTTATTCAGGTGTATGATTGCTGATGAGGTAAGTGATGCTCCTGTTCCTTTAACACCATTTTTATTGTTTTAATGTACTTCATGCAGATGTGACTTTTTGTGTTTGAGAGATGTGGGCAGAAAGGTTGCTAATGAAAGAAGCCTAATTCCTGTGATATTCAGCAGGATTCTGAAAATATTGGGGGGAGTGGGGGGGCAATGAAACCTGACATAAGCTTAAAAGAATTTTTGAGAAAACTCAGAAGGTTACTTTTAATTGTATTTAGGTACGTTAAATCTCCTGTATTGTTAAATCTTGAAAAGATTAACTCCGTTGATTTTTTTTTTAGCACTTTATAATTGCATAGCTAGCTATTTTTAATGGATTAGGAGACATTTGTGGCCCAAAGAGGTGGATTTTGAACAGATATGTCTTCCAAAGACAAATTTTCTTAAATGCACTGAACAAGTATTAATAATGAAATTCATGACTTTCATACATTTGAAAATGTATATTTTATTCCATATTAGGGAAATTTGAGTCCAGCATTTCTTCATGCAGATAAAATGTTTTTGTAATAGAGTATGATGTTCTTGATGTGTTGTCAGTATAAAACCTTCCTGAAAAAGAGGTGATGTTTAGGGATTGATATAGTCTCCCAATTCTAATTTGGGGTTTTTTTGAAACAGTGGAGGGGAGAGGGAGAGAGAGATTGATTACTGGGATTAAAGCATCTCCTTGTAGTATAAACATCTCATTACAGCTTAAGATAAACTATCCTGACATAGAATGTGAAATTTCTGGAAACTTTGGAGAATACAAAAACATTCAGAGAGGAGAAAAGGGAAGCTTGGGAAAAATTGAAAGATCGAAGTAGCTATTTGTTTATTAAAACAAAGTTTCTTATTCCTTCCTTGAACGACAAAATAAACAGTGTGTAATTATGTTAGCAATAAAAATATATCAAGATATATTTATTCTGAAGTAAATAATGTATATTTCATAATGACAATAGGTCTGGCACTGGTGGAAGTATTGTGCAATGGTGGTATCTTGCGCTTGTTGACATCTCTAAAATAAGAAGAAAGTGTTGGTCAAAGAACTTGTATAGAAAAAGAATTTATATATGAAAACTAGACATCATATAATTACTGTACATATACCTGGATTATGTAATTATGTAAGCATTAAAGTACAATAATGGTATCTTTTTGAAAGGTATTCTAAAAATATGTTGCCATTCTTTCTTGGAGTGGGAACAGACAACGTTTTTCACCCAAAATTTCAGGTTTTCCATGTCATCCATTCCCATGACTGAGAAAGGTGTGTTTAAATCAATCAACTATATTGGATCTAGATTGTTATGGCTGCGCTACTGCCAAGAGACCTGGCTTGTTTCAGCTCAGTTGTCTGGATCATCACCAGTGACTGTGCACTCTGAATTTATGAGACAGCTGTGGCAACAAACTATAAATAAATGTATTCTTTTTTACTTTCTTGGATTTGTTTTCAGCTGGCTCAAGCACTATTGGTGACACAGGGAGGGCTTGCAGGAAAATTTTAATGAAAATTTGGCAATTGTTAATGAAAACTTAGTACCAGAGTAGTTCTCTGATTGTTTTTCTTTCCAATAATAGTAGAATTATTAATTATATTTTCTTGTATACCTGGCAAATCTCCTGGTGATATCATTACATCAGTCCATTTAAACTCAATACTGAGGATATAAGTAAGTTGTTCTTTTGTGTTTGTACCATGAGTAGTTAGATAGCAGCAAATCATTTCAAATATCCACTGGACTCTGTGGAAAACCTGAACAGAATATTTTAAGGCCAGTCTCTGCTTTAGTGCTTAACAGGAATCTGGAATTATCTCTTGCCATGTGAAAAAGTAGAGAAAACAGCTGCATTCTTTGATAAAATCTTGAGGGTTTTATTTTTTAATCAAAACCCTAAAATCTGGATCTTATATTCATCTGTTGCTATCTATATTCATAACCCATTAGATGTCAGCGTTCCTACCTCGACAAGAGCTAGTACTTTATTGTTAAATATACAACTACATATTGTATCTTTACCCTTCACCTTGTCTTTAAATCTGAATTCCCCACTAGGTGGACTTCCTATCCTGTGTTACAGAATAAAGAGAAACTATTAGCTATGGTGAACGACAGCAGTGGTTTCTTTTCATTGACCCACTGGGGTCACAAGCAGAGATCTTCATATAGGTCTTCTTTTGTTCTTCAGTAGCCTATGCAACTTAAGACAAAGTTGTCATTTTTCTGTTAAGAGGGCATCCCATATTTTTGTTTCCTTTGAATAATCTTTTTAAAGTGTTTTTGATAACAAGTTAGCGAGTTTGATCTGTATAGTCTAACCTACTAATAACCTGAGCAGAAAATCTTTTCAAATAAACAGAGATGCTTCTTTTAGCTTTAATGAGCTAACCAGATATAACATATGTATTAAAAAGAAGCATATTCTTTCATAAAAGATGATCTGTGGTAACAAATTGACAATGAAATAGATAGCATATAACTAGCCCTTTGGCTTTGTTTCCTTTATCTGGTTCTGTCTTTGCAAAATATTTTTGGCTTTTCTGAGTGGAATATGCTTTCTGAGCACAGACTTCATTTTTCATTTTTGTCTTTTCTTTTCTTTTCCCAGATGGGGCTAGGTAAAACAATTCAAGCAATTGCCATTTCCTATTACTATAAAAACGAATGGCCTCTCTTAATTGTAGTGCCTTCATCTCTGAGATACCCTTGGGTTGATGAGATGGAGAAGTGGATTCCAGAACTCTCTCCAGATGATATTAGCGTCATTCAGAACAAAACTGATACTGGGTGAGTAAAGTTCATTACTCTTCTATAGAAAGAGTTGTTCAAACCCCCTGCTGAAGCAGGGCCACCAAAAGCCAGTTGCCCAGGACTCTGTCCAGATGGCTTTTGACTGTCTCCAAGGATGGAAACCCCACAACCTCTTGGGGCAACCTGTGCCAGTGCTCAGTCACCCCTGCAGTAAAAAAAAATGTTTCCTGGTGTTCAGAGGGAACCTCCTGTGTTTCAGTTTGTGCCCATTGCCTCTTGTCCTGACACCATCTTCTGTGCACACTCCCTTCAGGTATACATACACATTAAGATTCTCCCTGAGCCTTCTCGTCCCTAGGCTGAACAGCCCCAGTCAGTCTTTCCTCATAGGAGAGATGCTTCAGTCCTTAAATTATCTTCATGGCCCTTCATTGTACTCTTTCCAGTACATCCATGTCTCTCTTGGTCTGAGGAGCCCAGAACTGGACACGGCACTCTAGGTGTGGCCTCACCAGGGCTGAGTATAGGGGAAGCGTCACCTCTCTCAACCTGCTGGCAATACTTTGTCTAATGCAACTGAGGATACCTTTGCTGCAGAGGCACAGTGCTGGCTCATGTTCAACTTGGTGTCCACCAGGACCTGCAGCTTCTTTTCTGCTGAGCTGCTTTCCAGCTGTGTGGCCCCCAGCATATATTGGTGTGTGGGGTTGTTCCTCCCCAGGTGGAGGACTTTGTACTTCTTGTTGAACTTCATGAGGTTCATGTCAGCCCATTTCTCCAGCCTGTCAAGGTCCCTCTGAAAGGCAGCGTGGCCCTCTGGTGTATCACCAACGCCTCCCAGTTTTGTATTATTATATTCTGGTAGTTACTCATCTCCTCTGAAAACGAGAGGTCTGGTTTTTGCAAAGTAGCAAGTACTGGTCTGCTGAAAATTAGATTACTTCAGCATGTCTGAAATTGAACATGTACAGTTATTTCTCAACTCTGATGAATTAGCTTGTATTCATTAGCTTCTGTGAAACATTTTGAACACATTTTTTGAAAACTTCTGGTATGCATTACAAAATAAGGAAGTAATTACTGTTAAAATTCTATTTAGCGCACCGAGAAAACTTGTAAGTTAGAATAAGTATTCTCTAAATAACTGAAAAGGTCATCATGACCGAAGTTTTCTATCTTTAGACTTAATAGCATGAATTCATCAGAGAGAGACTACAAGTCTTGGGTGTTATGAGAATAACTCTCCTATTACACTGAATTACGAGGGTATTTAGTCTGCTTTACTGCAAATGACTTGGTTGATTTCATGTTAATGGCAAGATGTTGTTCTAAAACTTCTGACCTTTGTGTAGTCTGGGGAGTATCAGAAAGTGACTTGAGTGCCAAGATGTGCAGATGAGACAGTAGCTTGGAACCTTCCTTGTAGTAACCAGCTAAATCCAACTGAAAATCCATCTTAAGAACTTAATCAAGGGGTAATTGCTACTGATAGTCAAAATTTAGCTTTATCATAGGAATATGGGAACTAAAATGAGGATCCAATGAGTCTTTTTGGGTTTTTAAGCTATTTAGCTAAAATGCACACAAATTTAATGCTTGTAGTGCTGAATGCAGAAAGAGAAATGAGGAATGAGGGAAATGACGGCAAAAGTAAATGGCAAACAGATTTCTGTCCTTTTTATCTTTTAACATTTTCAAAAGGAGTAGACCTTAACCATTATCACTTAGTTTTATTCAACAACAAAAGAGGAAAACGTGGTTTTCTGCTTGTTTAACTCCCAGGAGGCTTCCTAGCGATAACTGAGGTAGCTGTTGAACTAATTAATATTTTAACATTAAGAAGTGTTTTATGCATTTGCAAGAAAATGCAAATGCAAGAATACAGCTGTCAAACTTGGTTTAGCATTTTGTTAATTTCTGCTTCCATATGTTCAGCTTTGATTTCTCGAAGTTTAATACTTTGCTTTTCTTCAAAACTTCAGCAATGAAATTTGCTGCTTGAATGTTGTTTAACTTCTTAAACAGGTTAAAAGATACTTAGGCATCAATTTAGGTTTTTATAATTTCTAACTAAATTTGAAATTGGATGTTTCTTGAATACATTTGTTCCAATAGGAATAAATAATTTTATTTGTCATTTTTTATCCACCCTTCACAAAGGAGTAGGAGAAATTCTTGTTTTCCTGGTTGCTACGTTTATCTATACAGTAACAGCCAGAGTCTGTAGTGCGTTGACCACAGTGCCAGTAGTGCTCTAACCATTGCCTCTCCGTACATATCCAGAAACGTGAGTGTACACATGCTTTCTCCATCTTAAATACTGAAGGAAACTTCAATTTAGTGGGTTTTTTTGATGTTGCTACTGGGGAGCAAATAAAAATCATGCCAGCAGAGTGGTAGTGTCTGACAGATGGGTAGACCAGCTATGACTCTCATTGTGGTGACTTGTTTGTCTAACAACTTTAAGAGTTCCTGTGCTGCTCAAAGGCTCCTGAAGGGTCACAGTGCTCTCTAGTGATTTTAAAATCGGTTCGTGCCTTAGGCCTATATATGTCTTTAAATTTATTGTAAGAAGTTCATTTCCAGCTTAATACTAATTTTTAATCTTGTGTCTCAGTGATTCCCTGCTTCCAGTTTTTTGTTTTCTTCATTTGCTCTTTGAGAAAAAAGCTGGATAGAGGGCTCTGATAAGAATGTTTTTTTTCAGGTATTAAGGTTCAGCCCAAACTGTACTCTTACAGTACCCAAATACTCAGAGACGGTCTAGTTAGTGGTCTTAGGCTGCTGAGAAGGGGACTCTTTGTACACAGAGTAGTAGGTAGCTTGCATAGAGACATTTTTACTTCAGGTGTTTGGGTGCTCACAATGATCTGACTTGTGTGTGTAGCTGTTTATCCAGAAAGTGGACTTGTCCCATGTGATACTCCTGGAAAGGAGCACAAGTTGAAGCAATGCAGTCAAAGAAATGAACTTCCTTTTAAGTACAATGTATGTCTTCTGAAAATGGTTATGAAATGTGTGTGATTTATAAGTATGAGATATTTTAAACACCAAAAGCTGTTATTGTTAGCCTGACAGCCCACTAATTAATCGATCCAAAAGTTGTCATACATACCTTCTAAAAAAAAATAGTTTGGTATAATTTCTTTGCTATATTAATTTTCATACAATGAAAATTTACTAAGAAAACTTCTGGATTTTCTCTTTTAGGAGAATATCAACCAGCAAAGTAACGATTCTGGGATATGGCCTGTTAACTTCTGATGCTCAGACTTTAGTAGACACTTTGTACAGGCAGAACTTTAAGGTAGTTGTGATTGATGAATCACACTATATGAAATCCAGAAATGCCACACGCAGCAAGATTTTGTTGCCAATTGTGCAGAAAGCTCTTAGAGCTATTCTTCTTACTGGAACTCCTGCTCTAGGAAGACCTGAAGAGGTATTGGACATACTTCGTTTTGCTTTGTTTTTTTAAAAGGATGGTATCAGTAATAAATAAACAATTTTGTAGTTTTCTTGAATATATACAATTGCCTGCATTATGACATCAAACAGTGCACTAGCTGCATTAGGAAGCACAAGTATAAGAAACTAAAACAATGTCTTTGAGTTTATTATATTGATCTTTACAAACTCGTTTCAAGCTCATGCATAGGTGAGTTGAGACAGTGTTTCTTGTAAGTATCAAATCTTGCGCTTAACAGACTGACTGTTGGGTGAAATAGAAGGTAGTCTAAGTAAAGAACTATTTGCTTCTACTGCATTAGAGAGTCCTTGGTAGACAAGAACTTGTATTAGAACTTCTGCTTCCTCATCTGATATAGGAAGTCCTTTGTTTATCACTTGTCTTTTGGATATTACAAATGTTCACTTGTATTGCATAAGTGGAAAAAATATATCCTGTACTTGTTGCAGTCCAGAAAGACAAATTTTCCTTTGAAGGAAGTTCAACTTATGGAATTGGGGAGGAGCAGAGAGGAAATCAAAACCACTTGAATTTTACACTGAACCCAAGATAACTGCCTTTATTTATCAAATGTAGAAATAAATTGAATATAAGAACTAATTTGTATGCAGGGAACGTATAAGCGTTAATCTATGTAATACTTTACACTTTAGTTTCTTGCTGTGTAGATAAAACTTATGCCAAGACTCTTTAATTTGTTCAGAGAGGTTAGAACTTGAGAAAGTGTGTACCAAATACTATGTTGTACTTTTATACAGTGCATTGATACTGAGACCAGTAACTAACATCACTAAAGGTCTTCAGAGGAAATTCCTATCCTTGCTCACAGCAGTGGGATCAAAACTCATGACCAAATGGAAGACAATTAGAGACATTTTTATAGTGATACCAAAATTCTGCCATGGTTTACAAGGCAGAGTGTAAAAAGAGTTATGTCTCTTTAATCTGTTTTGTGTTATAAGCAGAACCTTTCTACGAAGTCTTTAAATGGAGTATGTATAGAAAATGAAAAGCATTATTCATTTATATTTATGTATGTTTATAGCAAGTAATTACAGGCAGTTTCTTGTTTGGCCTAGATTGATGTCAAAATAGCAGCTTTTCACTTGGGCGAATAAATTGGGTTTGGTTTCTTTTTCTTTTTTTTTTTTAATACTGCCTTTCAGTTCTCTGACTTCTGTCTCGAAAGAATCCTGTGAAGGACAAAATTAGGCTGTAGTAATTTTCTTTTTGGGAGAGGTCAGTAGGATGTGATTAGGTAAAATGAAAGCTTAAATGGCAGACGTGATGTACAGTAGACTTAAGAAGATAGCAAGGAAATGCATTTACAAGAGAACCTTCCATATTACTGTTGTCTCTATGCTTACCCCTACTACCTCTCAACAATGTGTCTTGGATCTAGTAGTGATCTTTGTATCCAGAAAGCTTTGACAGTAAAACAGCTTGTAAAGTAGGATTCTTGCTGGTTGTTAAGGTTGTCTAAACTGATATTTACCTCTTGTTACTCAAGCAGGAAGGCGTGAAAGTTCTGGTCTGTATTGACATTGTCTATTTTTTGAAGTAAAACTTAAGAATGAGTAGGATTTTCATGTATTTTAAGAAGCAGACTATTGATGGAATACCTGCACTGAAGCTTTGCCTATGTGCCTGGTAAATGACAAATGTTGTATTTTTAGGAATAACACCTTCTCATCCGTGTTTTCTTGTTCAGTATAAATCTTTTCCAAGTTGTCAGCACTATGTTAATGGTGTTCAAGGTGCTCCGTTCTTTGAGGGCTTCCTACAGCTGTCCTGGCTCAAAACACATACATACTCCTATGGAATATCTTTTGCATGTGTGCCAAGTCGTGTATTTTTTGTGCAGCTGTTGAATGTAAACTTAACGCAATAATCATATAATTTTCTGAATAGCCTTACATTTGCAGGCATTTTTTCACGGTCACTTTTTTCTTATACAGCTTTTCATGCAGATTGAGGCACTGTTTCCAAGAAGATTTGGAACTTGGAGTGAATATGCCAAAAAATACTGCAATGCTCGTGTCAGGTATGACTGTACTTGCTCATTTATTTTCTTACGAGTGTCTGTGTTTTTTCTTGTCATGTGAAGTGAGAGTATCAGTAAGTAGTACCTCTATTGCTGTATCATACCATCTTGCTTGGAAACTCAGGTTCAGATACCATCTCCTCCATCAGAAAGGATTGGGAAAAGGATTAAATTGTCAGGAGACTTTATTTGAGGACAACATTGGAAGCTATGAAAGTTTGAAATAAAGTTTAAGTACCAGCATTCTGTTAAGTAAAATGATTTGTAAATTTACTGTCATTAGTACAAAGTGTATAGATTTTAACTTTAGAGCTGGACTTTCAGCTGCAGCTGAAACTTAGGAGTTTCTGACTCTCAGTCCTACGCTAATATCATGTAATAATTTACAACTGTCTTTATTAGAGGTCCCTCTTTTTGCTATCCCACCATACTTGGGTGGAAAAAAAAAGACCAATAGTTGTCTCTATTTTACAGATTGACTGAGTAAAAGTAAAGGTATAAAACTCCCAAAAGCACAGTAGTTCGTTTGTAATTCTGTTTGAGGGATCAAATATAGGCACTGTAAGTTCTTGTCCACCACCTTGCTTCCAATTTGCCAGGTAACATTGCTCATTACACTTTTTTTCCAAACATGCACCTAATGAATTTTAACCCATTTTTATCCCTTGTATCTTTCATGAATTTTCAGGTTTCATGTGCTTTAAGTTATTAACTTCAGGAGGATTGATTTCCCTCTGAATTGCTCAGCTTTAGTTTAATGGTTGGTTTCTCTAGCTATGTTCTAAACTAGAAGGGACAGAAGCAGCTCTGATTTAAAACACTTAGTTTTACCCATCTGAATCTATGTTACAATCTGGAATGAAAGAGATTGTGAGAAAGGAAGAACCTTTAAAAAATTTCTTAGCAAAAATAACAATTCTTTACAATTTTGCATATATTCAAAATAATAATTTTTGTCAGCTAAATTGCCTAGCATTTAGATTTAATTTTTACAGTAATAATTACATGGTTTCTTTTTCAGATAGCTTGTTTTTCTTCTACCATCATATGCATTTTATCAACGTTCAACTTCAAATAACATGGAAGAGTGCTGTCTAATTTTCAGACAGAGAAATTCTATTTTTTCCATGGTGTTTTGACTGAACGCATCTGTAATTTTCACACCACAAGTGTGCGTGGGTACAGCATGGTTAGCTACTCAATCATAGATGATTATCTTATTTTTGGAATACCATAAATGTAATAAAAATCAAGTTTAGGTTTGGCAAGCTTTCAGTAAGTAACTTTGTCCTCATGACTTGGCTGAAACAAAATATCCTGTGATAATGAACTTGATAGGATTATTTTATGCAGCACTATCTGTGAAAATGTTGTGGGGTTTTTTACCTAGGTGTTCACAGGCACCTGTTTCTAAGGATGAGGGCCAAAGTATTTCTGTGAGGCCTACTATTTATTTTATATCCCCAATGCTCATGCTGGAGGAAGGAAACCTTTCTAAGGACAGCCATATAAATAGACCAAAGAAGTGATGTGAGCAAAAGATCTTGCTATCTTCCATCTGCGTGGTATTCCGAGTGTGTTATGCCAACTACTTCACCAGTGCAGAAGTGAGTCCCTCAGCCCCTTTCCCGAATAATTATAGGCAGCCACTGTTGATAAGCTCAGTAAGGCTTAAAATTTTCTAAATTATATTAAAAAAAAAATCAGTAAAATTACATGCTTGCAGTGTACTCTCCTGGCTTTGGAAAATGCTACCTGGGCTTTTCTCCAAAGGCAGCAAAATCTGTCATGCTTGTTATTTTGTTATCTGCTGGCAGTGGTGACAGAGAAAAGCTGCTGTTCCTGCTGCAGCGCTTCCTGGAAAACAACAAAGCAAAGAAAGAACAAAGAAGACTAAGTTAATAAATTCTTCCTTTTCGATGTTTACCTTTTTAACCTTAAATGTACTTCCTTTGTTTAACCTTGCTCATTAAATAGTATTACATTTAAAGCTGGTACCTTTAGCTTTAAATGTTGTCTCTGTAACTAGGAGGGAATTCTCAGGGGGGACAGACAGAAGAATATCAATGGTGATATTTGCAGCTTTCATGGTAGTATCTCTATCAGTTGTTCCCATCTATAATGTCATAAAGAGCATTTTTGTGGCGATATAGTCTTCTCATTAGTCCACTGAAACAAGAGTTATAAAGTGATACCTGAATGATACTCTCTGTAGAAAGGGAAGCGTAGCTGGGCTGAGATAGAGGACGGTATGCCTCTGATGGGTAGCAATGCCTACGGGCAGCGGTGTCTGCTGGGAAGTTAAAGCAGCTCTGACTTTAGTGTTGGACGGAATCGGACAGAAAGCAATCACCTCTCTGGCGTAAACGGGAACGCTCAGCGTTGCTAGCCAGCACACCTTCGTATCTAACTGCGTTTTAAAGTTAATTGTGTACTGAAGGTTTCTACTGAATTTGGACTAACTAGTTCTTACCCTCGGTGCAATTTTTTCATTTTCAGGTTTTTTGGTAAAAGAACTCAATGGGACTGTAGAGGAGCTTCAAATCTAGAAGAACTACATCAACTTTTAAGTGAAATAATGATCAGAAGACTGAAGAATGATGTTCTAACTCAGTTGCCTCCCAAAGTTAGGCAACGTATTCCATTTGATCTCCCGCAAGCTGCAGCTAAGGTAAATTTTCCACTTTTGCTAAAAACACATTTGTTAGTAATATCTATGTATTCATATGTATTTATATGTATGCATATGTATTATATGTAGTTACAAAGAATGTGTGAATATACAGCATAGCATCTCCGTTATTATTTTTAAAATATACCGTGAAGAACATGAATATGGCAATTTTTGGCATCAGATAATGATAAAATTTGCTCTAATTTTAGTACGATCATCTTCCTTTCTGTCTTCCTTTCCTTTAGATTTTGAATCCTACAGTTACTTTTAGACAAATTTGATAGAGTTCTCAAAAGTACTCAGTTCTTAAATGTTTCATGCTTGAAATATACATGTTGAGGTAGAACATGCTTTGTACTATATATCTAACTACTGATCTCTTCTGCCACTTAGAATTTGAATACCACTTTTGCAGAGTGGGAGAAATTAATGAGAAATCTGAATTCGGATGCCACTGAAAGCCACTTGTCTCAAGTCATGAATCTAATCACGCGCATGTATAAAGAAACTGCCATTGCCAAGGTAAGCGTGGAAGTCTTCTCAATATATTTAAAATACCCAGTGTGTTTTTAATTTAATAAAATTAGTTGTATTGGCCTGAGTACTAGATGAGGTTCGTTGATTTGTTTTGTAATCACGATGTGGAGAAACACTCTTTTTCCCCCGTATGTTTATGGAACAGGCTGAACCCCATTATAATGACCTGAGCTAAGTGTTAAAACTGTTATTGATTAGATATCCACCAAGCTGGCTGAGACTGTCCACACATAGTCTCCCAACGGCACTAAATGCCTGACACCAACTTCGGGATGTACCGAAGGTGGGTACTTCAGGGATGTATCTGTGTGTCAGCAGCTGCTGCAGATGACCCAGGACGGTGCTGATGCAGCCCTTACACAGACTGCATTCTGTCCATACTGGTTGTCCCCATGGATAAATTTGGAAGAACAATCCTCTCTAGCTGGTCTCTCTGTTTTATCAATCGGGACCCCCTGTTCTGTGTTTTCCTCCTATAACACTGTCACTTAAGATGTAAGGAAAAATAGGTTAATAAGCAAAATCCTTTACCCGCCTACTTTTTACCCTGTTAACAGGTTTCTTTATGCTAAACTATTTTTAGAAAAGGAAAAATAGAGTTCTGTAGGCTGCTGGAGCAGTAAGAGTTGAGAATCTGACCAACTCCTTCAAATTTTTCTCTCCTTAACTTAAAAATATCACTGTGGTTCTGTTGCTATTTCTTCCCCACTCTTCTAGTCTCTCTCCTGCCCTCTGTTAATCCATTTCCAAAGAGGAAGTTGAAAGGAAAAAAAAAAAAAAGGAGGGGAAAAAAAGAAATTTGAGGATAATACGGTGGATATTGCATTAACCATTGACCACTGATAAATTTTAACTGTCAGCATTACTCTAATAGTTTTTGTAAAAGATATTGAAAATTATATTTGACACAAAAGAATTCTATGAATATTTAAATAGAGCAATCTTTTATGATTATGGTATCATGAAAGTATCAAAATTATTCTTTCAGTTTTGATATATGGCTTCCTCGGTGCAGATACAGAAGTTCTGATTACACAATATGTTGTCTATTTGAAATATGTTTAGGCAGAAATCAGTTTGGGTTTGCAGGTTTTTTTTAGATATGTCTTAAAACATCAAATAATGTTGTAACTAACAGGGGGTTTACCTGCATCTTAATCTGGAAGAAGGGCTGTGTAATTTACGTGATCTTTTGAGGATAAAGTTGGTTTGGGTTTTGGTTTGTTTTTTTTTTCCTCTGAAGGAATGAGATGTTTGATAAAGTCTTAAATGGATAACAAAAGGTGCGGTCATTTATCTTTTCGTATTACAAGAAATCAAAAGACATTAAAATAAAAACTGCCTTTTTGAACATTTTTGTATGTCTAATTAATGAAAACGCACTCTCTTATTCCAGGCAGGAGCAGTAAAGGACTATATCAAAATGATGCTTGAAAACGACAAACTGAAGTTTCTGGTTTTTGCTCACCACTTAAGTATGCTTCAAGCCTGTACAGAGGCAGTTATAGAAAATAAGGTAATGATTTAACAAATTTGCGCACATATTTAACTTTGGACTTTACAAAATGTATGACCTGTGTTTGAATTCAGTAGAACTACCTCTGTGTAACAGGAATTTATGGATTTTAAGTGTATAGAGATCAGTGCCACTGGATTAAAGGGTTTTAAAGGATTGCGTGGTTTTGAAGAAATGTTTTGTATTTGAGGATAACGTAAACACTCATATCTAGTATGATACATTATTATTGAATCACTGTTATAGGCAGTTGTTTCCCAGGTTTTTCCACCAAAGTGCTTCTGTTTCCTTTCTGTTTTTTGCAGAATGTTTTATCTTGCCTGAATGTTTAATTCAAAGCAATAAAAATTTTTGCAAACAATTTTCATATTATTTTGATCATGTACTCTCAGCCATTGCTAGGGAATGGTGGCTAATTTTGCTGTTTAATATTGTTATTATTAGCTTGGAATTTTAGTAAATCATGTCAAGGAAATTGCAGATTCTTCTACGGAGTATTCCATTTTAAGATCCCGTGTTATTCTGTCTTCTGCTTTTGTAAACAGGGAACACGGAGTCTGCACTTCTCTAGATAAAGAGGCTTAATTATAAATCAAAGGCCAAAGAGTACTGATGCATCTCTATCCCTATGACAGGAATAGAACAGATTTTTTCATTTTTTTTTTATTGGGGGACAGAGAGTGAATGGGTTGAAAAATGGACATGGACTGTTTCATTTTTGTCTCTATTGTAATATGCTATAGGTTCGCTACATACGAATAGATGGAAGTGTTCCTTCTGCAGAAAGAATTCATCTTGTTAATCAATTTCAGAAGGATCCTGACACCCGAGTTGCTATTTTGAGTATTCAAGCAGCTGGTCAGGTAGGACAAAAAAGAAAGTATGTGAAATATGAAACTCAAAGAATATAGATACTAAAGTCATTGGTGACCGCACTGATTTACTGAAGGCAGTTCGTGCAATATGTCTTTTGTAGACTCATGTATTCATTTTTGGCACTAATCATGTTAACTGTTTTAAGCCTCTGTTGAAATTACTTGGATAAAAGAAAGATAAGCAGCAACATCTCATCCTTGAATAATTAGTAAAATCTCAATTTCTCTGACAGTACCAGATTAATAAGAAATAAATGTTACTTCTGTAATGAAAAGCAGTATGCACTCTTTGCATAATATTGACTTATTTTTTGAATCTTACTAAAATCTATCTGAGGCCCAAGGAAAAAATCAGTGTAATAGGCCCATCTGCAATCCAAGTGGTCCCTTTTATCTCCATATAAAAATGTTCAGTACAATATTTAGCTTTGGTTTGTTTCAGATATTCAGTTGTTCGTGTGTGGAGTCTTTTTTTCTGAAATCTATCTACTTATTTTGTTTAGGGATTAACTTTCACTGCTGCTACTCACGTTGTGTTTGCTGAATTGTATTGGGATCCAGGTCACATTAAGCAAGCAGAAGACAGAGCACACAGAATTGGGCAGTGCAGTTCTGTGAATATTCACTTCCTTATTGCAAAAGGAACAATGGATACTCTTATGTGGGCAATGCTGAATCGCAAGGTATGTGTGGAATAGAACCAAATAATCAAGAACTCACTGTGGTTAAGATAGCACTTAAGGGCATGTGCCAAATAACATTCTTGCTTATCTAAAGCAGCATCCTACTATAAGAGAAATTGATACACCTAGAATTATTAATCATAGAAATGTCCATTTGTGTTCTGAGTTAGTCTTTTCTAGCTTTTTGCTCCCTGTTTAAGATCCAAAGATAAATAAGGTAACTTTGCCAAGATGAATGGGATGGTTCATATCTACAGGACATCGTTGGTTTGTCTTCCTTCTAGCTTTTTATTGCTCTGGTTGTTCGATATACAATTTTAAGGTATTCTGCTCACTCAACAGCTAGAGTTTATTGTGTTTTGGATTTTTTTTTTAATTGGATGAATGGTGGGCCTTAAAAAAAAAACTTCATTTCTTAGAGGCAGAAGCATTTTCAAATAATTCTTCTTCTATAGACCCAAGATGACAGTAACATTATCTTTTGTTGCCATTTTCCTCAAGTCTTACCCAGTCCTTGTTAGGAAGAGTAGTTCCATTCTGCCTTTCTTTCCTTACTTGGAAGATCTTTGAGAGTTCACAGGACTAAGAAAAATGATTTAGCTGTTTTGCTTTTGTGACCTTTTTGTAGCCTTTGATACCATTCATTAGTGTCTTGTTTTGATAACTGAGGTGTGTTAGTGTTCTGTCAGCTCTTGTTTTCTGACATTTCCAGAAGTGTCAACACAGAAGGAACTGCCTTTTAAACTCTAGTTGTCAAAATCATTTGAGATTGTGGTTACACAGGATTTGTTCTGATGTAAATGCCAAGTTATTATCATTGTTCCTGCATTTGGCTACCCCTGCGTTGTAGTGGTTCAATTTTTCGTGCCTGTATAGTTACTGTATTGAGAAACTGATAGCCATTCTTTTACCAATATATTCCTCTCCTGCTGAAAACTAATCACAGTGTAAAGAATCTAAGTACTGCAAACTGTATTTGACATTCGGCTGGGGAATGAAATTCTGTCTTCTAATTCCTTTATTTACCTCTGAAAAAAAATCTTAGTCCAGTACATTAAGAGTCTCCTTAAACACGGCTCAGATGGGGTCTCAGTAATTTGCCAACAATTTACCTTAGGAGTTCTGTCACTAAACTGCTTCTCCCAATTAATTTTGACTTTATTTGTCTCCACTTGCCAAGCAAAATGTATTAAGACTGTAAGAGATGTACACAATGCATATATTCTCTTTTAACGTCAATAAATACTGACATTTTGTATACACCTTTTCACAAGTCATAATGTGTTAAATATACTACTTATTGTTAGTCTTGCAGAAATGGGTGCTGGAAGATGAATAGTTTTAATCACTGAAGCTATTTTTAATTACTGTGGAGTTTCTTACTTTGCAAATGCTGAATTAAATTTGCAAGGGAAGCAAATTGAGCGAATATAGGTAAATAAATTTATTCCAACGTGTGAATTCCTTGGAAGCTTTATGCAAGTTGTCTTTCTGCAGGCCAAAGTTACAGGCAGCACCTTGAATGGCAAGAAAGAGAAAATGCAGGCTGAAGAAGGTGATAAAGAGAAATGGGATTTTTTGAGTTTTGCTGAGACCTGGACCCCAAATGAAAGTCTAGAAGATCCCAAAAATGAACTTTTATTTACACATGTAAGACTCAAAACTTATGTTTTTCTTTTTTCTTTCATTTAAAAAAATTACAACCGTTGTCCACTTAAGCTTTTGTGCACTGCAGACTTTACTAATGGAGAAACACTAAGTAAGTGGGGAAAAGTAATGCAAATTCCATTAAAAAAGTTGGATGTAGTTGGGGAAAGTGCTCTGCTGGGTGTAAATGTCATCTACAGGCTTCCGATGGGTCCTTATGGTATGTTTAGGTGACTGACCCACCCTCAGAGTGAGATAAGACCAAGTAATTTCTGTTTAAGTTACAGCTTTGTTTACTATACTGAATTTAATTGGCTGTTATTTTAAAAACAATGTTTAAAAGCCTTTCCTTGTAATAGGCGTCTTCGAAAAAGGCATATAGCATACCAGTTCTGTGTACTTGTTTTCTGATAGTGCTATTTTAGAATTTTCATGAGAATATTGAAAATAGGAGGAAAGTTGAATTGATTTTTCTACTATCTGTTTGTTCTTAAAGAAAGATACCTTTTGAGTCCATCTCTGAACTAAAAATGTCTTCTTGTGTTAGAGAGTAATATTAATGGAGAAAAACCATAATTTTAACAGCCTCTCATGCAGTATTTATAAGTGGGACTTACATTTTTCTTTCCTCTTTCCTAGTTTGAAAAGGAAAGACAGCATGACATACGTTCTTTCTTTTCCCCCAAATCCTCCGCTGAGAAGAAACGCAAAATATTTTCTGGTAATGAATCATTACATAATGATTCAGAATCTTCTGAAGTCACAAAAGAAGACGATGCAGAAAAGAGCAATGAAAACCTGGATTCCACAACAGTAAATGATGTGGATACAATTTGTCATGAAAGTACCTGTGAACGTGAAGCTAAAAGAGCAAGAAGCATAAGTGGATCTACTCCAGTCAGCTCCAGTAAGAAAAAGAAAAAATCTTTGACTGGAAAAAAGCCTCCTTTGTTTTCAGAAAAAAACAATGAAGTCGTTCCTTGTGGCTTAAATACTTCAAGCAAAAGTACAGCTTTAAATAAAGTTTGGCACTGCGGTGTTTGCACATATAGTAATAATGAATTGCTCCCTTACTGTGAAATGTGCAATTGCCCTCAAAGCAGTAATGGTAAGTAATGTGTGCTGCAGAGAAAAATGTGCATTTTTCGTTTCAGTTGTGATTAGTTTCAGAAAATACAGTATTTTTGAGTATATGAATATGCACAAATCCAGGCAAAATATGAAGAATGTTGTCTTTACATGGACAGATACCTGTTAAGTGATCCTTCTTAAATTTGCTTTCCCCAAGGATCTTTTACATTATTATAATTTGAAACAAATGGAAAATTCAGATAAATGATAACAGGATATAAATTCAGTGAGGAAGAACATACGATCCATTTTCTTTGCAGCAAATGTAGGTCTCCTCTTCTTTGAGGTTTATGGTTATTCTGAATCCAACTTTAAGGCAAACCTGTTCTCTGCCTCTCAAAACTAAATTATATGGTATAGATGTTTTATTAACTTGAGTATTGTATATTTGTCATGAGACACATTACCTGGAAAACACGGCGTTTCTTGCTACAGCAGGTCAGACTAGATGTTTTTTTATTAAATGTAGTCAATCTATCTGGAAACCTAATAAAACATTTTTATAAAACTATCCCCATATTTTCTATTTCAATTGCAAAGGAAGGAGTAAGGTTCTTTTTCTTTCTTTTTTCTAAATTTTATATGAGTCTCTGTGCTTGTTCAAGTAAGGACAACTCAATTTCACAGGTATAGATCAATGCCTGGAAGACTACTTTGTGTATTTATGGTGTAAAATAACTGTATATAATATAGAATCACTAACTGCATTATTCATTGTCTGTATTTTGACATTGAGCTGGGTGCATGAAATTGCATAAGTGGAAAACTTTGGTTCATGTGTTTATTCTTCTAATATTAAAGTTAGATCTAGTTTCTGAAGAGGTTGCGCCATAATAATATTAAAGAATAAGATGCAATGTATTTCAATTACATAGTCTTGTCTCCAGATGTGTATTGATTAGGTACCTGTTTGTGCAGGTAGCATAAATTATCGCTTTTCTTGTTTCTTCGTCTATAGGTGAGAGAAATTGTGAAGCTCCCATGAGCCAGACTGAGGAAGATGTGTCAAAGGACTCCAGAAAAAATGAAGAGAGAGCAGAGTGCAGTGCTGAAGACAGAAGAGAAGATTTGGAGGAAATGGTGACCCAGCAATCCGTTGAAATCAGCGAACAGGAAACTATTGAAATTGAAAATGAAGAAAGTGAAAAAAAGCATGGAGAAGGTAAAGCGGGACTCCTATGAAAGAAAGATTATATCCTGTTGCAAAACTGTATTAAATGCCCCTGGCATGAAACGTAACTTTTATTTAATAACCTACACATTTGAAAGACAGACAGAAGTACATGCACAAGCCTGTGACTTGTTTTAGCCTGGGATGTATATTGAATTTCGATGATGGATAAACCCAGCCTTTGCGTGCAACTCCTGAAAATACAGAATTTTTGGCTGACTTAAGAACTATGTCAAACTAGCAACTGTGAACCTGTATAGTTTATTGAAACTTATGATGGCATTTACTTGTGTCGAGGACAGCCACAGGCAAAACGGATTATAGGTAATTCAGGAGAAACAGAAAAATAAAATACACAACTTTCTTAATAGCTTGCTGCTTGATTTGTGTATCTTATTACATTGTTCTGGAATTAGACACGGAATCCTCATGTGGTATGTATTCCTCTGGGTTTTGTTTCTTGCTGAATATTTGAAGGGGGCAGGGGAAAAAAAGAAAAATTTACAGTGTTCATACAGAAATGTGTTTGCATATTCACCAAATTGGGCAATTTGAGAAAGAACTTCTTAAAAACATGTATAATACTATTGTTAATGTCTGAGTAGGCTGAATGAAATGAATGAAGAAAAAAACTTTTTAATATCAACATTTTTTCTCTTTGTAGGAGATGTAGATAAATCAGATACGTTTCCAATATATGACAGTCTTATGTTTTGTGCAAGCAGGAATACTGATAGAATTCACCTCTATACAAAGGTAAACCTGAAATGTGCATGTTTATTATCATTTAAAAATTACGAAGTAAAATGTTGTCCTATGAAATGTGTATGTTTACTTTCATTGTTATACTCTATATAAAAGGTTGGTATTTTTGTATTAGCTGAAACGGACAAAAGTTAGGTAGTTTATCATTCTAGTTCTTTTTCTCAGTGGAATTAAGTAATAATTCACTAAATATATAACTTCTAACACTTCTCTTAGCTTACAAATTTGGGCTAATACATTAGATGTATGCCCACATCATCTGTTAAAAATGCAAGTGATAATTGTTTCAGATTCCTTCAGATTCCTTTTTTTTTTATTGTAGTGTCTTATCACAAAATATATTTAATAGAAGAACGGTCAAAATTAAAATAAAAATGACAGTGAATCCTGCCAAACTATGGAAGTAAATAAAATATTGTTGCCACATTTTCAAAAGAACCTAGGCATTGGTGCTGTTTTTAACTTGGTAACTTCCTGAATAAAACACATCATCATTAATCTGCCGTGGTAATGGGAGTACCGAGGCAAGCAGTTGGTCATATTTCCAGGTCATATTTCAAGGGGGTGCCAGGACTTTCCAATTCCTTGTTTTAAGGAATAGAAAAGTTCACTGAGAAGATTTCTTCAAAGCTACTGAAAGAGTCAGTGTATTCAGGTGCAACTGCAAAGCATCACAAATAACTGAGGTCAAGTCTTTGAGGGAATACTTTTTTATTAGGTTAACTGATACAGCTGAAAAAAAGTTAAAAAGAGCATCCTCTTGTATCTGAAAACTTGTTTAACATACCTAAAGTGTATGCTGCTTCCTAGCTTCCCACATTTTATTCATAGACTAAGATGCATTTTGGATGGTATTTGGGCAACTGTGTATTGCTCTGGGTTGGTTTTGGCTTGAATTAGAGTTTCATTATGCCAGAGATGGCACAAAATCTTTCTGCTAAACCATGAGACACTGGGGAATTCTGCTTTGATTCCTTCTCTCAGATGCTTGTGAATCATAAATAAGTTCCTGGGTCATATGTACCCACTGGGACAACTTGTTCCTTAAAAATTAAGTGGAGGAGAACTTGTTCAGATATTTAAAAAAAAAAAAGTGAAGTATAATAAACAATGCTCTATCTAAATTCTGATTTTAAATTGTAATGAAGTAACATTCTCGTCTACAATCATTCATTTCACTTGGAAACTCAGTCAAGAGGATTGTAATTTCAGTTTCTTGATTTAAGGCAGTTTGTGTGTCTGAACTATTTGCAAAGAAAAAATTTCAGATATGTCCAAAGTTAAAATTTTCACCCTGTTTACTTTTAGATGTGTTAATGTGAATCATATTTCTTGCAACTGCTATTATTGTACATCTGTGGCTTATTCTTTGTTTCTGGAAAAATCCTACATTGAGGGACTAAATTTAGTAGGAAGGGAGGATAATTCACTCGAAACAGATACATTTTTTTTGTAGATTGGGCTACATTGCATCTGTAAACAAAACTGTTTGCTTGTCTAGGATGGTGAACCATTGAATCATAATTTCATTCCGTTGGACATACAGCTGGATAACTGGGAGGATTTGCCAGAGAGTTTCCAGCATAAACAAAATCGTTCATTGGTAAGAACAAATTCTACTGGCACAGTAATCTAATATTTAATACGGAGGGCTTTGACTTATTTTTTTTAAATCAATGCAGAACACTTCCAGGCCTTGGGATCTAGGCACAGTTTCATCAATGCAAGCAGATCTTATAAATGTTGATGTGAATATTAATTATGCAGTCTGTTACTTTGGCAAATTATCATGCCTCCTGTTAACGTTTCGGTAGATGGAATCAACCAGGCATCATTTAATTTCTCATTTACAGGATTAGTAACTAACATTCATAAGTCAACAAAATAGCATTTTAAAGGTTATGAATTAAACGGGGCACATTATGAATACGAATGTGCTAGATTGTATCAGAGCT
This sequence comes from Vanellus vanellus, assembly GCF_965231255.1. Taxonomy (NCBI): domain Eukaryota; kingdom Metazoa; phylum Chordata; class Aves; order Charadriiformes; family Charadriidae; genus Vanellus; species Vanellus vanellus. Next base: position 8,145,665 of record NC_138910.1, read on the forward strand.
GCCGTTCTGAGCAGGCCTCCACTCTCGCTTCTTCCTTGGGCCCTCTAACAATGTTCAAAGCAGCGCAGGGCAGAGCTCCACTGAGACATGTCCCTGCGGTTACGTCAGTAACAAAGATCACGTCCATGGTGTGGTTTGAGAACATTAACACTGTAAAACCAAGCGCTCAAGTAAGGAAAACCATAATTTAAATTGGATGCGCAATATTACCTGCTTAACATAGTTTCCTTAAATGTTTTCTCTGTTTAAAGAGAACTATAATTTGGAAAATCAGATTCTGTTGTGTAAGAGCAAAGCTGATTCTTTTTGGTAGGTTCTCCAGCAAGGCTGGAACCTAGATTCATAAGACAAATACCTGACTGATTCAGCCAACAGTTTTGTGAAGCTGCTAATGAGTGGGTAACACAGATGTTGCCAAAGGATTTCAAAGCTGTTTGCTAGACTGAAGAGACGAGTTAAGAATCCCATGTTTGTGGGCAGCGAGTGGCACTGCCTTGTGGAACATCCTGTCCCTATCCCTCAGCCTTCTCCTCTAGATTAGAAAATCTGTATTAGTAAATTCTCCCCAGAAGAATCAGGGAAATACCTTCTCGTTTCTGTTTCCACCCTGCCATTTCATTCACTTCTCTCTTGCTGCTCTGACTCTGAGGAAGTGGGACTCATCTGTACACTTTTACATTTGCCATGTCAAAAGACTCCAAGGAGAAAATCATTGCCATGTCGTAATCTTGAAGTATGGCAGTTTGTTCTTGGATAAGGCTGAAGTCACAATTAAGTTCATACTGCACAATGTGTTTTATTCTTCCCATAGTCTGTGTCCAGAAACAGCGTGATACTGACTGCTATAGGGAGTCGCAAGTCAGCGAGGAAAAGAAGGGAGAAAGGGGAACGGAAGAAAACCAAGCCCCTTTTCACTTGTCATATTATTACTCCCATTTATTTTTCTCTTGTAGGGATGAGGATGGGATGAAATAATTTTTTCCTTAGACACATCCTAAAGCAAGCACCCACATTATAAATTTGAAATTCCTATGTAGGAACAGGGGGTTTTCCCTCGCTTCCTCACTGTTCTGTGGTTACAGTTATTGAGAAAATCCATTAATCATACCAGTCCTGCCAGTTTACAGCTTCAAAGTTGGGGTTTCTTTTGTGGCTTCCCAGCATGTAAAAAAACTATTAGATTCAGTAACAGAAATTAGGTTCATCTGAGCATCTTTATTTTATTATACTTTCAAATTCTAAACTCAAATAAAAATTGATCAATATTATACTATATTCTCCACTTCCACTATGAAATACTTCATTAAACAGTTCATCAGTTTTTCCTCAGGATCCTGTGGTTGAGTCAATTTGAGATTGCTGTAAAAGAAGATGAATTGCAGGTTAAATTGCTCAATACTGTTGTTCTTGGAATATTTTGGTGGTAAAGCATATCTCTACTTGCCTAGTCACGGATGTTAGCGTGCTGCGCTGAGATGCCACAGAAAAGAGGGTGGCGGTATTGCCATAAAACAGATGCATGATTAAGATAATTTAGTGATCTGATTTCTCATGTCATTAATTGCTAATTTACTATCATAATTTTTATTACATATGTTATTCTGATGCTCTACTATTGTAAAGAAATATTATAACCTCTAAACAAGTATGTTAGTGATTCCGTTAAAATTTTAAAATTGGAAAACTTTTGTGAGAAATAGTTGAATTGAACAGCTCTTCCAATTTACCTGTGGCTGGGCCTTTCATGCTGACATTTGGGGCTGTAACACTTAATCCGGTGTTAAGCACGTGTCTATCAGAAGGTTAGAGTAAAGAAGAAAGGTGGCCCATTAAACCCAGTTATAAATGCTACTCAAGTAATGGGAGCAAACTTGCCTTTTCTGGGAGGTCTGGTGCAAGAGGAGAATGGCCACTGTAAGAAGAAAACTCCTTTGCACATCTGTTTCTCCCATGAGCAAAGTCTCGCTTACACGAGAAAGGTTTACCTGAGGCTTTATCATAGAATCATAGAATAGTTTAGGCTGGAAGGGACCTTGAAGGCCATCTAGTTCCCACCCCCCTGCCATGGGCAGGGACACCTCCCACCAGCCCAGGTTGCTCCAAGCCCTATCCAGCCTGGCCTTGAACACCTCCAGGGATGGGGCAACCTGGGCCAGTGCCTCACCACCCTCAGAGTGAAAAATTTCTTCCTAATATCTAATCTAAATCTTCCCTCTTCCAGTTTGAAGCCATTCCCCCTCATCCTATCACTACGTGTCGTTCTTTATCAAGAAGCCCTTCTCCTATTGCTATAGCTTAGATTAGTAAAGGTCATTTCTGGCCTTATTTTCTACCTTCTGGATCGACACACCTATCGTAGCAAACCCGTTATTTTAGACAATGCCAAAGCTGTCAGAGTTCAGCAGGTGGGGGTGGGGGTTGCAGCTTGTATGAAAAATGACTTGAAGAGACTATCTCTGATAACACCAGCTGTTTTCATCCAGTTTTGAATGTATTAATTGATAGCACTCTTTCACTGTAATGAAGCAGTTTTGTGTAATGCCTGTCTTGCCGCTGACAATAGCGTTCTCTACCAGATACTGAGGTTTGTGAAAGAATGGAGTCATCTAACAGCAATGAAACAGAAGATTGTCAGAAAAAGCGGTGAGATATTTTGTAGTCCTGTTCGCACTGCAGAGGAGTTGTGTAAAAAGCAGTCAGCGGTCAGCAGCACAAAAAGGTATGTGGTTTTTAATTTTTCTTCCTCCTGCTAATTGCTGCAGGAGGTTTGATATGTTTAATGTAGTTTTCTGTGGAATGATGCTGAGACTGTAAAGCGGTTGTTGGATGATTGCTTGTCACATAGTGACAACCGTAGGCAACCAAGCCCGGCAGTAAAGCTGTTGCAATGGAAGTGTTCGGGTCCCTCTCCGCCCAGTGCCGCACTCTGCAGCTGTTGTGGCTTCACTGCGCTGCATGTTTAAACACCTGGAACCCGCCGGACATGTTTTAAGAAAAAATCGTGATCTCAGGGATTCAAAAGAAAAGTAAGGTCAAAGAATCTTGTTTTCCCTACTTGGAAGCAGGAATAAATCATTAGTTGCCATCAATGATATAATACTTCATTCATAATTCACAGCCTGCTCCAACCCTTTCTGACACTCCTTTTTATTTAAGCAATTCTGTTCTCTGTGGATGACATTTCTCAAAACTATTGTTTTCCTTGCTGGGTGTCACTGAAAAGGGCTAGTGTTTAATCCTTGTTAAAATCTAAATTTACTTTTTTTCCACTTTTATTTTCCTTTTTCTGATATGCTTTCTTCCCTCACAGACATTTGCAGCTTCAGTGTAGTCATTGCCCTCCACAGAACTACTCATGCGTACAGGTTAACTCAGCAAGGTGCCTCTGCAAACTGTCTAAAAGCTTTTTATTCCTCTCAGTCCCTACTGTTACGTTCTCCAGGGTGACACTATTTTGGCTGTAGGTAAGAATTCAAGTAAATAAATAGAGTTTGTAATTCCAGTAATATAAGGAGAACCAGCAGGTAGTAAGTGTTTCTTAACCTGTTGCCGGAGTGTTTCATTCCATAAAAAGTAGAAAATATCTAACTGTGAACCGAGTTAAAAAATCTATTGTAACCTACAGAGGTCTTCTAAGGTGGTGTATAGGGTTTGGCATATGTATAGTACAGAGAGGTGTACTTATGAGAAATGGCCTGAATAGTGGTTTTTGGAAGAATGATCAGACTGAAGCGATTTTAAGTGTTCTAGTTAACAGCTGTGGTGTTTTGCATGTTTTTACATTACAATAAAGTAGTGAGTTCAAACACTACTAATGGAGCAAGGAGTCCTTCAGCGCTTGTAAAGCTTTCTGTATTGGCTAGAGTAGCAGTGAGACGTCACCCAACTGAAACAATGGCTTTCAGGTTTCACTGTCAGGCAATATCAAATTGCTTTCATTTCGTATTCTTATATACAAACAACATACCTGTTGCTGGTTGGAGCTGAGTCTGGTTTTAGAAAAAGGTATGTAATACGGAAGTATTACAGTGAAGTATGTTTACCCAACCTTTATTCATTTCTCATCCGGGAAACGAGGGATGTCTTCAGAGAATATGCCATACCAATCTTGCTGCAGCCAGGAGTGAATATACTTTGAGGGATATTGTTGCCTTTGTGGTATATTGACAAAATTTTGAATTATTTTAGGTATATGACCAAAGAGGATGTAGCAGCAGCATCGCTTAGCAAAGCTAGCAGCGGCGGGGGCAGCGTGCGCCTCATCTCGAAAGAAAGCGGGGTTTGTCTGAAGAATGAAAACGCTTCTCCTGAACAATCGGGTCATTCCACAAAGTAAGTTTATTAATGCAATAAGGTGATTAAGCTGTTTCTCCACAGATTACTTTTTTTTATAAGTAGCAAAATTATTTGCCATGAGTATTTACCTTCCTAAGTACAGTGTTTAGATAAGAAACTTCCTATAGTGCTAATGAGCTATGTTTTATTCTTCTAACAATTTAGATTACATCTGTTGTCTGCTGGTATAACTACTAATTAACTGAATCTGATTAAAATGAAACAAGAAAATAGTTATGTGTTTCGGTTAAAGAAAAAAAGAACGCTAGCTCAGGCCTGCTTGTGAGGTCAACAGCGAATCGGGGACACCAAATTTGCTTCTATTCTGCCTCAAAATTTAGAAGAAGGGATAAAAGAACATGAAAATTCTAGACGGAAAATGCCCTTTTAAAAAAATTTCTTAAACAAGCAAAGTGTATCCTGCCTGGAGGTAAGCCTTGTTTAGAGTGGGAAATCAATAAATAGCTTTGAAAGTCACATAGAGAAACCAGGATGTTTTCTTTGACTTTTTCCTTCTATTAAAGAAGGGCTGAAACATTTTACATTTGTATGTGTGTTTGCCTGATAGAAGCCACCCTTTCTTTATAAATACAGCATTATTTCAGCTAATAATTCAGCATACGTGTGTAAATGTAGTAAGATGTGCAAAAGAAAAATCTGTTGTATATTATTAAATGCTGTTTAAATGGAAATTAAACCAAGTGGATAATTTGCACTGTGCAGGTATCAACCTGACCAAGGTACTTCAACTGAAACTGGTATTTCAGAGCATAGAAGATACCTAATGGAAATATACAGCGTGTAAAAACAAACCCCCAAACACCAACCCACCAAAACAAACACCAGAATTGTTTGTTGAATACCTCCTTTATTTACAGCTGTACTTTGTTCTCTGCAAACAGGTTGCTTTCAGAAGATGATAGAAAAGGTGCATCAGCTCTTTGTTCGGAGCAGACTGACGCTGAGGGCTCCTCCCTATCCAAAGGTTATTTGCAAGCCCTGGACAGCCGAGGGAACCCGCTCTGTCTCAGCTGTCAACAGCCAACAGCTCAGCTGGAGCCAGGCTGCCAGGCACGTGCCTGGGACACGCGATTCTGCTCTCACGCCTGCCAGGAGGACTTCTCGATTCGCTCTAGTCAGAGCTACCTCAGGACGAAAGTGTTTGAAATCGAACACGGTGTTTGCCAGTTTTGTAATCAAAATGCCCAGGAGCTTTATCTCAGCATCAGAGATGCGCCCAAGAGTCAGCGTAAGAAACTTCTGGAGAGTTCTTGGATGTCTCACCTCCCGCTCGGGCAGGTAATAGTACTGGGTTTGAAGCAGTAACAACTGATCTGTGTATTCCTGTCGCATAGTTCAGAGAAATCCAAAATGTTCTTCTTACAGGTTTAAGAGAGAAGGTTAACCTAGCACCAACAGAATAAGAAAAAAACAAGTAAACAAAACAAAATCGCAGAAGCAGTGGCTTCTAACACATTTTTAGTCTCCGAAAGGCACAGGCATCAGAATGTGATTCCTTAGGGATGTAAATATTGCAGCTGGTTGTACTCGAAATGCACTTCATTAATGAACTTTATGGTTATGAAACAATTTAAGAATGGATGGAGTCTAGCACTACTGGGTTTTTCTGACTTTGCAGAAAGTTTGGTAGGAGCTTAACAAAAGCCCGTTCAGGCAGCTCCTCTCGCTATCGCCTCAAAATGCATTACAAACTACCACCGTTCTTCCATGGTTGTCATTGCTTCTTCGCTGACTTGAAGGCAATGGAGCAGCAAGGGAGAACGTTCCTACGTGAAGTGGTATTTTTATTCAGAAGCTAAAAAACTGTTCTATTTTCTGCTGCAAAGTTGAAATTCTGCTTCTGAAGTTACTGTTTCTAAATTGTTTAAAGAAATTCTGCAGACACCCACTGAAACTCACAGAAGAAAACGTCATTTGCCATCACTTGTCGTATGCATGAGATCACCTCCTTTGTTGCTTGCAGCTTTTTTAAAATAAGGTGGCACACATCCAAAAGACCACAATGAGAAGCCCTGCAGAGCAGGGTCACTTACAGCATGCGAAGTGAACACAACTCTGTGTTGTGTGTAAGTTACCTTTTGAAAGCTGACACGGGGCTTTATCACCTCAGGTTTCTCAATGCTCATTATTACACTTCCCACTGTCTTGATCAAAAACCTACATGACAGATAGGGTCCACTTCTTCAAGCTCTTGCACATTGTTTTTTTACTTGCGTACGTTTGTTTTTTAATATCAGCACTTGATGTTGATAAAGTGACACTGAAGATAACTTACTGTACCAGTCAAGAAAAGGGAACTTTTCATTCTGTCTTTCCTCGATCCACTGCCATGTGGTTCAGCACGCTGCAGGCTAGGTGAAAAGATGCCAACTACAGTTACAGTACTTTGCTTGTCCAGTGGGATAACAAAAAAATGCTAATGATTACTTTCTTTCTCCTGATGAAAACCATGAATACCTACTTCCCTGAATTATTTCCTTCTTCTTGCGGTAGAACATACATGTAGTTAAGAAGAAGTATCTAATTCTTCCAATGTCTTGTCCTTTGTTACTGCAGTTGAATGAAATTCTGACAAACCCGGCGGAAGGGCAGTTCTGGCAGGTAGACCACATCAAGCCCGTTTACAGTGGAGGAGGACAGTGCTCCCTGGAAAACCTTCAAACGCTGTGTACAGTCTGCCACAGAGAGGTCAGTATGGTATAGCCACAAACCCCCACCCTCTCCCACAGCTGTGTTGTGGAACATGCACTGGGGCAGTATTTATTATCACAGAAGTATTTTGGGCACAGGGACCCCTAGAGGTATCATAGCCTGACCGGGGGCTCAGAGCAGGTTGCTCAGCACCACCCGGTGCACTCCTGTACCATCTCACCCCTGTTAGCAGCACCTGCCCACCCTCAGGGTGAAACCTCCTCCCATGTCCTGTGGTGATGCCCTGGGCAGGATGCTGTGGCTGCTGCCAGGTGCCCCTGGGGAGAGCCTGGCTCTGATACCTCCTGCCCCTCCTTTCATCTGCAAAAGACCGTAATTGGGTTCTTCCTCAGTCCTGTGGCCTCCAGCTGAACAACCCCTGTGCTCCCAGCCTCTCCATACCACCCAGTGAAGACGAAACTCAACTGTTACGATGCAATAGTTTCCTCAGGATTTGGGAAAATATCCCCTTAATAAACATTTGTATTTTATTATGTTGTCTACTGCAAAATTAGACAGAAGTTTAACTGTGGGCTAATGCTTTCCATCGAGCGCGCTGTTACCAAGTAACCATACTTACTGAACAGACCTGTCTTTCCCTTTTGCAGAGAACTGCAAAACAGGCCAAGGAGAGAAGTCAGATGAAGAGACGTTCTTTAGCTACAAAGTACGGCTGTGACATCACAAAATTTTTTGTGAAAATGTAAAATGCAAAATGTATTCAGTTACATTAGAACTCAGAAACCAGTATAGTTATACAGACTTCCTTGTGCACATAGACCTTTCTATCATGCTCTTGGTAGAGGGAAGAAAATACAGAATTCGAACCAAGAAATCATTTATAACACTGATTGTCAGAGGGCCTTGGTGAGTGCATCCAAGGTATTGATTGTGGTTATGTTTTTATGACCCTATAGTTTAAAGCTAAAGTTCTCTGTGTAGCCTTAATGCAATTCTGAAGCATTACTGTTTTCCTATTATATGGTGTTATACCTGCAAGAATTTGAGGAATTTCTGTTGAAACTTCCATTGGCCTTACAGGGTTCAGTTGTACTGGGGACATTATGGACCAAGAAGGTATCTTAATTTAAATTCTTTTCTTTGTTCACGTATTAAAATGACTGGAGAAAATACAGGCTCGGACATCTATTATCACAAAAATAGCATAAGTGAGTGATTTGGCTCTTCTGAAACTGCCCCAAACCTACAAACCATTAATAGCAGCCTTGGGAGCGCTCTGATGAGCCATGAAGGGCCAACTGGTGGCACTAAGCCTGGCTTACAGGACTGTGGCATTTAGAATTAATGTCTATTGAAATCTGGTTTTACTCAAGCCAGCTGGTATTAAGAACTTATTCATGATAAGGAACAATAAATATTACCAATTAGCTCGTCAAAGGTAATTTCTGGGAAACGCTAGAGTTGCTTTCTCCTTAACAAGACTGCAGTCATGCTGGTTATTTTTGACTGTTTATGTGGCTTTCTTTACGGTTACTTCAAATAAATACATTTCTCTTTCCTGGTGATTTTTTTAACGCTTTATCTGTCTGTTCCCCCACCCCTTGAATGCCATAAGGCAGTAGTAACTGCTGCTATGCTACAGCCCTTTTTCTGAAAGTACATGACTGCGAAAGTGCAACTAAGACTAGCTTGATAACTGAGGGATTTTCAAATTTATACAGCCTTTACAAGAGGACACACTTTAACGTACCATTTCATGAAGACAGCACAGCGGGAGAGGAGGAAACCAAGACTATCAGGGATGAAGCTCAAGTTAAAGATTCCTTACTCAGTAATTAGTCCAATGTAATTTCTTTTAAAGCAGCTAGACAGTTAAACAGCAGCTAAATTAGTCTTTGTCTTTCTCACCCCCTCTTATCGGGGGAATTTTCTTCAGGTAAATACAACAGCCTGGAGAACAAATTCTGTGACAATTCTTTTTCTCAAGAAAATTAACTCTTCTTTATCCTGGAAAATGTATTTCTCCTTGATACAGGCTTATCTGAGGGAAACACTAAGCCCTGGCCCCTACCCCCTCAAAGAAGATTTAGGGTAACACCATTACCCTACTATCTGAGACGGAACTTCCTATACTGAATGTAGTCAGTCATAAACAATGGTGTTCCTAGGTCAAATCATGCAAGGATAACATTTAAAAAGTATTTTGACAAAAACCATTGCTAGTACCCGAAGAAGTCTGCGAGCCAATAATAAATTCAGATTTATTGAATAATGTCGGCAATACTGTAGCTGTTTTTACATTTCATTTTGTAAAGTAATGCTGTTCTTTTGCTGATTCTCACTAAAACACACGAAGATCACTGTAAAGCAACATTGGCACATACAGGTTGTAGTGTTTGCATGATATCCAGTGGGGTTAGTTCACAGCAGGCAAAAGAATCGTTTCGTCTCAGATCAAAGACACAGTATGCATTCAAATGGTCTCTGTAAATACCAGCAAGTTGCTTACAGTGAAACACCTCTGTACACATCATTTACATACAGCTTTGGCCCTTGCATGCAGGGAAGGATATAAAGTCTCCAAAACCATCAGCAATCCACTTAAGGCTAGCGGGCTTACCGTCCAGTTACAGCCCCAAATATATTCATTTCTGTCTGGGAGAAGTGTCCAAGACAAGATCTTTTTGGACAACTTCTGCAATGCTGGGGGAGTTTAGCATGAACTAGAATGTACTGTGTACTTTAAATAAAATTAAGGATATTTTAGAAGTATTTGCAACTTAGCGATTAACCAAGAAATACTGGGCTCAATATTTATGATTAGCAATAAATACAAATTACTTTATGTTTGCATATCAATTTAAGTAGACTAATATAACTTGATAAAATCTGATTAAGAACTGTAAAGCAGCACATTCTGCATGAATTTCAACTTGAATTATTTGCATACAGCCCATTCATGTCCATTACTAAACAAGCTAAAGCAAAAAAAAAAAAAGCTCCATTTGGACAGAGAGGAGATTGCTGAACTTTCTTCCCCAAAGATCCGATTAAAACTACTCACAAAGCCATTCCAGACTTCCAAGTTAGAGTTGCTACAGGCATCCTTCTCGGCTGCTAGTTCCACTCTGTCCTTGGGAATATGACGCTCCGTCACTAATGACGACCGTATTGTCTCCTCGCCACAATCCAGTCAATCTGTGTTAACTTCCCCAAAGGAAAATTAATAGCATGCTACTTGTGAAGATGCACAAGATAACGCAGCTGGTTACATCAGAAGAATGTTGTATCTGCTGAAAAGGCACCTGCGAGTCGAAAATCTTCCTTTGTCAGCACGCTGTACATGCGCTGGGGCAATGCCTTGGAGTAAGGAGCAGGGCGGGGGACAGTCGTGCGCAGAATCACCTCCCGACCCGTGGGTGGTGGGAAATCTGAAACGGCTCCTGTGTTGAGTCTTCGCTCCTCTGATGAAGCTGATCTCCTCAATTCTTCATCAAGTGGAGGCACTGCAGAAACCTTAAATAAGAGCAGAGGTATGATGACAGGGCAAGCTGTTTCTTAACATTAGGATTCAGAAAATACTTCTTAAGAGGAAGAGAGGAAGATTAGAAATGGTAAACACATCAAAAGGCTTCATGTGTACACAGAGCAAGACACTAATGGCATGTCAAGAAATAAGCTGTGCACAATCAAATGGAAGAACCTTCATGTGTGGATGGTGAAGCCCGGCCTAGATTAAGCTCCTGATTTTCTGGCAGTGTGAAGCGAGGGTTCTGACCAGACGAAATGCCCTTCTCAAGCAGGGCTCTCCCCTCAGCTCGCTGTGGCTACACGAAGCCAAGCCAGCCTCTTTTTAAAAATAACCAGTGCCACTACTGGAGTCTTGGCAAAAAGTCACCTGCCTTTTCAAACTCAAAAATACTACCTCGATATGTGCTTCTCATGGGCAGAGAGAAGCTTGCTGGAAAGACACTGCAGAGCAAGCGAGACGCTGTGCAATCTCCATCGACGCGCACTGCCTCAGAGCCAGTAAGCACCAACACTGAAGTCTGAATACTGGAAGAAGGGCTGGCATGCTCCAGTCAGCCCAGTAAGCATTCCCTAATTATATATATATATATATATATATATATATACACACACCCCAATACCCTAATAGGGTCCTAATTTAAGTGTACACAACTCAAGCTTATTGGTGTCACTCAGGCATGGCACAAGCCACTGGACAGCCCTCGTGGCCCCTCTGCTCCCACCCCTCTCCCCTGGCCAGTCCTTAGGAGCGGGGACCCGGCACCACTCGACTCTGCAGCTTGTGCCACAGAAGTCACCGGGGACAAGTGCCACTTCTTCCTGCAAAAGCACTTCTAGGAAACCAACAGAGAGGATGCTCCCTGTGCTACACTTCACAGTTACCCCAGTTCTTCCCCAAACTCCTCTGTGTCTGCCCAAAAAGTTCAGCAGTGTCCATAAGCAGTGGTATCTATCTCCATGATAGTCAGGTACTGTCCATCTCTACCTAACCCCCCAAAACGTCTGGGTGTTCAATAAACAAAAGACAGCGACAGCAACAGAGAAGAATATAAAAGGCAAGGCCACATATTTCAGCATCAGAAAACATTAATGTTCACTTGAAGAAATGTTTGTTGTTTGGTTTGGTTTGATTTTTGGTTTTTTAAAGATTTCTCTTTTTTACGACCCGTTAGGCTCTAAAAATGGAATCTGTGAATGAGGAAAAACCATTCTGGAAACACAAAATTATTTTTATGCTTAATATGTGAACAACAGTACAAACTAAATCAGGCTGCTGTCTATATCTACTAAAAGGTTCAACTCTATGTAGCTAGGGAAAATGAGTGGGAAACGAGGGACAAAGTTGGTTACCTCATCAGAAGATTCAGTCAGCTTGGAAAGGGATGAGAAAAGAACCAGTGATGAAAGACAGAAACAAAGGCAAGTCAGAGGTGACTTACAAGAGGTTAGAAGGAGATTGTAGGTTTAAGAGATATCATGCACTCTACTTCCAAGAACATGCATTTGCTATCTTAATCTTCCTGAGAAAACTTGAGAATATACCAACACATTTTACACAACTGGGAGAGGAGTCCAGGTTCAAAAGGTAATGAACAAGGAAATCATTCAACTGCTATTTACCGAACAGCTCCCTACTGAAATAATTCATGGCAGATTGAACTCGAGGGGTTCTTGGTAGCAAGTTGGCTCCTGTCCCACTAAGAAGTCTTAATTAGCAGTGACCAGCTCCTAGTGGGAAGTGTATGTAACCTAGCCTTAGTTACTGATGTTTCAAAAGAAACAAAACCCTAGATGTTTACATACATCTTTACATACATCTTTATCGAACATTAACGCTAGAAACTCTTACTCAGCTTTAAAAACATAATTACACAGTATCAAAAAGGGAAGTGCACATGCTTGCATACATTTACAGGGCACAATCTTAGCCTTTGCAGGGAAGCCTGTAAGTAAGGCTGGTTGACATGTTGAGATTTGCAACCAGGTTTTCCCTAGATACTAGAAGGACAAAATGAATGTTCCGATTTTCATTTCTCAGAATAACCATGGTCTGTTTTCAGAATGGTCCTTTTTATGCTGAGTTGCAAATTACAGATTATTATAAAAGCATCTATACCTCAAAAGTGTTTAATACCCAATCACATTTTTACAGCAATGATTTCCAAATGGGATTTCAGGCTCTAAGATGTCTGCAATACTATGCTGCTTTGTTATTACCACTGTAGTTAAATTTTAGTTAGACAATTTGATGCTATGCACAGGTGTAATTCTGACAGAAACTGAAGGCTGACTGCAGTCCAAGAAGTCTGGAAATCAATACTTTAAGGCTATTTATTACTACGGCTGCTTAAGAGAAAAAGGGAGTATTTATACCAATACAGGCCGGGGAAAGGTTTCCATAAAATACATACAACGCTGGCAAGAAGTAAATAGAATGTACAGTTATGCTGGAAAAGAACAGAAACTCTTCCTAAGCACACTAATTTCCATAGAAGAAATCTCAAGCATTCCAAGTATAAGGCTCAGTCTAAAAAGTTGCTCCTAAAGTATTTAATATTATGATGTGTTTCTCTACATTCCTATGTGAAACAATCACCACACTTGATTGTTCTTGCTGCAACGTTGCATATATTGTGTAACTTGAATAAAGTAGAAATTTGTGGCATAACAATAAATCAAACATTAATGACACCTCTATCTACCCAGCTGGCTTTAATTTTTTAACATCCCAGGTCACTTACTCTTTCTTTTTGCAAGGTTCTGTTATTGCCAAAATCGCGTTGAACCTCACAAAAAAAAAAAACCCTCACATTTATGACAATACATGCATATATGCAGACAAAATAAACTGGCATCATATCATAGGTCATTGCTCCATACTGCTTAAATTAGAAGTGTCTGCAAAGCGATCAAGAGCTCGCTCTTACCCTCTGAGCATTCACGAACAGCTTGTGAATAACGCTACCAGCAGGTCCTCTTCCTGCACCAATAACTGACACTTCTGGCTGGTCCAGGAGACAGTTTACGAATCTGGTGGTACAAATCATTGAAAAGGAAAAAGGAATGTTTAATTCTCAGCTGTATCCAGTTTGCTAATCTAAAAGCAGAACTGTTTCCTGTGAGAAGGTCTCCACCTAGCATCATTTGCACAGAGTGAGAACTGGCAGACGCTCTCAAGAGTTCTCCGTTCTAAAAGTTTAAGGAAAAAACCCTGACATTTCTCAACATCCCACTCAAACGCTGTCATCACCTTTTCATCCCTTTACTCCTTTCCCTCTACCCTGAAGACTAAACCACTCCTTAGCCTTCAGTTGTTCCCTCCAACTTTGTTGCTTTGTTTCATGCCAATACAAGCAGCTGTTCTTTCACAGATAACATAGGTCAAAACTAAGCTGAATGCAGCAGCCTCCCACGTAAGGTCAGGAAAGGCAGGATTACATAGTCGTTTGCGTTGCAACTCCAGCAGCAGGATCAATTAACACCTAGGTTGCAATTCAGCCTCTGAAAGGATTACTTCTCTCAAATAACTATAAATGGAACCCAGGCTCTTAATGCACATGTATAAATTCAACATGAAAAGCCTTCACGGTGTCAGCCGCACGGAAGTAACAACATGGCAATTTTTTGGAGCATAAATATATTTCTCTAGTCAGACATCACTCCTCTGAACTCCCAACATGTACTACAAAGATGTCATCTTTCCCTCTCAGCACAGCAGCAAGCTAACGTGTTGGTTTTTTAATGTTACACACTAGTCATTTTAAGCAATAAGTAAATAATCTGACAGCAATGAAACATGGCTTGTCGCTTGTCGTTCATGTGGTTCCTCAGTAATGTTTCAAATTAGTAAGGAGACTAGAATAAGAAAATGTAACTTGGGTGGTATTTCATTCCAGATTAGTTATAGAACTAATTTTATCTCTGTTGTAACAAAGTTCATTAAATATACCTTTTACATACACAAAAAAATAAATTAAATCCCTGGTGCTGTCAAGATAAAAACAAATCCATTAAAATAATCTCTATCACGTGTTTTCAAAGAGACGGTTACTTAAAGGAGCATTTAGAGTATCCACATATAACATCTCTAGGTACCCTAGGGACAGGGACACCTAATGTTTATAGCTACTAAATATGATTCCTTAGTATTTCTGTATTGTCACCACTTCCATTTGTCCTAAATTTTGAAACAACAAAAAAGGGGCATCAGAGGAAAAACAAAACAACACAGGAAAAAGAATAAAAAAAATCATCACTCACCTTTGTAGATCATCTTTCTCCTCCTCATTTTCACATTTCTCTACCCCAAATTTTGCTTTCAGAGACCTGGCTCTGGCGATGATAGCTTCCACACTCATAATCTGAGCAATGATTTCCTGCAGAAGTTCAATAAAAATGAAAATTAAAAAGATGTTCTTCTAGCACTCCCATGAACAATGTAAAAGTCTATTAAGTTTTCAGCTCCAGTCAGTATAAGTGTCTTACTTCCAACTTCTTGTCCTCTGGATTTGGGAACCGCAGAACTTTACTGGAATGGGATATTATCTGCTTAATAATCTTCTTAACTGAAGATATATCTTCTAGTGCTTCTGTTAGGAGGAAAAGAAATGAAGAAGGTGTAATTATTGCATCCGTGTTCACCCTAAAGTAACTTAATAATTTATTAAACATTATTTACCTTCTTCCTTTACCTTGAGTACAGCTGCATGGATGATGCAAGGCAAGAGATGCTTTGCAAGGTCAGCTGGTTTCTGAACTGCAAGGTAATGAAGCACCTATAACAGAAAATTTAACATATTAGTGATCAAAACCACTTCCCAAAGATAAGGTTAACTTTGAAAGATGAGCACCTACATTGAAGAATTCACAAGAAGGGAGCACTGCTGTAAGACAGGACTCAATAGGTAGTTTTACATGAATCCTCAGTGATTGCTTACAGTCCCAAACAGGTTAGAATGAAACTAAAAATAATTACATTTTAGGAACCCTTTAGCTTCCTAACACATACATGCAGATAAAAATCTGGCATATTTACTAATAATTCAAAGAAGTACCTAAGTAATACAGTTTGGGAAGTTACATTCCGCACACTAATTATTTTAGATACTTCAAACACACTGTTGTACAGCAGCAAGAATCTCTGATTAACCCTCAGCCACGTACAAAACAGTTTAATAACTCCAAGAATATAGCAGAATGATGTGCTAATGTTTAAATCTTGCAGGAGGAAGAAGAATGGGCTGCTATAAGCATTACAGATCAGACTATCACTAGCCACAGAGCTTACCTTCTCTGCCTCTCTAGTGTCATCGAAGAGTCTCTTCTGCCTCCGAGCTGGGACCGGTTTTGCTGTCTCCCAGGCCTCTACCCACATGTTGCTAGGAATCTTCATTCGGGCACTCAGCTCGCCCTTAATTACTATATTCCCCTTTTCATCAACCACTTCCTCTTCAATGTAATCCCGAGGGGAGTACCACCTCACAAAATCCTCCAGACAACAGCCAGGATTAGCTGCCTGGAATGAAGAGGAGATAAAATTTGTGCCTGAAAAAGCCTATAAAAACATGATAACCTGGGTAGGAAGGCAATAAAGTTTAGCAGGTAGTGCATAGACTAGGAGCCAAAACTCAGGGAATTCTGTTCACTGTCACCAAACTGTACACTAGGAAAGATATCTGGGAGGGTGAGGGAATAAAGCATAAACCAAGACAATGGCAACGGGTAAAACCCACACCAACAAAAAGGAAACCTTCTTCTAATCACCCCAAAACAGTACATTCATCAGTTATTTCAGGCAAGCTCAAAATTATACTGTTAACTCGAGCTTCTATCTGGTACCCGATACATGCAATAACCATTAATTTTCACTAATTTTTTAGGTATAAGCTTACACCATTAAAGACTTTGAAGAAAAACAGCCCAAGCCTAAAAGAATCACTGGGCCGCAGAAATATGCTTTCAGCACTGGCTTTACATCTTTTAACACTCCAGTAACAAAATTCACCTTTTCTTCTTCCTTTCAAAAGGAACTTAAAACTCCCCCAACCACAACTTCATTTTTCACAGATGCAATGTCAACACAAATAAATACATCCATAAGTCTGGAACACAAAAGGAAACATGGCTTTCTATGCCATGTACCTATCAAGAGCACACTTCTGCTTCAAATTATGGTTTTATATTCTTACTTTGAGTTTTTAGATCACTTGCACCATAGAAAAAAACTCTACGTATATCTAATATGATGAGTCACTGCTAATAAACTGTTACTGATATGTTATACTCTTACTCTAGAGTACATCTCTATCCTTTTACTACAGACATTGCAATAATTAAAAAAAAAATACATATAGCTATTTCATGACAGAATCTCCAATCGTTTTAAAGCTTTGAGATCATTTGATGACAGTAGTGTATGTGCTTTTAGCTCCCTCTGCAGAGCTCAAAAGAAATGGAACAAATCGCCCAAAACAACAGCTAGTCCAGTCCAAATTTGATGAACAGCTGTATAGGACCTCTAAAGAGTGATAAATTATCCTTCCTACTAAAGAACAAAACATCTTCAACTACACATAAAAATTATGTCCACCTCTCCAAAGTCCAAATACAGAACTGTGAACGTGTCAATAGATTTTTCTTTATATCACCTTTACATTTTAACCATTTAGAGACATTTTATAGAGCTAGACATAGTGGAAAGTACAGGTAAGAGACACTAAATGAAACGTACAAGGCAGTGGGAGGGAGACATGTAATTTTGATTCAGAACTTTCACGGTCAGTTTTCTTCTGACATCATTTTGCATGTACTTGTCTGAGTTTTAACTCCCAATTTATCAGCTGTATGTTTTGAGGGCTTTTTCCCTTCCCACAGACATTGTGCAAATTTACTGGAATGTTACAGCATAATAGACTGGACAGTCATAGATTTTTTAAATGTTCCAAGAATTTTATCAATAGTTTTTTATTTTCAACTTTAAACTGTTTTGAAACTGTTTTGTGGAGAAAAAAAAAAAAAAAAACCACAACTCATCAGAAAAACCTTCAAAATTGTCCAACACAAGCAAGAGGGATAGTTTAATTAAGAAAGCAGTCTCACAGAATTCTTCAAGTAGTACTACCTTAAAAGACTCCATATCTGAGAGCAAGCAGGCACTCTGCATGCGTGCCCGAAGATGAGCACCTTCTGCTGATGTCCCTAGTTTTGCCAGTACCTCAGACTGTTCTTCCAGCAAATCTTCAGTCATGGGTGCTGGTTCCTGCAACATGGAAAAACACAAGGTTACATATAACCTCTTCTAGACTTAGCCCTTTTTAAGGAAGAAGGAGCGGAAAGCTCCCTGTCACCAAAACTTCATTCTACTTTATTTGTACACAAAGGGAATAATCATAACTTTCTACTGCTTAAACTGTTCAGCCCAAAGCTGTGCCTCTGAAGATGACACTAACAAAAAGAAACTAAAAAGAAAACAACCTGAGAATGAAGTAACAATATAAGGACATATCGTTAAAATGCCAAAATCCAGATGAAGTCCAGGAAGTGTTTGACTGATACTGTTTTGTTGAGATGGATGAAAATCCACCTAAAGCAATGTAGAATTTTTGCCATTGATACTGTTAGCACATAATTAATTTACAACATTTTGCCTGACTACACTCTGCTCATGCCTTTTACCCACGCAAAGCAACATTCATTAAAACTAATTTCTCTCATATGAATGAAAAATACTGTATTCTTCATGCATAGCTAATTTCAAACTACTTCCTCTGACACCACTGCTTCCTATTTCATCCTTAGTCACTCTACAAGAAAGTTTGTGTCAGATAACACTTCTAGTAGTTTGATAATAAACCTGCTTTAGATAATGGTACCAAAACCTGATGACTATGGCCTTATAGATATGAATTGAGAAATGTTTGTTGGGGTTTTTTTTAAAGAAAAAAGAAAAAAAGTAGCAGCAAAACTGATCCAGTACTCTGGTCAGTCAGCTAGAAATCTTCGTGGATTCATGGACCATGGCAGTTCCTACTTTACAGGAAAGAAAGTAAGGGGGGGATAGAAGATGCTTCAAGAGCTGGAAAGAAAAAGAATCCCAAATTTAAGGTAGACAAGACAGCTTAATTCTTGTTTAAAAGAATTTGGTTTGAGTGAAATTTGGTAAAGTGACCCATTCTCAAATAAAACGAAGAGCATGTGAGATTTCAGTTTAACAGCATCATCAAGCTTTAAAAACAGAAAAAAAGATCTTAGGCCAAAACCACTTAGAATCATAGAATTGCTGAGGTTGGAAGGGACCTTTAAGATCATCAAGTCCAACCATTAACTTACCCTGACAAAAACCACTTCTAAACCATGTCCCTAAGTACCACATCTACCCTTTTCTTAAACACCTCCAGGGATGGTGAATCCACCACCTCCCTGGGTAGCCTATTCCAATGTTTAATAACCCTTTCAGTGAAAAAGTGTTTCCCAATACTCAATGTAAACCTCCCCTGACATAACTTAAACCCATTTCCTCTCGTCCTATCACTTGTCACCAGGGAGAAGAGGTCAGCCCCCACCTCTCTACAACCTCCTTTCAGGTAGTTGTAGAGGGTGATAAGGTCTCCCCTCAGCCTCCTCTTCTCCAGGCTAAACAACCCCAGTTCCCTCAGTTGTTCTTCATAAGATTTGTCTTCCAGACCCCTCACCAGCTTCACTGCCCTTCTCTGGACACGCTCCAACACCTCAATGTCCTTCTTGTAGTGAGGGGCCCAAAACTGAACACAGCACTCGAGGTGCGGCCTCACCAGTGCCGAGTACAGGGGGATGATCACTTCCCTAGTCCTGCTTACCACACCATTCCTGATGCAGGCCAGGATGCTGTTGGCCTTCTTGGCCACCTGGGCACACTGCCGGCTCATATTCAGCCGGCTGCCCACCAACACCCCCAGGGCCTTTTCTGCCGGGCAGCTTTCCAGCCCCTCTGCCCCAATCCTGTAGCGCTGCATGGGGCTGTTGTGGCCCAAGTGCAGGACCCGGCACTTGGCCTTGTTGAACCTCATACCATTGGCCTCGGCCCATCGGTCCAGTCTGTCCAGATCCCTCTGCAGAGCCATCTTACCCTCAAGCAGATCAACATGCCTGCATAGCTTAGTGTCATCTGTGAACTTACTGAGGGTGCATTCGATCCCCTCATCCAGGTCATTGATAAAGATATTAAAGAGAACCAGCCCCAGCACAGAGCCCTGGGGAACACCACTTGTGACTGGACACCAACTCCATTCACCACCACTCTCTGGGCACAGCCATCCAGCCAGTTTTTCACCCAGCGAAGAGTACACCTGTCCAGACCATGAGCAGCCAGTTTCTCCAGGAGAATGCTGTGGGAAATGGTGTCAAAAGCTTTGCAAAAATCCAGGTAGATAACATCCACAGCTTTTCCCTCATCCACTAAGCGGGTCACCTTGGTTTGTCAGGGATGACCTGCCTTTCACAAACCCATGCTGACTGGGCCTGATCACCCTATTCTCCTGCATGTGCCGTGTAATGGCACTTAGCTATTTTAACAACAGATAAGAATATAACCTGCAAACTATACACAATTTCACAGTCCTAGGTATGAGCCACATTGCATGAGAGTCGTATTGCACATCTGTCTCAGCTCTTGCTACCTAACCTGTGTTATTGGGATGTAGAGAGGCTCTCCTGGATGCAGCAGCGTCAGCTTTCCGTGTGGATGCAGACGACCTTCTGGTTTCAAGTTTACAGGTTCTTTGTTGCCTTCTTTTGCTCCTCCTTTCTTTCCATTTTCCTGCCCGTTTCCTTTAAGATCTTCTGTGTCACTTAGACATTCAAAAAATTCCTCTTCGCTGTCACTCCATGATTCCCAGGACTTGCCAACTTCTTTTTCCTTATCAGGGTTATCTCCAGAGTGGTCTGCTCCTTTTCCAGTATCACCAGGGGAACGATCAGACATAGTCCCCCTTTTCCCCTCATCTCTTGCTTTCTTTCTTTCTATGCAACAATTTAACATCTAATAAGTTAAAGGTGAAAAAAAAAAAGTTTAGCAATTACTTCTCGTATGGAAACAATGTCACAGAAAAACTTGGACAGTCACCAAAAATCTCTTATAATTCTAAAAGATAATAATTCCATTGAGCTTGTTGCTATAATAAAGATTTTCCCCAAAAATGCAGTCCAGACCCAATAATACAGGCATAACCAAATCTACAAAACCAATATATTTAGCTAATAATTGCTATAATTTTGACAGTTTCCTTAGGAGAAAAATCATTCTTAAATTTGGGATATTTACCTGAAGTTTCTGATGCAGTAAACAGCATCTCAGATCTGGAGGGCCATTAGCTAATCTAACAAAAGGTAGAAGTGTAACCATTATCAATTATCAAGTTGAATCTTTTACACAAATGTGGTCTTAAATCATATGAAATCCAAAAGAGGCACAAATATCCACACTGAACCCACCTCCACCATTTCAACTATGCATCTCTTCTTCTGTGGTCTCAGAAGACAAACCAGTGACTGAACAAAACCAGAAGTTAAACTACATTTATCTCCTAGAGGTCATTTCTGAAGCTCAGAGATCATTCACACTAGTACAAAACAGACACAACCTCTACCTCCTGGTCAGTTTTCCGTTTGGATGTTAAAAGGGTAACTGTTTTCAAACAAAACTTAACCACCTTTGACATTACTTTTAAAACAGCAATCATACAGTAGAACCATCTCTATATATTTCAAGTTCTATTTTATTTCTTAGTGTAACCACTTGAAAGTATAAACCGGCAAGTAAATGGCCAGTCCATCCCATTAAAAAAAATAAATAAATAAATTAATTTTTGCTCTACGTTGATATCTCATCTCGACAGAACCCTTCGTTTGGTCTGCAACAAGCTCTGCTGCAGCAGACATAACCTGGAAGGGCTGGAATACTTGAGACAGCATTAGTTACCTAAAAAGGCTAGTACACCAGCAGGAATTTGGAACAGCTCCCTTAGAAAAGTGACCAACTTGAGCTTCCTCCAGACACATTGAAGTTTTCAAAGGAGGAAACAGATGTTTTTCCCTACTGCCTAACCTTTCCTGCTTTAAGAAAGTAGGGTAATAAAAATAGAGGATAGCATCTGCAATTTAAAACCCAAACCAACAAACAGTATGTTACAAAGTCATAGTGAACTCACTCTGTCTCTGAAATAAAGAACATTTTCTATGACAAAGCAACAACAAAACACACCTTACCCCGGAATAAGGTAGTTGTTCTCCCATCTGTAGCGCATTTCTAACACAAATTCTTGCCAAAGATGTGCTACTCCTTTTACTCCTCCATGGTAGAAGTTTATCATACAAAGACACAAAGCTAGTTTGTATGTCAGACTATCAGAAGGAGCAGATTTAAACTGACTGAAGAGATTCTATGTAAGAAATAAAAGAAGGTAGGAAATACAGGAACAAACACATTTTTCCAAAACCATACGATCTCTTTCCTGTTTGATAATACAAGTGGCTAAATACCATTTTAAGCCTGTAAATACAAACTAAAAAAAAATTACAGTCTTTGAAAGAAAAAAAAATTAGAAGGAAAAACCTAAACAAAACAAACCCCCAAAAACATAAAACAAACAAACAAAAAAAACAACCCCAAATCACTATTTCTACCTGGAGATTCCACGAAGGTAACTTCATCTTTCCAAAAATGATTTATTACAAGACATAGGGCAACCACAGTAAAGTCTGTATGAACACACCCTCAAAATTCCTTTCCCTCTCTCATGAGTGCCAGTCAAAAAAACTTACATAATCTTCACTCTCTGGAGGAGGATTGTTTCCTGCTGGAGTGCTGGTTCTGCTTTCAAATCCATCTCCGAGTTTGTCAGCAGCATCAGGAAATAAGAACTTCAAGAAAGAAAAACAAAATCCAAACTTGCACCAGAACGCTTTTTTCCTGCTTTTCCCACTTTTACCCTAAAGCTACTGCTGGTTACATACCAGCAATCCCTATAATTAAAACTGTTAG
This sequence comes from Vanellus vanellus, assembly GCF_965231255.1. Taxonomy (NCBI): domain Eukaryota; kingdom Metazoa; phylum Chordata; class Aves; order Charadriiformes; family Charadriidae; genus Vanellus; species Vanellus vanellus. The sequence goes on from NC_138910.1 coordinate 8,168,220, forward strand.
CAGAGTTCAGAGTTCATTTTCATTCTACTTTTATTGTAGAGACTTGTAACAACTTAGGCTGTTTCAGAAAGCTGATAAATGCAATTCAAATAATGGAACTGACATCAAGGCCTTTCTTTATAAATCTGCCATAAACTATAAACCAAATGCAGCAGTGGAAGCATGAAACACATGTTTTGTATGCATTTAACGTGCAGAGACAGCTCACTTACCAGAAGAATAGTGTTCAGAACTTCATTATTTAAAGGTGATTCATCTACACCTCTGTGTTTGCGAATTTTTTTCTTTGCGCTGTGAACCATATTTGTGACTGATAATTTATGGATTGGGACTGGTGCTGGCTCTGTGAGCTTCGACAAAGCATGGGTAATATCAGCAACCTCTATAAAATAAAATAAAAATAATTAAAAAAAAAAAAAAACCACAAGACCGTCTCTTTAAAATTTCACCTGTCGTATTCAGTCTGTTTATCGTGTACCGGTTTTTAATGCCCCTGTGCTGTCAGGTTCCACACGTTATATTCACTGTTCTTAGTCACAAAGATAAAGCAGGAGAACCAGGTCATGAAGGAGTCACAGACTGTCCTTGATTTATTTTACTGAATGAAGGTTGGCTGTAGATAGTGCCTGCCACCTACTGTAGTAGTACTGCATACCTGCAGACAATTACAGGCAGAGCATCAGCAAAAAGCCCGCTGACAAGCCAGTATTTAAACTTTCTTTATACACGAAACCAACAAATACCAACGAAACCAACCAATGAAACCAACCAACGAATACCAACGAAACCAACCAATGAAAACCAATGAATGATGGAACAGCTTGTTCTGGGCGTCATCTTAAGGCACATGGAGGAAGAGAAGGCTATCAGAAGTACTCAGCATGGATTCACCAAGGGGAAATCATGCCTGACTAATCTGATAGCCTTCTATGATGGTGTGACTGGATGGATAGATGAGGGAAGAATGGTAGATGTGGTCTACCTTGACTTCGGCAAGGCGTTCGACACGGTCTCCCACAGCATCCTCATAGGGAAGCTTAGGAAGAGTGGGTTAGATGAATGGACAGTAAGGTGGATAGAAAACTGGTTGCACAACAGAGATCAAAAGGTTGTGGTTAGGGGCGCAGAGTCTACTTGGAGGTCAGTGACGAGTGGTGTTCCCCAGGGGTCAGTACCGGGTCCAGTCCCGTTCAATATATTCATCAACGACTTGGATGAGGGGATAGAGTGCACCCTTAGCAAGTTTGCTGATGATACAAAGCTGGGAGGGGTGGCTGACACACCAGAAGGCTGTGCTGCCATACAGAGAGACCTGGACAGGCTGGAGAGTTGGGCGGAGAGGAATCTTATGAAATTCAATAAGAGCAAGTGTAGGGTGCTGCACCTGGGGAGGAATAACCCCATGCAGCAGTACAGGTTGGGGGCTGACCTGCTGGAGAGCAGCTCTGTAGAAAGGGACCTGGGAGTCCTGGTGGACAACAGGATGCCCATGAGCCAGCAATGTGCCCTTGTGGCCAAGAAGGCCAATGGCATCCTGGGGTGCATCAAGAAGAGTGTGGCCAGCAGGTCAAGGGAGGTCATCCTCCCCCTCTACTCTGCCTTGGTGAGGCCACACCTGGAGTACTGTGTTCAGTTCTGGGCTCCCCAGCTCAAGAAGGACAGGGAACTGCTGGAGAGGGTGCAGCATAGGGCTACCAAGATGATTAGGGGACTGCAACACCTCTCTTATGAAGAAAGACTGAGGGAATTGGGTCTCTTTAGTCTGGAAAAAAGACGGTTGAGGGGGGACCTGATCCATGATTATAAATACTTAAAGGGTGGGTGCCAAGAGGATGGGGCCAGGCTCTTTTCGGTGGTGCCCAGTGACAGGACAAGAGGTAACAGGCACAAACTTGAGTATAGGAAGTTCCACCTAAACATGAGGAGGAACTTCTTTACCTTGAGGGTGGTAGAGCACTGGAACAGGCTGCCCAGGGAGGTGGTGGAGTCTCCATCTTTGGAGACATTCAAAACTCGCCTGGACGCGTTCCTGTGCAACCTGCTCTAAGGTGTCCCTGCTTTGGCAGGGGGGTTGAACTAGATGATCTCCAGAGGTCCCTTCCAACCCTATGATTCTATGATACATTGTAGATAACAAAGACTGTTCAAGCATATGCTAGAGCTTTAGATAGGCCTTAAATAAATCCATTATTAATCACTATACATACAACCTTACATGGCGTCACAATTCTGTTTTAGAGTCCTCAGGTAAATTACCCAATCAAAATATTTTTTCCAGAGTTGTTGCTGATAAACTTCAGAACCTCTCTTATAATAAAATGAATTAACCTTGTTAAAAAGAGGGCAGACAAATCTAAGTGAGTAATTCCCAGCAGCCTGAAAAACCTCATCTTGGCAAACAATTCAAGAAAATTAGAGATAAGGAGGGCTAAAGAGACTGTATGTCAAGCACTAAGAGTCATACATACATTACTCTGTCTAAGACCTTTTTAAGCTAACTAACAAGCTCCTTCAAAACTAAGACCAAGTATAACCAAAGAAAACACATTGATATGGGCTATATTTGGAGGGAAGAAAGGTGACAAGAGGCAGGAAAGAAGGGAATGTTCACCATATACAGCATGAAAAGCAAAAGAAAGGGACAGAGACATCAAGAAGTCAGTACCTGTATTTTTGGGGTAAAGTCTGACCTGTTGGTCTGATAATTTTGGTTTGTTTTGTTGATTTTGTTTGGGGGTTTGGGGGTTTTGGAGGATGACACCAAAGCCTCTCAAACAGATTAAAGACTCTTTAAACTGGCTGTTTTAACATGCACTACATAGTACTTCAAAAAGCATAAAAAAGTGGAAAAATACAAAAATACATAAAAAGATGCAGACAAATCTGTTTTATGTTTGCTCAAAACCAACTCTTGTACACATTAGTCAAATTTTAAACCCTTGTTTTCCAGTGAAAAAAAAAAACAACCCCAGAACTATAACAGAGGCAATTATCCTCTGGGCTTTGGGAGCTAAGCTTGCCTAGAATTCCTGAGAAATTGTACCACGTAGCACTGACCATAAAATTCCTAGGAGTATTACAGAAAATGCTTAACAATTAAAATCAAGTAACAAAAATCATCAACATTTTAGTTTTACCTTTTCCTTCCTCTTCAAATGCAGATCTTCCAAGTATCTCATCAGTTGACTCCTTCCGACGGCAAAGCTTGAAGAATTCAGTAAGAAAGTCACCTATAAGAGAAACAAAGTTTCTGAACAACTACTCAATTAAAATCTCATTGAACCAGAAGCTAACCCTCAAAGGGACAGTAAATTTTATATTTTCATCTGAAAGAACATGATAATTTGTTCTGAAGCACAAATATATTTACAACACATACTAGAGCTTAGGAAAATGCACATCTAGACAGCTATCAGCCACCTCTCCAGAACACAATTTTGCATCCAGTTTAATCCACTTCACCCAAAGCAAGACGAAACTTTTGCAGCATGTTATTTATTTCTTTTTTTTAAGTTTTGGAGCCATTTTCCCCACAAGCTAAAAGGCGAGGATAGACAATAGCACAGCTCTCCAGGCATACCAATCCTGCCTGTCAGACACTGCTTCAACTAAAGAAATGAATATATGCAGAGGGCACTTCATAAAATTTAAAGATCTGAGGAAATCTAAATTTTCACAGAACACACACAATAAATGCTTATTCTCTGGAACCTGGTGAAGTAAGAACAGCAATGAAGTTCATGGTACACAGACACAGAATAACGTACAAGAGAAACATATGTTTTCGCAAAACTCGTGTTCTTGAAAAAGAAGGCCAAAATATTGTCCACTCAAAAAAATAAGGGGGAGTGGGGAAACAGAGGTCATTAGGTAATCAGCTTCTCAATCCTAACTTCACAACTTAACAGGTTAAAAGCCATAAGAGAAGATAGGGAATTCTGATGTTTTACCCAATAGACACTGAGGGTTATCTGCTTTTCTGACTCTCACGGACCACTGGGGTGCTTGAATAGGATCCAGGTCACTTGGAAAAAAAACAACAAACAACAAGTGTCATGCTGTCACCATAAGTACGCAGAAGAGTAGTATCAAATTCTCAACAGATGTAATGTCATAGCCAGTTAGGCCATGGAAGCCATAATGTACACATTACATAGAAGAACATGACAAACACTATAAAATGAAAGCAGGAATCCCTGTTCTCATGTACATACGTAACATGAATAAGAAACACACGAGAACAATTCCGTTCAACTAAATTGTCTTCTTTTAAAGTGTATTAACGTTGAAAACTCATTTCTGTGTTAATTAAAACAATAAACCACTTTTTTTTTCTTCTTTCTTAAGTATCAGTATACACTGTTCTTCCTCTTTAGGAGGCTTAGCAGAAAATCTGGATGATAATTTTTGGGAGAGGGATGTCAATCAGTTAATTCTTTTTGCTTTCTACCTTCCACCATCATCTTTTCCAAGAAATATGCAATACACAAAACTTTTAAGTCTAGCATGAGAATATGCCAAAAAATGGAGGTGCGTTCTGTTGAGATTATGATACAATAATATATTCTCACACAGAAACGCATTTCAAAAAGTGTTTTCACAAATGAGATGTTCTATCAACTGACCTTAGCATTCCTCAAAACGGGTTCCCTTTCACACACATTTTAGATGTCACTAAAATGCAGTAGTTAACAAATAAAGTATATTTCTAGATAGTTGCAATTCAGATGAAATACTTACGAATAAACATCATTGTCAACAATTATACCCTCCGTCAGGTGAGGCCATGTGGTAGCTAAATGAAGCTCACTGAAACAAAACAAGAGTTAAATCTCTCAGCACTAGTAGAAAGTGTTCTCTCTATCATAGTTAAGCTCTTGAAAGGTATTTGTGATAGTTCATATTTAAGTCCCTTTATGTATTTTTCAGCTACATCCAGAAATATGCATGTTTTCCAAAGAGTTTTCTTGCTGCATACATTCCATTGGTTGTTCTACAGCATGTCACCCAGTATTGCACTAAACTTTACTAGTACCTGGCATACAGGACTCTTTCAACTCCTGTCTACAAAAGCAGAGATTGCACATTGTATTTTAGGTATCCAGGTACAGAGGAGAAAACAACTTTCATGAATTGCCTACAGCATCGACCACTGTCTAATACACTAAAATGATTCCTAGATTTGCTGCGTAGTGATGGGGTGTTCAGAAGAGAGACTGTAATAATTCAGTTTACAGACCCTCTCAATGTAATTCTCCTACAACTGTCTAAGTAAAAGATAAGAATGAGTCCAACCCCTGAATGAAGGCACACCATTTCTAAAGTTAATCTCCAGTTAAGGTATACTTCAACGTAATAATTTCAGAGATAAACAGAGTACTCCAGAAGTTTATGGTGAAAGATTTATTAGCTAGAAATTTTACAAATGGTCTTATTTGCTATTAGACCATCACTTTTCTCAGATGTTTCTTATGTACTTGAATAATTACATCACCTGTTAGGGACACATTAAGTGACAGGCAGGCAAAGCTAAGATTTGAAATAACATACCTTTAAGTCCTCCATTAAGGAAGTTAAAACACATAGTTTTCTGAACTCTTATCTTACCTAATAGGATCCTCACAGGCACCAAATGGTAACTTCCCAAACTCAAGGCCTCCAACTTCTCCCCCAACTAGAGCATCTATATCTGAAGACAGATCAATACATTTTCCATACAGAATTTATGGAATATTTTAAGAGACATATCATCTTAATTTCATATTAAAAAGACTGTAGCATGTAGGATGACCAGAGAATAGCTGAGCAGCTAAGGTGACAGAGCTATGAAAATGCAATCCTAGCATATAGTCAAAGTAAGTGTTTGCAGCAGAAACTGGGCAGTAATCATGTAACAGGACATTCAATAAGACAGATACAATTCTTGTAATTCGTGTGGAGGGAAGGTTGTTCCCTTCGTACAGGCAAAGATGATAGCTATAAAGGCAGCCTTAAAGAGTCAATGTTGACACAAGAACAAATAGACATGAATTTGCCATAAAAATGTTGGGCATGAAATCAGTTCCAAGCAGAAAAGGAAGACTCCAGAAGAGCAACTCTGCAGAGTGAAAAACTACTTTTAAAAGGTTGACGATTTTATGAAGAGAGTGCTATGTTATGTCTCCTACAATTAAAGACTTAACCCAATGATCTGGGAGAGTCCTTAAAGATGCCTCCCAGCACCCTTGGCCACTTCTTATGTTATATCCTTCAAATATATAAACCAAAAATAGACAGCCTTCACTGAATAAAAATTTAAATGGGTAATAAGGTATTCTAATGCCATTATAATAATGCTATTACAGCATCTGATCCTTAATTTTAAATGCATCTGGCAAACTGTTTACATACAAAACAAGTAAGGTATTAGAGCAGAAGTATTTGGATAACTTAATTACATAATTTCTTCTTCAGAGAAGACAAAAGATGCATTTAAATTCTTTGGTTTTATTTCAGAAGAGCTAACTGAGTGCGGGTAATAAAGTATGGGTCTACTTCTTCACAATGAACATAAAACCACAACTGCACATAGCAACAGCAGTAAAAATGATGTTGTCCATCTCCAGTCTCTGCAATGCACTATGCTACTAGCTCCCTTAACCAGAATCCTCTGAAAGAGTACAATTTATTGAAACTGCTCAAATCAAGAGATATGGTCAGAGTGGTACAAATAATTCATCACAAAGCAGGGATCCTGACTTAGTAAATAACTATAGAAACGCAGAGAGAGACCACAGAGAACACTGACTTCTGTGTCTGCAGAAATAACAAAAGTATAATCTGTAGAAGTAGCTTCCCAAGTTCTTTAGGTAAACGAAGTTTACCTACAAAGAGAAACTATCACTCAAAACAGCCCTGATTTTCTCGGACCCTTAAGAGCAGGATTCTCTTTTCAACATTTCTTAGGTACAAAGCACACAGGATCAACTTCACTACAGACTTCTTTTTTTTTTTAAAGCCAAACAATTAGGTAACCAGACCAAGGTCACACAGGTTCTGTCCCTCTAAGTGTGCCCTTAATACTTAAAACCTTCTTACATAAAACTACTACCAAGCCAAGAATAGAACATAGGCATTTTAATTGTTCCACCACCTTGTGCCCAAAATACCACATCACTAATAAAACGTATGTTAAGAAGGAACTAACATCTACCTTTTTCCTCCAGATTTGTCTACCTTTGAGCCAGGAGAAGTTTATAATTTATTTTCTGATGCTATATATAAATAGGTCTGTTAAAAGCAAATCTTGTGAATTATTAGCACCTGCTAAAAACTGAATCCAAAAGTCTCCCTATGGAATTCAGGGCAGAATTCTTTACAGACCCACAGTCAGTCACCTTTTTCTCTCCAAATAGATACTACCATTTTACAAGTATCGCTATATCTCTAAACACTAATAAAAAGGCGTATTCCTAGACATAGCCCTGTCAAAACCGTAAACCACAGACATGATTTCAGAGCAGCTTTAAGCTTGCTAGCCTATCATAGGGAGTGGGATGGCACTCAGTTGTAACTGAAGCCTTTCCTAATAATGCAGAAAACGTTTTAATTCTTCTGGCAAGGTACGCAAACATTTTCTTCAGCGTTGACTGTTGATCTCAAAACAAATTATTCTGAGGACACAAATCTCCTACCTGGTGGCTGCTGTGGCCAGAAATACTGCTGCCAGTCTTGAAGCACATATGTAAGCCGAATAGCCATGCTAACTGGAGGCAGTGGTGTTAAAGGGCATCCCTTGAAAATATTAGACAAAAAAATTTATGTAAAGAGTACATGCTCTCAAACACCCCAGGCCTTGAACAGAACTTAGTTATTATAGCCTGTATTAGAGCTAATTTTATCAGAACTGCAAGAATTACTAGTAAAGCCATTGCTCAACAAGACACTCAGGTAAAAGTAAGTACATAAGCTTTCTAAAACACAAGACATTCATATGTTCCATTTAACTGGTAACTCACGAGTAACTCTGACACAGAATGCATTAGCTTTTCATTAAGGATATTTTCCTCAGCATTTTGATGTGATTGCTGACTACCAGTATCAGTTGTGAAGTGCAGCAGTCAGCATGCCACTCCATAAAAAAAAAAAAAAGAGTCTGCTCCTCACTTTTCATCATATTGTTCTTCACTCTGAACTTAGCTATGGGAAGCTACAAAGTATCAGAATAAAAACCCACCTCTCTCCTCTTAAACAGCAAATCAGAATTTGTTCAGGGGAGGGGGAAGAGAGGGTTGTTACAAGGAGACTATAAAACAGACACATTCTTTCACATGCCAGTAGAAAATAAAAATGGATGAAGGTGGCAACGCTGAGGAACAAAACCCCTACAAATTTGCACTCCTTATCACGAGATACTGGCAATATCTGAAAAAGACTTTCTTGGTATCAGCAGCACAAGCCTCATCCTTACCAGAAAAAATGTCCCTAGAAGACAGAAGAGAATCTACAAGCAACCAAGTAATAAAATAATTATTCTTAGCATCAGTTCTATACATTCCGATGCACTTACAATCTTGGATTTGAAGATATCCAGTAATCCTGATAAATGAATATACTGATTTGGCACTTTGCGAAGATGAACCATTTCGAAGTCGGTTCGAACTCCTGGACCCTGACATTCTCCAACATACATTCGTCGCCATTTATGATGTATTTGCACAAACAGTGGTACCTGACTATAAAACATGAATATTTCAGATTATTTAAAACTTCATGCTGTCTTGTACTCTTTAAAACTAGCTAAATATTTTAACATAATTTCAACAGTTTCATATTCGTTACAATATATTTTGTCTTGGTGGAACGCAGTTTAAAACACTTAACGGGAATCAAAGAAAAATATTGTTAACTTCACCACTAAGTGGAACGCCTAGCAAATTGTCATGTCATAAGCATAGCGCTATCCATGACTTCAACTACCTAACTTTCAGTCCAAATATTTTTGAGGAATATTAGACAGTTATTGTTACCACACACATGGGGAAGAAATCCTCTTCCAAAGTTACATTTTGTATACCACTTGTTCCAACAACTTCAAGCAGATTTTAAAAGCCTTTGAAGTTTCTAAACAATAACGAACAAACAACAATCAATCTTTTTAAAGCTTCCATGGTAAATTTCTTTTTTTAAATCCTTCTGTAACAATATTATGGTGCAAATACAACAAACTCAATGTATTTTGCTAACAGTTTAACGCTTTTTCTTCACAACAGCAGTATGCTAGAGTTTCACCTGGACATGCAAAAAGGCTTACACCTACCAGCCAGTGTTCCCCAATGCAATGGAAACGGAACTCAGCAAAAGGTTACATTTGGATTCACTAAGAACTGCATCGTTATTTGCAGCTGGAGCAATAACAACAAACTCACGTAAGCCGTACCTTAAAAGAGAGAAAAATAAGAGCACATCCCTATTTTTTTAGCACATCAGCTAAAACACAGAAATTTTTAGAAATACTGTAACCTGAATAACCTTATAGTCACCAATAGGCTATGGAATCTACTATTTTGATGTGAGTACCTCTTTCAGAGAGGTCAAGAACTGAGTGGGCATGAAGTGCTGCAAATTCTCAAAACACAGACTACTGGAGCTTAACCAGATTTAAACACAGTATTCAAAATAACGTGAAGACTTCCAGGTCTATCAGTCCTGTAACTATTTATACATAAAAACAATCTCTCTGATAATACTATAACATGCTAAAGATCTGCATTACTAAGGATATGGTTGTTGTTTCTTAAGGTGCTGCAGCTTTCCTTTTTAAGAATGCATCTAAATATTATAAATGTAAAAGCTTGGCTAGTCTATGACCAGGATAAAACCAGGATATGGGGAAAGAAAAAAAAAAAGATAGGCCCACTATGGTAGGCTTTTTTGAAGTCTTTTCCTGTGTCCAGTATAATGAATCATTTTACATAAGCTTTAACTCTTTATGGAAAAAAAAAAAAAAACCGAAAACAAGTGATTGAGCCAGCATCACAGATTCTTCAATTGTTATCCTTATCTGTATTAAAGATGAGAGGCAGCATACATACCATCTTACCAGACAGTGAGCTCTAGGAGGAAAGTCATTGTTCATGCACAGCAAGTCCTGCATAGGCAGAGGAAGGGCATCTGTCAAAAAATTGATACATAAGAAGAATATTAGCATCCATTCAGCTGACTTACAATTTACTTATGTTAGCAATTTGTTGAATCCAAGGCATACTAAAAGCAGAAATCTCAGATCACACCCATTAGATCCCAGAAATTTTCACACAGAAGCAAATCAACACACTGTGAATTCCACATTCTGAAATTGTCTTTTGTCATATCCTTAAGGACATGTAAGAGAACTATAAGCTACCTTCTACCAGTTCTTCTTTCCCATCTTTGTCACTGGGTTCTTGTACAAGATAATGATGGGTAATTGAGAATTTGAAGTCTGCAAATGAAATTTCATCTGATTTCTCTTCCCATGATCCTGTGGTGTATACACCCTGCATATAAAAAAAGATATTATTTGATCATATCACGGAATCACAGAGTTTCAGAGCTGGAAGGGACCTCTATCTAGAGATCATCTAGTCCAACTCCCCTGCTAAAGCAGGATTGCCCAGAGCACATCACTCAGGACTGCATCCAGGCGGGTCTTGAAAATCTCCAGAGAAGGGGACTTCACCACCTCCCTGGGCAGCCTGTGCCAGTGCTCTGCCACCCTCACTGTAAAGAAGTTTTTCCATGTATTTGAACGGAACTTCCTGTGTTCTAACTTGTGCCCATTGCCCCTCGTCCTGTCACTGGGAACCACTGAAAAGAGCCTGGCTCCATCCTCCTTCAACCCACCCTTTAGATACTTGTACGCCATAATAAGGTCTCCCCTCAGCCTTCTCTTCTCCAGGCTGAAGAGTCCCAGCTCTCTCAGCCTTTCCTCATAAGGCAGATGCTCCAAGCCCTTAATCATCTTAGTTGCCCTTCGCTGGACTTGCTCCAGCAGTTCCCTGTCCCTCTTGAACTGGGGAGCCCAAAACTGGACACAGTATTCCAGTTGTGGCCTCACCAGTGCAGAGTAGAGGGGGAGAATGACCTCCCTCGACCTACTGGCCACACTCTTCCCTATGCAGCCCAGGATTCCATTGGCCTTTTTGGCAACAAGGGCACATTGCTGGGTCATGGATAATTTACTGTCTACTAGGACCCCCAGATCCTTCTCCTCAGAACTACTTCCCAGCAGGTCCGCCCCTAACCTATACTGGTGTTTTGCATTCTTCCTCCGCAGGTGCAGGAACTTGCACTTGCTTTTGTTGAACCTCATTAGGTTCTTCTCTGCCCAGCTCTCCAGCCTGTCCGGGTCATGCTGGATGGCAGCGCAACCCTCTGGGGTGTCAGCCACCCCACCCACTTTGGTATCATCAGCAAACTTGCTGAGGATACACTCTGTCCCCTCATCCAGGTCATTAACGAATATATTGAACAAAATTGGACCAAGTATTGACCCCTGGGGGACACCACTGGTTACAGGCCTCCAACTAGACTCTGTGCCACTGATCACAACCCTTATATATAAATTTAGGTTAACATTCATAAGCCTTAAAAAGTATACTGCCTACACAATCTGCAATAATTATTCATCTTTTTCTACTGCTAAATATTCTTAAATAGGTAAGCACGGTTTAATTTCAAAAAAACAATTCTCAAAGCACTTCATTACAAAGCTAGCTGAATGCTAAAATCCCTGTTGCCGACAATCATGCTCATTTCAAGGTCCAGATATACCCCTGAGAAGTCTTCAGAGTTATATGGCAATAGAGACAGATATATCTTCTCATATGCAACTACGACTCTTAAACGTATGCACCTTCAACTTTGTCCAAAGACAGAAGTTTCCCACCTGGGATTTTATCTATATTTATACCATTCTATGCAAATACTACCTTAATATTTAGTTCAAATATGCTTTCACTGATAAATGATTTTTTATCTATAATTTGCAAAACTCCTGTGTGTAAGGATAATTATTTTTTAAACAAAAATACAGCATAGAAAAGTTACTAGGAAAAAGTCAACATTACCGTATAGAATTGTACGCTGCTAATAAAACAAAGCAACTTGGACTACCCTTTGATATGTAAAGGGTCTCTTCTCACTAGAAACCAAGAAAAGAGGTCTGATCTTGAAAAGAAGCCATGTAGAAATACATGGACAGCTAAGGTTGAAAATTAGTTAATGAGATAACATAAGTTTTTGTTCTGAATACTCCGTACCCTGCCTAAAATTAAGAATCATAAAACTTGACTGATAACACAGCAGCCATTCAATCCAGAACAGCTGAATTTATTTGCCCTAGTACACAGAAGAGCGCAGCAATTTTCTCTGCATTTTACAGGACTGAGAAAACACTACAAAGGCTCTAATTAGACTTCAAAAAAAATCTCTCCAATCTATGAAACATACTGAGTCACAAGTAGTACTACAGAGACCTCAACCATAAGTATGCAAGGCGTGACAAAGGCACAAAGCAGAGCAAAAAAACCCACTTAGAACAGCTTCAACCATGTTTCCAGACTCAAAACTGGATATGAAAAAAATCACTAGGCCCTATACGAAGATCCAGCTTTAACAGGGAAACAGCCTGTTTGGCAGACAGCCCACCCATAAATTTACAGCAACTGTTTGTCAAAGTGTCACTTTTACAAGTCAAATTCCCCAATACAAATCATTATCTGCCACACCTGAGAAAACAGCAATACATGTAATTTCTAAAAGAAAATTCAGAAGTAGTAACTGACCTTTTCTAGAGGTTTGCCTGAAGAAATCCCAATAAGCTTCCAGTCATTCAATACTTCTTCAATTTTTGAAATAAATCTATTGGGAGGAGAAAAGACATTAATATGTGCTGAACACTAAAACTGTATTATAATTCAGCTCCCTAAAAACAGGCAATATGTTGTTCTACTAAGGAAATCCTTAAAAAAACCCCTAAAGAACAAACAAACAAACATCAAAAAAAAACCCCAAGCATCAAAACAAAACCAGAATAATTCTTCCTTGTAGAAATAAAATGGTCCTCCTATGTTTACATTTCAGATGACAGCAACTTTTAGCCACTGCTATGAGCACGCTTCGAGTGATTACTGAATCTCACCATTTTGTTTTTCTGGTATCGCAGCATATTAGTTTTAACACATATTCCTGTTTCACTGTTCTCAGATAAATACACATTTTACACAAAATTATTAACTAAATTCAGATTTAAAATGCAGCACTTAGAATAACTGTTGCCTTCTGTCATGGACATCGTCACCAGGAACTGCATTTTAAAAAATAATACATTAACACAAGAGCATTCTCCACCTGAAGTTTTCTTGTGCATTGTTTATTAACTTTTAAAGGCTTCAGCTATGAGATCCCTATTTTAATGATGAGGCAGCTACTTAAAAAACACATAAGCTTTTATTCTAATCCCTGGCAAACAGATATTAAACCAGACCTTTCACTAAGTTGGGAAACAGCTTGACTCGATCCTCTTAACCAACTCATCACTTGCGGCCTGAGCCCCCGCCGCACAGACGCGCCGGTAACGCCGGGACGAGGCTCCGGCTGCCACCGGGTACCGGCCAACGTGGCCTCCTAGCCGGCGAGGCCCGGCTCCCCTCGGCAGGGGACACGGCACAGCCCCCGCCATCTGGGCCGCGGTGAGGGGAGCGGGACCTGCGGCGGCGGCAGCACCACCTACCTCTCCCACTCGGAGGCGGTGGTGAAGTCCGTGATCTCAAACACCTCCGACTCGGGCTGCGGGGAGAGAGCAGGAGAAGCAGTGAGCGGGGAGACCGCCGCGACCCCGACGGAGAGCACAGGGAAGGGGTGAGGGGGGGAGACACTCACATCGCTGTCCGCCGCCATCTTGCGCCGCTGCCGGGACAGCGCCCCCCCCCCCCCGCCGGCGCAGAGGCTCACGGGAAAGCGGCGGAGCGCTGTGAGAGCTGTCTTGCCCCGCCGCCGCCTCACGGACCGCTCGGATCAGGCTCCCTCACGGAGCCTCCCAGTCCCCCGGGCGGCCTTCCCCGCAGCCCTCCGTGGCAGGGGACAGCCGGGCGGCTCCCGGCCTGAAGTGCCTCACGGGTGCTGCCGAGGAGGCGCCCGCTGGGGCGGTCACCTCACGGCGGTGCGAAGCTGAGGTGTGGGTTGCTCCCAGGGACCCGCCGGCTCCCTCAGGGGCAGCCCGAGAGGGTAAACGAAGTGCTGGATCGCCGGGTGTCCGGGGTGTGACTGGTATGGCAGCTTGTCACCGTTTGGCCGGTTGAGCTGGGTACCTGCAAACGTATGAGTAATACAGAATCATAGAATGGTTTGGATTGAAGAGACCTTAAAGATCATCTCGTTCCAACTCACTGCCCTGGGCAGGGACACCTCCCACCAGACCAGGTTGCTCCAAGCCTTGTCCAACCTGGCCTTGAACACCTCCAGGGACGGGGCAGCCACAGCTTCTCTGGGCAATTTGTTCCAGTGCCTCACCACCCTCACAGTGAAGACTTTATTCCTGATATCTAATTTAAACCTACCTTCTTCAAGTTTGAAGCCATTCCCCCTCATCCTATGGCTACATGCCCTTGTAAAAAGTCCCTCTCCAGCTTTCTTGTAGGCACCCTTCAGATGCTGGAAGGGGCTATAAGGTCTCCCCAGAGCCTTCTCTTCTCCAGGCTGAACAGCCCCAACTCTCTCAGACTGTCCTCATAGCAGAGGGGCTCCAGCCCTCGGATCATTTTTGTGGCCCTCCTCTGGACCCACTCCAACATGTCCATGTCTTTCCTGTGCTGAGGACTCCAGAGCTGGATGCAGTACTCCAGGTGGGGTCTCATGAGAGCGGAGTAGAGGGGCAGAATCACCTCCCTCGGCCTGCTGGCCAAGCTTCTTTTGATGCAGCCCATCTGCTGGGAGCTGAGGTGTCCCCAAGGCCTGGTGTTCCTGCTCCAGCCTAACACAAAGCAGGCTGCGTGTCCCCCCTGACACTTGTGCTGCTGTGTGCCAGGGGACAGCATCCCAGTCCATCTGGCACCCAGCAAACCAGTTCCCAACTACACACTTTCAACTCAGCCTGAGCCCAGCTATACCTCTTTTATCCTTTCTTCCCTCCTAGCTGCTTAAAAAAACATATATATATAACCTTGCAGCCTGCTGTCTAAGGCTGCCAGAAAGGAGATTAAAAATTATTCATGGGTAAAGTGTTTAGGTGAGGGGATTGACTGCAAAGTTAAAATGACGTAGAAATAGATGAGGTACTAAAAGCATAAACGGAGGTAAACAGAAGAGAAAAATATGCTTTGCTTTTGGGTACTGGAAGAACTGGTTTGTGATTAGAGTTTCAAATGCTACTGTTCAGTTCAACTTGTGTTTGTTTTCATAGGTCACTACTGCTGTCTGAATTAAACTACTCCAAGCAAAATGTCCCCCCCACCCCCCGGGGGAAGTTGCCTCAGCAACATCGTGTAAACTCAACAGCCTCGTGTAGCGGGAGCTGCCTGTGGGATTTTCCTGCAGAGGAGCCTGCCTCAGTAGTGAGTACTACATGCTCTGCAGTCCGAAATCATGCCGCAAATAAAATCAAAGTAGATGTAATTACTGTTTGAATTCCTTGCTGCCCAGCAAAGGAAGACAGCTGTGAGCTAAAAATGCTCTGTAACTTATATTTGGGTTGCTGTGCCTCTTTCACACTTCGCTACTGAAGCACCAGGTAAGATGTCGTTTATGCCTTTTTATAGAACTTTTTCAGTTATTATTTTGGAGGGGTTTTTCTGTATCCAAAAAACCTGCAAATTTTGAAGAATATCACCAATATGACTCTTAACAGACTAATACAATGGGATAAACATTTTAATGGATTATCTGGTGTTTAAAGTAAGAATGAGAAATCAAGAGCACTGGCTTCTATAACTACTTTTGCACAGTTCGTTGGATGACCTTGATCATCAGCTATAGGTCATTCAATTTTTCTTTATCTGTTTCCTCTTCTGTAAAGTAAGAATGACAGTACTGTCTGATGTCTGGCTGCTACATTGTCATAAAATAACACACATTATATTAAAATTGTTGTATATTGTTATATATAGAAAATTGTTATAAAAACTAACCTAGGATAAATATGCATGAGTCTCTTGGAAAGACTGCTGCATGCTTCCAAGAAATTGTATTTTCTGCTAATAGAATCAGAAACAATCCTAATTCTTTTCTTGACTAGCAGTATTGAGTGGCAAAATGCTACTGAATCCAACAAAAGCGACATAGGCCCATCATTTCAACTGACCTCTGTAGTGACTTTGAAATGGAATGATTCCTTATGGACAGACAGCTACATTGACTGTTGCTTTCCAACTGGTAGTACTTTGACATTAGGCAGTTTTTCCATATACATTAGTAGGACTACTGAGAGCCCTGAGCTCAGCTGCAAAGGAAAAAAAACACAGGTATTTTAAATAAACTAATAATAGGTATTTATGAGGGAAGTCAAACTAAAAAAAAAAAAAAAAGATTCATAGGGGTAGTGCCCAAGATTGTTGTTCAGAATAATTTGGAATAAAATCTGTAATAAAGGTTGAAAATGTTATGTGCTACTATGTATGGAAGATGTATAAAATAGACTATTTTATTCAGTTGAGTGGTGTAGCTTTCTTTTAGGCTGCCATACAAATTAAGACCTAAAACAACTTAATTGGGCAGCATGTATATGGTGGTTATGCAATATTTTTGTGTGAGGGGAACAGGTGTTGCATCAAATTAAACTGAAGATGCAAATGCAAGAAATTGGAAACTTTTTTGTGAAAGATAATTGTTTTAAATGTACCTAACCTGTGTTTCTTCCATGATTAAATAGGAGAACCCATGGCCACATTATATCAGTTATGTCGGTACAACAGAACATTTCAGACACAGAAAGGAGTAAGATGTTTATGCTATGTAAAAAGCTAGACCTTGTTCAATAATATTAGCAAGAACATACATATGTAAAAGATATAAATTGTCATATTACATACTTCTTGATTAGCTAGTAGGAAAAAAAATCCTTATAGGCATATTATTACATAATTTTCTATTATGGACTTTGTAATACTCCTCTCTAGCACCCAGAGTTACACAATGTAAGAATTTGACACTGTTATTCATATATGTTTCAATATATATTCATATTCATTCGTGTACGTTCATACACATAAAATCTGACAATATCTTATTAATTTTATGTACGGTATCTTATGTATTTTATGGGGTTTTTTAAAAACTAGATGTTATTTACTAAATAATAAAGACTTTGGGAAACATTTTAATACAGATATTAACTAATATTCATGATTGTATTTTCTTTTATTAATTTCAGTTCACTCTAATTACATGTTCTTGTCACTTGAGAAACAAAATTTCACTATCTTTTTGAGAAAGACCCCCACATCTATCAAAACTATTAATTGAGATTAATTTTATTTCATGAATTAGCTGTCTAGAATTTCAAATTTTCAAATCCTTTGACTTCACCCTCTCATGTTTCCTCTTTAAGAGTCTGCAATTTTTTATTTTCTGTGTTGTTTAAGCTACTATCATTTTATGGTATTGTTAATATTTGAGTTTACTCTTAGAAAAGAGGGTTGATGGTTTTGTAATTGTGAAACAGCTCACAGTATGCTTATTCACCATATTCAGGAATAGCGTTAACTGTAAACAGGATCAATATTGCCCACACATTAACTGCCCACATATTAACTGGGAAGGTGACAGTTAGCTCCTTTCCCACAGCTATTGCTGATTAGTTGTGGTAAAGTTTCATTACAATCTTCTAATTAAGGGTAAAGCCTAATAAAAGCATCTTTGTCTGGAAAACCTAATATTTAGGGACAGCTTGTTCCCACTGTGGGAATTCAGTAATGCCTTAGAGATGATACAGCATAGGGGGTAATAGTTGTCTGAAACAACATTAAAACTTAAAATCACAATGGTGGTATTTTCAATTAAAAGTGTGGGGAGGGTGTTAATTTATTTTTATCTTTTTAGTGTTTTTCAACAACTATCAGCTTTAAGTTTTTTACCACAAGATACCATTTTTTCAGAAAGAAACATCATTTAGATCAGCTACCATTAGGAATGCAGATACAATAGATAGGAAGTTTTAAATGAATAGTATAATTAATTCAAAATACATACTGGTTTATTTCTGAAAACAATATCAAAAATAAATATGCCCCACTGAATTAATATATTGAAAATCTTTACACTTTTAGATAATCAGCATGTTTTCTTTGTATGTTAAAAAAGATTTCTAGAGCTTAGGTAACTTTGTACGATGATGCAAGCATCCACGCTAAGTGTGAGAAAAGAATCTACGTATTCTGCTTCACAGGTGTGTGCTTTAAGATCTGAACTGTTGTGAAATCTCGGTCCCACTGAAGTCACTAACAGGGCTACTGGGTGTCTGAGTTTCCCCAAGCATGTTCTTTTCTGCAAGAACTGCAGTATTAAATTCCACTGCAATTATGGAGTATGAAACTGCAGGTTTCATACAACCTGCCTTGCAGATTATGACTTTGCTGTCAGTTTGGACAAGCACCTAGCTGTCTACTGTTGATTCTGCATGCAGTTGTTAACATAAGGTATAGAAAGTAAATGTATAAAGAGAGAAAATACTTGCTGTTTTAATTTCCTGAGATCAACTTTTGAAAAAGTTTATTTGAAAATGTTTATTTTTAGACTTGCTATTGTGGGTTTGTAGATCTTCTTGAAAATCCTGTTGTGTTAAACTGAAAATACAAGGCATGACTACTCACAATGAACATCATTCTTACTTATGTTTCTGCCTGAATACTGTAAAAGCAAAACTTTGACTATGCAATAATTTATGGATGAGTTAATCTCTATAGGGACTGATTCAAGGTTGGAAATGGATCTCTAAAGATATTAAAGCATCATAATTTGGGAATCCAGATGGAAATCTCTTTTAAGCCTGTCGTGTAGCTGTAGAGAGCTCATATAACCTCATAGGAGGCCATCAGTTTCACAGAATCACAGAATTTTCAGAGTTGGAAGGGACCTCTAGAGATCATCTAGTCCAACTCCCCTGCTAAAGCAGGATTGCCCAGAGCACATTACTCAGGACTGCAGTTTACTGTCCCAGACTACAGATGGTACATGGAGAAGTCTGTTAGTCATTTCCTTGAGCTACTGTTATATCTCTCAACAACCAGGAGTTAAAATATCAAATGTTTGTCATACTGATTTAATGTAAGCTTTAAGGTGTTTTGGTTTTATAAATGTAGTATAATTAGTAATATATTTTTCTAAACATACAGAGGAACTAAGATGCTCACAGAAAGGTACACTCATGGTTAAGTTTCTGACAATGCAGTAGCTTTAAGTGAGGAGCAAAAGTTTACTACTAATGAGTTAATAGGCTAACTCTGTCTTGGCTACTGAGTCTTGGTTATATCAAATTCAGTCGGATGCCTTGCACAGGTCACAGAAATTCAATGGCAATAAAAAGGCGATGCCAGTTATTTTTTATAATTTGTACAATTTTTGAACACCAAAAATTTAACTTTGTAAATATTCAGAGATAATACATTGGCCTTCATGTATTTATGAATTTATGATAGGTCTGAGATAAAGCATGAAATTTATACCTTGTTGACGTCAATGAAATTTTTGTTAATGTTTTCAGTCAAATCAGTCTGGATTCACTGGCTCTGTAGAGAAAAACGCCCAGCTAAGTTTTGAACATATGTTTAAAACTAGACTGTATTATGGGACAATTGCTTCCCAAGATGCTTAAAAATTAATCACAAAGTAAATTATATACTTTTCTGAAATTTATAGAAAGATTCCAGTTGACTTCATGTTTTTTTGGAATAAGCTATCAAAAAGATTTGTTGAGGCTGCAGTGTACAAGCTATTCTGTGCTCAGAAAGTTTTGGATGTTGAACCTCTTGCTGAGACATAGTTTTGACCAAGTACAGAAAGATATACATTTAATTCTGATCTTGTTTCTCAGTAATATGTTAAAAATGCGATTATCTCCCAAATGTGAAGTGTTGACTTTCTGGCCCAACAGCAAGGATGATATCAGCAAAATAATACCGACAGCTTTCATGTCTTATTCAAGATAGCATATGTTGAGTTTTTAGCAATAAAAACTGTGCCTGGACTGTTTGGTTCTGTGTATTCACAGGGCAGGGCATTGGATGTTAAGTTAAATTATAACATTTTTAATAATTTCAAGCGCTTTTGAAATGCTGCATTTGTCTTGCTTATGTCTCTGGAATAATGAAATATAAAGTACTGCTTTGTACATGTGAGTTGAAAAACAATCAATGAAACATTTTTTCAGGTTTCTGGACCTTAATACACCTAAGGACAGTATGTCTCACAACCAACAAAATAAGAAGAGAAGCAAAGAAGGTAGTATAACCAAAGTTTATATGTATAAAGGGTAACATGTGGCACCTGAAGAAGAAAAAGGACAATGTTAACTTGAGATCTGGCTACTTGTCAAAACCAAGCAACCACAAAAAAATTTGAAATCAAACTCAGAGTTGTTTTCCACCTTTGAGAAGCTCTGAGATTTGTTTTAGTTTTAATAGCTTTCCTATTTTTAGATGTTCTAGTTTTGTAGAGTTTCTGTCAATATTTTTCTTACATTTCTGTTCTACTGAAATAGCAGCTGTAACTGGAATGTTTTAGATGTTCTTTGTTTTTATAGTATATTTACTTAACACTTACTTAATTAACTAAAAATAATTTGGATTTACACATTCACATTTCAAAAAATTATAACAGGAAGAATGTATAGGTATCTTAGTCAAATGAAACATGCTTTTCCCCCCCTGATAGTTACTTTCTGTATTTCTTTATTGTAATATTCTAACGTCCAAAATTAACTGCATTTGCATTGTGTTACTAGTCAGTGAATTTTACTGCTTTTATGGAAATGCTAATGTATTGTTGCAGGTTGTGGAGGTGTTGTTGCTCTTCAGAATGCAGATAAGATAATGAAAGAAATGCATCAGCCATACAAATCTCTAGGAAAAAACAGGTAAGTAGTATTAATATTTAATTTGCAGTTGGGCATGCAAAAATGTAGACAAAGCAGGTAGTAGTCTATGAGCAAGACATGATTTCTTCAGTGCCAGATGTTACATACAGCTGTATGTGTTGTGTAGTGTTTCTGTCTTTCCAGTGTCAATTATTGGCCATTGCTGAAGGCAGGATATTGCACTAGATGAACAAATAATGTGGTACGATATGAAAAAACATATGGTATATGGTTTTACATCAGCATGTAACATTAAAAACAGTCACTTATCTTGCATACAGCTTTAAGATTAACTTAGACTGTATTTCTGTACCTCTTTTCAGTCACAGTATTTATCTTTTTCTATATTTGGATTTTTCATTTTTCAGAAACCAGGTGGCAGAAATCTGAGGTTTGTCCACACAGCCTCTATTCTTTCAGGCAGGCCATAGCATATTTTATAAATGACAAAGGCACATGTGGTCTTCAGAATTCTTCTGACACACTTTCCTGGTGATTCATAAAAAATATGTACTGGAAGCAATCAGTTTTTCTCAAGAAGGGAAAGGTGGACAATATGTTTTTCCATTCCTATTGTTGCTTGGTTTACATTTTGTGTCATTCATTCTCACTTGTAGTCGATCTCTGGCATCAAAATCAGATTGCTTCCAGGGAGGGCCACAACTTCCCAGGTGGATGAAGAAAGAAAACATAGTTTGGAATTCTTGGATCTTACAATCTGCTTGTTCACATTATTCACCAGTCATATGATTATTTGAACTGAGTGGACTCCTTCCACTCATTTTCACACTGTATTTTGTTTTTTTGGTTTTGCCTTTTAGCCGAATAGCACCAACATCCAGACCGTGGCCAGATCAACAAGTGGCATGTTTTCCAAGTAAAAATCAGTTAGCATTACAGATGAGACATCACACTTCTTTACCTTTCTTCCTGAAAAAAGAGAAAGTAGGGCGTGGCTTTGACTTCAGCTTTCTGCTACAGGCCTCATGCCCGGAATCCAACATTTCAGAATCATTCATGGATTTAGATGATTTTCAGATAATAAAAGCACAAATACAACAAAGTAAGTTCAATTTTAAAATTCACAACTTTTAAATAAAGTTATATATTGCTTATCAAATTAGATTACAAAGCCTTAGAAGTCATTTTTCTTTGAACTTTAAGTTGCCTTTATGACTGTTTGACTTCTTGTAAAGTAGACTTCAGCCATGTTGACCCTCTTCTTTAATTATATATGTGTGTGTGTGTTTGCAGAATGAAGGAGATAGATAGAGAAGCAATGACAGACTTCACCATTCCTGTTTCTCTGTATAATGAAACCAAGCCAACAAAACGTAAAGTGTAATTTTCTGTAGCTGGAGTGGGGACGTGATGGCGTCTCTTCCACTTTTTTCCACATACTGGCGATATTAATTAGCCACATATTGAAGCTAGCAAACACCTGAAAATGAGGAGTAATATTTGCTCAGATTATTAGAGTTAAAGTATTTTTAAATAATCATATTTTATAGTTTTCTATAGAAAATGGAATTGTAAAGATCAGTATCACAATTAAATTTTGACTTACAATTTTTTTCTGCATAGCAGATTTATAGCATATTCCTGTAACCACACATCAACACATCAGACAGATTCTTGGTCCCCAGAACTACAGTTTGAAATTAGTTTATAAATGAAAATTGTAGTCTGTTTAAGAATATTGAATTAACATTTCATTTGTTTTGATTTTTAAGGGTTAAATATAACAATGTTAAAAACCAGGAACAAGAGATCTAAGGTAAGATGATATTGTGTATAAAACTGAACACTGTTAAAAGTATTATATGCTTTCAAAACCTTAAAAATAGAAATACAGAAGAAGTGTAGGCATTTTCCTCTGCTTAGTCTTCATTTTTTTGCATGAACATATATTTTATATATATATATGTGTTAGCAAATCTTCAGATGTATAACAACAATTTGTCCATAAGATGTTACATCGGGGATTTTGGGGGGGTTAAGTGTTGGAAGTTCAAAAAGATATAAAACCTTTAAAAATAGAAATATATGAGTTAATTTCAAGTCCATGCATCGTATATGTTAAACATATTAGATGTCTAGTTTTGTCAAATTTAAAAAAACAATTTTCTTGTATTGAGTGGTAATTTAAAATTGAAGCTGAATTGAAGATATTAGATATTAGATATTAGATGATTGCTGAAATTTATTGTGTTAGCAAATAAAAATTAAGGATTTAGGATTAAACATATTTGACATGAAATTTTGTGAGAAGTGTAAACAGGATTCCTGACAAAACTTTTGTGCTTACGAACAAGCTAGCAATTTTACATGTATCAGTGCTTCACACTACATGAGCCTTAAAAGTTACAAAAGATCAAATACACTGTATTTAGTAAAAAGAGAATCTGGTCTTTATGGATATTCATTAATAGCCTTTTGTACAAAAGACTTGACTTACTGAATCAGCTGTATAATTTAGTGAACCCACTACAGAATACAACAGAGTTCACAGGAAAAGTAAAGTATAGGAGTAATAGCAAGAGTTCTGATGGAGGATCGTAAAAAGGGCTATAGAAAAACATTTTGAATGGAGGGAAATGATTAAGAAAAACAATTTAGCTGACTTCAATGTAATTTAATACAGTTTTATTTAATGTCTTAGGCTCTGATGATTTCTAAAGGCATACCATTTGGGATAAACTGAGCATTCATATTAATGCCATGCAGATTAGACAAGGCCTTAAGAACTGTAAATTTCAAACCAGCACACATTGCTTTTCCTGGCACATTCAAACCTCAGTTTGCCCTTGGAATGCAAACAAAAATTTCCTGCAGATTGCAAACTGATGTTGAATATAGACATGCAAATGAGTACTCAGAACATATGACTGCGATTATTTCTATTGCATTCATTTGCACAAAAGTATACTGTATATTCAAGCTTATTTCTTCTCCATTTCCTATAAAATAGAGAAATATGATTTTCAGAAAATTATTCTCACTATTCTTCTGAATAATCTCAACAAAGTACTCAAATTCTGAGATCTGGACTGTTTCAAAGATATACGGTACCTTTCGATTAATGGGATGGGAAGAGAAGGAAGAACGGAGGAATAATAAAATACACCCCCCACACAACAGACTTCTGCGTTACCTGCCATGTAAAAATGGCCTTTTGCTAGCTATCCGTTTAACTTCACTGCAAGTGAAGTACAGACTGTGCTATCTTCCAACATACTTAAAACTCTGTGAGCTAAATCTGTGGCCCATATAACATGATTTATGGAATTTTATAAGGCTACACTAAACATACAAAAATCTATGTGTTTAGATTTATAATAATGTCTTTTAAAACCTATAAATAATTTTTATGAATTGTTTTCTCCATGGATAAAATAGCATTCTGTTATAATAGTCCAGTCTTTTTAAAAATTGCTTACATGAGATCTAGTTCCTTTGGGAATATAATTATGGGTGTCAGCACTCTTTGGAGGGTTACATAAAAAGACTTTAAATATCAGCACATGCTCTCATTCAGTGAGAGTGTACAGCAAGAAAGAAACTTTGGCACGTGAAGCCACTGACCAGCCTTTGAATTCCTGTAGCAAACATGCTATGTGGCATACTGACGAGTTGATTTGTGTGTGCAGACAGAGCTTGTTATTTTTACATCACAGAGAATGACTTGTATCTTATAGCAAAGGATCCCACTTTCTGTACTATGAAATACTTAAAATAATTCTGGATGTTAGAAAATTCATGTATAGATGTGAGAAAATTCAGGTATTTTCTCAGGGTTTTGCTATTACACTTCATATTAGTCGAAATATGGGAATATATAAAAGAATATTAGATTTTACCTGTATGTTGTGTAGCACATTAATAATGGTTTTTATGAAAATTACAGTTTCACTTGCCACCAGTGACATTTCAGCCTGTAAGAACAATTCATCTTGCTCCTCTAGAGGATAATGTTGTCAATGAAAGCACCGACATCAGAAATATTTTGAATATTATGAACTCTATTCCTCAGCCTATAAAACCAGTTACTAAATTTTATCAGTATCAGTTAGACAAGCTATTAAAAAGGCACACTGAAAAGTCATCAGACCTGATTGTGGCTACTATTTCTGATAAGTTCACTCCAGTGAAAGACCTGTACTACTACAGCATGAGTAACTATAATAAGTATCTTAACAACAAGAAAGAAGAAATTCAAAGCAATTTAAAATGGAGGGAAGCTCAGGTAGCTGCCAATACTGAAAAAAATGACAGGATGAAATACCAGTTTTTAGTGGCTTGTAAGAACGTGGGTCTTATGACCCAAGCCACTTTCTATGATGATAATCATCCTTATTTGAGCTCACGTAATGCTCTGATAAACTGTAGAATATTTACAGCTCAGGCAACATTTACAATGTCAAGCAACAGAGATGCCTCGAGAGCTGGCAATGAGGAAAGAATAGCAGAGGATTGCTGTGTAACTAGTCGAGAGGAGGGAAATGCTACAGAAATGATACTGGATTATAAACCACATGAAGATGCTGAGAGTGTAAACTTTGTCCTTGACAATCATGATTTAGAGTCTTCCTGTAAAAATGAAGTGATTGAGGCCTATCATGCCTTAGAAGATAATTCTGTAGCTGCAGTAATTCCCAGAGTAGAAGTGCAAGATCCTTCTGGAAAACAGACAGAAAATAATACTTGTTTCTCTGACTTTGAAATGGAAAAAGAAGCAGTGTCAGAAACAACTTCAAAAGACCAAAGTGAGCTTGTACCTCTTGTTCACATTACATTCTCTGAACAAGAACCAGCTAGGGAACCACACATTGCTAAAGAACCTGCCACAAAAAAGAGTGTCATTCGTAGCCTGCCTCCTCATGTTACTCAGAGCTTCAACATTCTTGCTCGCAAAGAAAATGACAAAAGTAAAATAAAGATGAATAGAAATAAATATTCATCAAAATCTAAAATGAGTAGCAAGATAAAGATATCTGAAGACTTAATTGTTTCTGATGAGATTTCCACAAAACCTCATGCCAAGAATCGGATTTTCCCACCTTTGGAACTGCCACACGTGGAATCTGAAACTTCCCTGACACGTCAAAAAAAGCACCTTCAAGCAAACAAAGACCGTTTTGCTCAGACTGCCCAGAAACTTAAAAAGCAAAGTTTCTCCTGCAGTTGCAAAAAGTCAGTTATGTTAAAGAACTCTCTTACTCCGCTTTCTCTACCACATGCACCGTCTGCTTCAAATTTTGTAGATCTGAAATACAGTGACATGTTCAAGAAAATAAATTCAAATGACAAAGGCCCAGGTATTTATGAAATGTTTGGAACTCCTGTCTATTCCCACATGCGTGAGCTTGATCAACATGAGAACAGATTTTATAGAGACGTTTGCTCTGCTCCATCTGGGAGATGCACCGCTAGCACCTGCAGATCTACCTGTAGTAAAGGGAAAGAGAGCAGCCGAGTAAGAAATACTCAAAAGAGAACATGTTCTAAGCCAAAGAAGACCATACCTGGCACAAAACCAAAGCAGAAAGGTTTCATTACAAAGGATGGAAGCACTGAGCTGAGTGACAACAACATAGAGCAAGATAATGTAATAACTTCTGATTCAGATTTTCAAATAAACACTTCATTGTTTCATGGAGACACAGATCATCAGCTTACGTTTTTAGAAAAGCTTTCACAATCAACTAAGCAAAATACAATTTTTTCACATTCAAACTTATCAACTATTAAAGAATTTTCTTTGGAGCAGTCTTTAGACAGTCAGCATATATCCAACCATCAGAGAGCTGTTACCTGTAGCCAGAATCTTCTTCATCTCAGTGATAAAGACTACAGAGAATGTGTTGCTCTAAGTAGCAGTCTACTAACAACAGACCAGAACATTTGTGTACCCCAGTGCAGGGTGGATATGGATGGCTGCAAAGGCCTGGAATCAGACCAGGCCTCCTTCAAATCTATAAATAAATGTGAAGCATTGCCCTTTTCAGATGGACTGGAGTGTCAATCCCCTACAAAAAAATTAAATCACAATTGGGCATACACACCTCAAAACAGTGGTTTGGCAAATGAATTGACTCAGCCTTCAGTGATTCAGACAAAAAGGGTTACAAGCCCCAGTTTCCAGACAAGTCAAAACATTTTGTCCTGGGCAGATAATACAGATGTGACTGATGAGTTGCTTTGTTGTCTGGCCGAAGAATTGCTAATGCTTGAAGAAAAAGACATCAACTCTTCAAGAACAAAAAATACAGTTTCTAAAATGCAAAATATACATACTAAAGAAGAAGAATATACGACGAATGGAGATGGAGCAATAGTAAATAGTGCTCTAGAGAAGGTAAAAGTAATTTCTTGTAACTTGCTAGTTCCTTTGAGTGATGCTTCAACACAAGTTTGGATAAAAGATAGGAAATGTGTGCTCATTAATGATCAAGTCTCTTTTCCTTGGGCCAGCTGCCCACTAATTCTTCCAGTGCCCATCTGAGGATACCAATGCTAGAGGCTCCATGTCAGGACACAAACCAGGTGGTACTAAGGCACGACAGGAATAGCTATCAAGGCTTATATTATGGGTCAAGATAAATTGAGAAATTGCAGTGGATAAAAAGATCTGGCTGTTTTAACTGAAGAGCATGTATAAAAAGGTGCTGGGGCAAGGCAAAAGCTCTTGAGATCTTGACACCTAAAGAATATGAAAAGACATTACAAATGGTTCTTGTATATACAAAAGGGCAATTTCCTTGAATCTCTTGAGTGCAACCAGATACTTTTCTAGGTATGAACTACAAGTATTCGTTTATCAGACAGACTCAAGGCTGTTTAATTAATGTTTAATCAAAACTTCAAGCTCAGAAGGCTTAGATTCTGGCCCCCAAGTCAGTTAAGAACCTTCACCTGATAAGGTACTTATCTACCAATATTGCTTCTCCTTGGCCCTGTTACCTTTTCATCTATTTAAACTATGAATTTATAAGGAAATTTTTTCACTACATGTTGATGCACTTCCTTATGCTTCTGCAGATACAGGTGCCAATTATGCCTCTATTCTCACTTGTCCTAGGGACATCCATGGCTAGATGGAGTAATTATTACCATCTTTCTGAAGCAGGCTCTTCTTCCTGTGAAGTCATGTCCAAATTGTTTTCATCACACTTGGGTTACATGTGTTACCTAGAGCAAGGTGATAGTCATATTCACCCTTCAGCTTAGCAAACTGTGACTATGTAACCAAAAAAAATGTAGGAAGCAGATGTATATCCTGCTCTTTTAAGTGTTCCTTCTGTTTGTCTTCCTCTCAATGGAATAAGATGTCATGCTATAATCTTCTGGTTATGCACTATTGTGATATATACTTGAAAATATTTACTTAGTATAGCAATTGTATCAATGAACTGGGCAATGACTGTATATATATATATTTAAATATACATATAAATCTATAGAGAAGAGTCATGCCAGGTAAAAATTGCTCCTTAAAAAAGATGTGAGGATAATATGAAGCCTTTCTTTTCCTCCCTGCTTTCTCCCCGCACTGACCATCATCTTCAAGCAGAGTTACAGTAAAGCCTTTTTGGCATCAAATGAAGAAAGTGACCTGCTAAACTTTGAGGACTCTGCTAAATTACCAGGAAGCAGTTTAACTAACAAAGATCCTATCACGTGGACAAGAGGTGAAGTCCTTGGAAAGGGAGCTTATGGCACAGTAAGTTAAAGTCTGAATATGTTAAGAGAATGTTAATATGTTGGTTGTCTTTGAGCTACATCTTACCTTATAACTGGTTGTTCTGTTCAACCAATAACTTAAATATTTTGGATTATACAATGAGACATGAAACATGACAAACACAAAGATACTACTTAAAATAAGTAAATACTCAGTTTTATTTCACGTTTCATTTTAATAAATGCTAGTTTCATTGTAGGTATACTGTGGTCTGACAAGCCAGGGACAATTAATAGCTGTAAAACAGGTTGTTTTGGATACGTCAGATCAACTCACTACAGAAAAGGAGTATCAGAAGTTTCATGAGGAAGTTGATCTTTTGAAGACATTGAAGCACATCAATATTGTAACTTATTTAGGAACTTGTCTAGAAGACAACATTTTAAGCATTTTCATGGAGTTTGTTCCTGGTGGCTCAATTTCTAGTATTATTAATCGCTTTGGTCCATTGCCAGAAATTGTCCTTTGTAAATATACCAAACAAATTCTACAAGGGGTTGCATATTTACATGACAATTGTGTGGTACATAGAGATATCAAAGGCAATAATGTTATGCTTATGCCAAATGGTATAGTAAAGCTAATTGACTTTGGCTGTGCCAGGCGTTTGGCTTGGGTAAGCCTCAGTGGCACACAGAGCGAGATGCTCAAGTCTGTGCATGGGACTCCATACTGGATGGCACCAGAAGTTATAAATGAATCTGGATATGGAAGAAAATCAGACATCTGGAGCGTTGGCTGCACTGTGTTTGAGATGGCAACTGGAAAACCACCACTGGCTTCCATGGATAGGATAGCAGCCATGTTCTATATTGGGGCCCACAGAGGACTGATGCCTTCCCTACCTGATCGATTCTCCAGCACTGCAGTGGATTTTGTGCATGCGTGCTTAACCAGGTATGTGGATTTTTAGCTGAAAAATGAAAGGAAAAATGCAGATAGTTTGTATTGTAAAGAATGTTGATGGGAGCTTAGGTTACCTCTTATATGGTACGTAGGACTGTATTGTAAATGCATAGGTTTTTCAACATTCCAGGAAAGCCTTTAAATAATAGTATATATAAAAGAGCTTTACTCTCTATAATGGTATAAAAAAACCCTTGCACAGCCTATTTTTGTAGGCCTTATACTCATCATTTACTTTCCTTGTAATTTTCATGCAGAAACATGGCACCATTGAGCTTTAGACAAAATGCTTGATAAATGTCCTTGACGTGCCTTGCTGTTCCAATATCACATTGGCTGAGTCTGGGCTATGTCAGGCAAGTTGTTTTGAGGACAATATTCTAAATGAAAGAGCTTTCAGTTCATTCTTATCTTCTTCAGTAGAACAATCTATTATCAGTCCAGGAAATATATACTTATTTGAAACACAAAGTTCTCTCTATAAAATACCCAAACCACTAGCCTTCACCCATTATAAGAATTATTTTTATGGTGTTTGTTTTGTTTTAAATATCACCTTTGTCCCAGGTGTTTTAAATGGACTATCAATTTCAAGAGCTAAGTTCCTGACCTCAACGGGTAGTCTTTATAAAATTAATAGCAGTCTTTTACGTATCTCTAAAGATGAGATTTGAGCACGAGAGACAAGCACGGTATTCAGTGGGTATGGCAGCAGTCTTGCAGGCAGGAAACCTGGTTGCTAATCCCTGGATTAGACTTATTATGGTATGGTTACAGTTCCTGTGGACCATATAACAATAACAAGAAAACCTGTGGACTATATATAGAGATATCACATATGCTTTGATTCAGAGAGAACAGTATTTCAAAGGCAGAAGGAATTGTTAGGTAGAAGGAAATATACAGATATAAAGCATTTACCTTTTCAAGTAAAGTATGTAACTTTTCAAAAGTCAGGATGCACCTGTGGCGGCAAAGTTTTAATGTATGATCTCACCGTGTCCTAAATATAAATGCCTCCCTTATCCCATCTTCCCCATTATTTTATTACTTAAGAGATCAGTGTCCTTTACTCCTTCCCCTGTTTTTTCCTCCAAATTGAGAGTTCAAAAAGCCTAAAGCCCTTGGCTTTAGCAAGCCGATGTGTAGTTACTGTACTGTAATTCCATATGGGCTCCTTAACAGGCATGACATTGATTGGAGATGGCAGAACAGCCTGATTGACACAGAATCAAACAATTATCACCCTCCTTAAATACATTTTTGGTGCACCTGAAACATTAGCGGAAGTATTAAAAGTTTTGCAAGAAATTTAGAGGAACAAAGAATGATTTCTGTAATAATAAAATATCTCAGTTTTATAATTCATAAATTCCAACAGTCTCTTCCAATAAATCCTGCCTTCTGTTCTACCAGCTTTATCAGAAAAACCTAAAAGTGAGTCCTGACTGGAGAAATGAGGAGAAAAAAAAATGCTGTTTGCATTTGGATTTTACAATTACATCACAGGCATGCATATTCATTTTATGTACTGATTTTTCAAAACTTCTATGCAGAGATCAACATGAACGCCCTTCTGCTCTGCAGTTGCTGGACCATCCCTTTGTGAAAGGAAGACAGTGAATCTTTCAAAACTCTTGCCAAATGGGTATACATTATCCACATAAAAATTTCCACTTGTGAAAAAAAGATCAGAAGGAACTGGACTTAAAAGTGACAGTATACTAGAGAGCAATTGTGTACAAGGAGTCTACTTTTTAGACAGCAGTCGGTATGATTAAAATAACATTTTTTGCAATGTTTGTGGTCATTGGAGTGGGCATTCCTTCACTATGACCACAGGGCCATGTTTTGTTGTATTTGGAGAAAACCACACACCGCCATCACCGGTATGTGACAGGGCAGGTAAGTTGGAATGCCAATTTGTCTGTAAAAGCCTATGGAATGTACGCTGTTGGCAGAAAGTATTGCAGATCTGGAAGCTCTGCAAAAGCTCTGGAGGAAGCTTTTCTGAAACTTATAGATGAGTCATTAAGTGTGCCTGTGATGATCCCATAGGAACCCCAAACCATAGAATTATATTGGCATAAAATGTACTGAAACTTTAGCTAGATGGGCCCTTTAATTTTTAGCTGGTGGAAAAAAACCTTAGTTTTTGCATACATATATATCAGTCCTTCGTTACCGAGGTATCATATCACTATGAGATACTGTAGTGATAAAGACAAGAGATACCCAGGTGTACACATGTGCTTCTTTATTAATCTTACATCAAGATCATTTCCTAGTCTGGCTAGAATTATGAATCTAAACTTAGTGACAGTCTTTTAGCAACAAAGCAGTGCATTTTATGGACAGTTTCAGGTCACAGAATGGTTGAGGTCGGAAGGGGCATCTGGAGATGCTCTAGTCCAACACCATTGTTCTGAGCAGGGTTGACTGAAGCGGGTTGCTCAGGCCCTTGTTCCCTTGGCTTTGAGCGTCACCATGGATGGAAACTCCACAGACTCGCTAGGCAACACGTTCCATTCTTCAACCACCCTCATAATAAGGATGTGTTTATGTTTGAAAAGGCTGTCTTGTACGTCAAGTTGTGCCCGTTGCCTCTTGTCCTGTCACTGGTAACACTGAAGAGTCTAGCCCTGCCTTCCTTACTGCCCCCATCTGGTATTGCTACACATCGATACAATTCCCTCCGAACCTACTCTTTCCTCATGGAGTGGCACATTTTCTGTGTTCAGAGCGATGTGTTGTAATTCTCACCCTTCCGTTTGCTGATACAGAGCAGCAAAGGCATAGGAGCGTTACCTTTCTCTTATTTGCAAAGGCTGTGAAACGCTGTTTGAGTTGCTAGACACTGCACTGCTCTTTTTCAATATCTCCTTAATCTGAAATAGAACAGCAAAGTTGATTCTGAAACTTGAACTGTTTTGAGAAACTCGAGTGAGCACTATGTAATTAGTTGACATGTAACAGTCTCCATCTGCGCTGCAAAAATAATTTCTACAGTTAGTATAACTAGCTACTACTAACTGCACAAAATAAAAATTGAAGAACGTTATTATATATTAATAAAACAAACAAAAAAAATCAGGTATTAGTATTCAGCTTGTCCTCTTTCTGATAAGGCTACTTCCTATTTTTCAAATTAAAAATTTCAGGGGAATGAGACACTGTAGAAACCAAAAATTGGGTTCAATGCAACAGAATACGTTGAACCTTACGCCTTTGTGAGCACCTGGGCTCTAGGAAGAGACGCAGTAAAATTCAGCCCTACAACTGTTAAGGGCTGAGCTCTCAAGAAGTCAAGACGCTGACTTCAGTGCCAGCAGTAACATGAAAATTAGTTTTTTACAAAAAGGAAGGAAGGAAGTTCTAAGTTTTATATGTAATCAACTTTCCCCACAGCACTAAACATTTTAGTTACTTAAATAGCTTTCAAGCTTTGTTTTATTCCAGTAGCCTGACTTCAGAGTTGGTGTAAACTTTGTAAAAGCAAAGAGAAATCAGTACTTCTAGCAAAAGTCTTTATTAATAGTTTCTGTAGGTATAACGTCACATAACAATAACAGAACATTATGCCAGTATAAGAGAAATCCTAATATCACAGTAATCTTCAAAGTTCAAAACAGTTAACAGTCCCATTTTGAGGAATACTGGTTTGTCTTCGTGCCAAAACTCCGTGGCAACTTCACGTTAAAGTATCTTCATGTTAAAGTACCTTGCAGAATAAAGGTAGGAGCCCTGGCATATGAACTCAAGCGGGATGTACATAATTCCATGATGCACATTAATTCTTCTCAGGTTAAGGTAGTGTCTCCAACAAAGCTGCAAAGTAAATATGAGTTTTTATTTAGCATGAAATGAAACTGAGGTGACGGGCATAAGCAGGGAAAGAATGGGAATGCTCTAGGATATACAGTTAATTAAAAAATGTCAGAATTACAAAACCCCCTCCTTATGCACACATCTTATAAGCAAAACTAACATCTTCTGTTAAAGTCTGAATTCTCCAATATTAAGGTTATTAGTTATTTGCAATTTAATTGTAATGTTTAATCCAGCTAATTACACTAAAATTAGTCTCCAACTTAAAGGTTTGTAAAACTTCGACCTGAGTTTTTAATCAAAATGTGAAAGCACATTTTTGCTTCTGTTTAACCAGACTTAGAGAATGAGGTGGTTGTTTAAGGCCAGCACTTGCAACAAAGGTATTTCAGCTTAATGATGCTGAGAACAGGGGAGATGCTGCATCCCAGCCCTGCGCTCAGCACAGCTAAACCAAGAAGTACAGTGGTTTAGGGTGCCTTGGGTTGCTCGGCCGAGTCCAGTCTGGTAGAACGTTCTCTACACAAGTCTAACTTTGCATATCTTACTCTATAAGATCATAGATTTTCACATCAAAATCCAGGTAATTCAGATACCTGTAATAAGGTATCTAATGTAATAAGGGGAAAGGGTGAGAAACCTTAAAAATCTTCTTGAAAACTTTTATTTTCAATGAAAAGTGACACGCTTACTTAATTATTTGTAGTATTTGAGCAAGGTAAGCCTTCCTGTTCTAAAACAGTAGGTACGACCACTTTGCTGTGAATTCCAGGTTTCCTCAAGATTTGGAGCTTAAATTTGAGAACCTGAAAATATGCTGTCTTTTTATCACTGTAGCGGATAACTAGTAGTTCTTTTATGCAGTAATATTTAAAGCTCTGAGCTATTGCTCAAGTCTCAGGAAAAGGGCGGGTTCTTAGGCATGCCAACCCAGCTATTCTACACCGGTCTTGAAACTACAAACAGCAATAGGATGTAAAAATTTGCATCTCAAAATACACACATCAACCTTTCTTCTCAAGGAAGCACCATCGAGCCCAGAAAACCCAGTGTCTTTTGAGATTATTTGGGTTCAAAATTAGTGCTTTTTCACAAAGCTCAGCAGGAACTCATGCCATTTTTTAAATCTCTCCTATCAAAACTCTGGTTCTTGCACATAAGTGAGAAAGAACTAGAGTTCTCCTGAGGAAGGGTTTCCAGTACAGGCAGCAGAGTGCCTTTTCTCCCCTACTTTCCATGGGGACCTGTGCCATGAGACAGCTTCAGAAAGTGAATTTTACGGGTGTTGTGAAAGAACACAACTCTGAACTACGGTAAGAAAATGGTGTTGTAAGTGCAGAAATACTGAGGAATCAAACCCACATACTGAAGCTTTCAAGGTTAAAAATTTGATTGGGTTTGCTATATCTACCTTAGGAGAGGCCAGAGAGTCATTCCCAGTACCAATGTGAGAGAACGCTCCTGGCATTAACTATATATATATATATATATTTTAAAGGTGTAAGGGAGTTAAGCTTTTCAGAGAAAAGAAGAATTAATTAGCTAGCTCCATTTGGCATAACTTTCAAGTTATTTTTAGAAACAACTATGGAGCATGCATTCACATGCCTGTTAAAGAAAGCAAACGAAGTGCTTGCTCAATCCCTCAATCCCCGTCACTGCAAAACAAGGATTGGGAACCTCTCCCCCTGAGGTCTTACAAAGATCCATGGTACGCTCTTGTCACTCCCTCCCTCACCCCACCCCCCACCCCCGTTAAAAAAAAAAATTAATAAAAATAATAATAAAATCAAGCACAGCCAGCCAGGATACAATAAAATTAGAGGGTACAGCCTCCCCACCCCAGAGTAGAGTGAGGGAGCAGCTTAAGATGGCATAAGATTTTGAGTATTTACTTTTCAGGTATCAAATACCTGATCATCATAATGCAAAGGAAGCAAAGGAAACAAATTAGACTTCCGACTTTCAAGCATTCCCCTATTGGACTGATTTGATTAAAACCAGCAATGTTTTGCCAATAACTGAAAAGGCATCTTTGTGTTTACAAATGAAGCTGGAAAATTAAACATAGTAAAATGGGATAATTTCTGCACGATAGAGGTGAGGTAGGGAATTTTATTGAAAATACTTTTTTTTTTTTTACAAGTTCTTAGAAATAAAGTTGTTTTTTCTAATCTCACACAAATGGCTGTACCTCAAAAATTCAACTATGCTAATATGAAACATTTATATTTACAGTTAGCCAAAAGAATATACAGAACTGCCATTTTATGCAAATACCGAAGTACCGGATCACAGTGAGATACATTACTTCAGCACTCCCACCATTAAGAACAGATTAAGATTCAACATACGAAAGAATCTCACTAGTTTACAAACCTCTTATCTCACAAAAAGGGAAGATTTTTAATAGTGTTGTAGCAAGGTCTCCACTACAGCATCATTTTACAAATTACATAATGCATGTACTCAAATTTCTAACAAAAACATCTGCAATCAAAGTGATGAACAGAGTAAGAGCGTTGTCTATCAGCCTTTTATTGCATTTATTCAGTCATTCACTTGCATGGCTGACGCCGTTCCCATTAAGTTTCATTCTTTTCAAACATCTCAGCCAGGCTGCAATTCACACAATTCACTGATTTGCAGTGGGTTTCACTCAGGGAAAACTAGTGGCATCTCGTTTCGTATCCTCTCCCTCCCTCTCAGCCCCTACTATCGCCACACAGAATTTAGTTTCAGACACAAAGACACAAACAGTTTCACATATATTTACAATGACACTGAAAACCAAAACCAATGAGTTCTATGGACATCCTTTACAGACAAACCAAAAAAATCACTGTTTGGATCTCAATGTAGCATAGCAACATTTTGTCCACAATATTTCACAATTTCCCAGAATCAAAATAGGAAATACTTCTTTTGAAACAGCACCTTAGGATGAAGACCTATGCTCTTTTCCCATTTATAGCAGACAGGCACTAGTTACCATCCAGACATTTTAACTCCAAGTTATGACAGCAATTGCTATATTTACAGTACAATATATTGCTTATCCAGAGTGGCTGTATAAGATGCATTTCATGGCACAACTATTTAAACAGACACGAAAAGAAAGTACTGTAGTGCTTCAAAGAAAAATTAAGACAATTTACTGCTATTTCATCTGGTTGCCCACGCTATAGTTTTAGGACAGTACGTAACGCGGATTACGTTTGTTAAAAATCAGACCCAAGAGTGGAGATGGAAAGGAAACAGGCTATAAAAGGATAGAAAAGAGTCAACAATGCAGAAGTACATAACAAGAGCTACATTCCGAATGTAGAAAAACAACCAAGTCGGTAGGGATAAGACAGCTTTGGATTTTGTACACAGGCCAAGATTTAAGCAAGATTCAGCAGAAAATGCAGTCAGGTTTCCATTTAAATATTCCTTAAAGTGTAAAAAAAGTATCCGTCATTCAAATAAAACTTATTCAAGTCATTACAAGCGTTTGCATTACTGGAAACAGAGTATTACATAGTAATTGAGATACCTGTAGTTACATAATACAGCAACTACCGACCGGGTAGAGATCAAACGATTTTATTTCAAGCACACGTGAGTCACCTAACTGAAAGGGCAAAGCTTCAGATTTTTCATCTGAGACCTACATAACTACACGAGCACTAAGGGAATGAGGTGGCTTAGCAAAAAGTTTACTTCACAACATGTTCACTTCTAACTTAAGTCACCAAAAACTGGTTGTTGCTACTATATACTGAGTCGTGTTGAGGTACTTCATAGCTTATGAATAGTTT
Source organism: Vanellus vanellus (assembly GCF_965231255.1). NCBI lineage: Eukaryota > Metazoa > Chordata > Aves > Charadriiformes > Charadriidae > Vanellus > Vanellus vanellus. The sequence goes on from NC_138910.1 coordinate 8,205,586, forward strand.
TGAATAACCACCCAGACAGCCAGTTCCCTGTTAGCCAGGCGACTGAGCTGTAGTATTGGCTTTGAGAACACAAGAACATTCACCCCTGTCGTTTCTTCTGAAGAGCAAACCACCCTGGACAGAGCGCACAAGCCACCGCACTGACACTGGCAGGCAGGTTACATGGGTGCTAATGGTTTAACTGTGAGACTGATTGGGTTTGTTAACCCCCACAGAGCTGAAAAAAACAGAACAAGTATCTTCCAATTTGGTAACTAATGACAAGTACAATGCACAGAATCAATGGTAACTATTTTATTGTTGGAATATAAAGTTGGGATATCAATAATTTTATTCTTATTTACTGTGAAGACTGCATTCACCTGTAAAAGAAATATGGCATCACACACAAGTACACTTTTTGGATTTCAGAACATGGGCATTATTCTGAAATGGTAATGGAAACAGTGACCCCTGTTTACTATTAAAATAAATTATGACTTTTTTTTTAAAAAAAAAAAAATGATTTTTCCACAATGGCAGTTATGAATTGCAGTTAAGTCACACTAATCTACATAACCATTCTTAACAGCTCTGTGTCTATTTTACTGCATCAAGCCAATAAACATTTAAATGCACTTCACATCAAAAGATTATGTAAACTTTTATTTTAATTCCTTTTTCCTTCAGAAAACTAGGGACATTTCCGAGGTGTGGCCATAACGAGCGAGCAGAGGCCTACCCGATTTCCTGCCTCTCTGGCAATACTGTCCGGTGATGACCCTACAGGGCACTGGATACCTTCTCTAGTGAAGTGTCCCTTTTAAGCGGCTTCCAATAAGGCCTACAGTTTAAAGATAAACAAGACAAAGTGCCATCTTTGTTTGGATAACTGATGGACTCTGGCAAGATAAAATAAAGTTATGTGTATTTTGTTATACTTACAAGCAGCTCCAATCCTGAGTATTTATGGTAAATCTAAACATACAAAAATGTATGTACATTTTTCTCCACTTTCTTGTAAACAGTTGTCAGTATACTGTTTTTAATCCCTTTATCTTTGAAACATGCAAATCATACATACAGTATAAATACACAAGAAAACAATTACACTCATTCAAAAACTACGCAACAAAAGTTGTGGCTGCAGTATTCGAACTTATAAATAATTAATGCTCAAGGCATCCTATACACCTAAAAGCGGACGTTCATTCTACTGTTCTTAGCTGCAGTTGTAGAAATACTGAGATTTTTGCACCTTCCATGCTATTACAGTATTTATAACACTATCGTATGTGGAGATAAAGACTTGTTTACTATACCTCTTCTTTTCAGAGTGAAGGATAAAGCAGCACTTACATATACTGAAATCACGGCAGCAACGGCTGGTGTTGCTACTGCTATATTAGGAAGTTTTCCATTCTAACAATTCTTAAATTAAAAAAAGTAAAGAAAAACAAGCTAAGAATTGACTACATGTTCATTCCTTGGGCACTTAACAGCGAATCCAGCATGTCGAATGTATCTTTGTAGTCCATATGCTGGCTGTTTGTACTGTACGGGTGATTGGCATCAGGACCGTTCTCCACTGGTTTCTTGTCCAGTTTCACGAGGGTGCTGAGATGTCCGTAGCCCACCTGGTATGTGACAGGGGGAGGAGGGGGTAAGGGAAGGTTAAAAACAGAGTTGTGAGAGGATACATACTGCTTAACAGAGGAAGAACTAGATGAACTACCTGAACTTTTGGAACTTTTGCTCATTTTGGAGTGGTGGTTGTGAGAAGCATCGTTGCTGTGCAACTTCTTTCTTGAAGAGCCGGAACTAGAGGAATTACCATCGCTACTCAGGCCAACAGGACTCCTCAAAACAGTTGGGGTCACTCCATCAGTGCTATGCTTACTGCCGCCGCTACTGCTGCCACCACTGTGGGAATGGGAGTGCTTATGACCGATACTGTGGTGGCGATTTAAAGAATGTTCTTTGTGTTTTTCCTTATGCTCTTTGCTAACGTGGGGACTCGAATGTTTACTTTTTCCGCTACCCTCGTCCGATGAGCTATGCCTTTCTGAGGAAGAAACTTTAATTTTCATTTTCAGCTCCTCCTTACTGGCACCCTTTTCTGCAGGTGGGATCGGTATACGGAGTTTGAGCGAGCCACCCTTTTCTTTCTTATCAGACAAGTGTTTTTCGGGCTTCTCCGCGTTTGCGATAGGAATTTTCATTTTGATAGGAGACGTAACAGAAGAACTGCTGGCTGCCTGGGGCTGCATGTGTTTTTTATGCTGCTGTTCACCTGGGGTTGCTACGTAGTGTTCTCTCACGTCCAGTTCGAGGGTTTCTAGTTTGCGCTTCTCTCTGTATTTATCCAAAGACATTTTCTGAGGAATTATTACAGGAGCAGCAACTTGTCCGTGGTGTTTGTTTCCTGACTTATGAGAATATTCTTGTTTGACAGTAGAATGCTCAGCAAGTTTGTCAGGTCTGTGATGTACTCCGGAGTGCAACTGTACAGATGCCCCCGGTTGGAAGTTCATATTGTACTGACTAGCAGGTAACGTCTCCTGTTTTTGGGAGTATATTTGTTCTGTCCTTGTTTGTTCTTGATGCTGAGGCCATTCCTGGTGCGATGCCAAACTGTATGAGGTACTTGGCATTCCTGTAGCTAGTATTGCCAAATTTTCAGGTGCATGACTGTCTGGAACAGAAATACTTCCTGAGGTCAGAGGTACCGGTGCAGGAAACGATGTTGATGGTTTTTGGAAACTTGCATTTGCAGCTACACCGGTAACTGTATCCACCAAAATGGAATTCTGGACCAAAGATGAACCAAGAAGCGAGTTCTCGGATACCTGTCCATCACCTTTAGGTTTCCTTGCAGCCTGATTAGCCTAAGCAAAAAGGAAAGAAGTGAGAAAAAACACAACTTAGAACACTTGTGCAGTATGTTCTCATTTAGCTCAAAGGTGAGGATAAGAGCTGACTCAAGGTTTCACCCCCTCCCAACCCAGCTGCAGGAATAAAGAGCAAATAAGGTATAACTAAGTTTTTTTTTTTCCCTTGGTTCATAATTGTCCTAGAAGTTCACCTCTTTTTGCTAGACACTTTTATAGGAAAATTTCTTACCCGCCAATTTCTAATTCTCTTGAGCCTGCTAGGCGTTTTCTCCAGTATCTGCAGAAACTCATGAGTTAGCTCTGGGTAGAAAAAAAACCAAAGCCATTTCTTACATCTGATTCTGTAATAAGCAGGTTAAACTTTAAGCATTTTTTCCAGACTAACAGTATACAGCTTTTGCAGTAGCTACTACAGGCTGCACATTATTCGAATTTATATTTAATAAAGAAATTTGTTAGTCAAGTGTTGAACAAAAAAAGCTACAGTACTTCACTCGGACAGACTTCTGAGGACTACATGCATTCTGAAAAACAGGTCTGAATTTGAGATTTTATTTTTCCTCTTGCAGAATCTGGATTTGTAACACCAAAAATTTCTAGAGATCTGTACAAACAATAGCTCCTACAATAACATACTTGCCATTGAGCTTGGGCATTCCCTGTATGAAGTTAAGTTTCCTTTAAAGTATAAATTTCTAAGTCACTGTTTCAGTCATTCCACCCAACTTCAGGAACAACCAGCAACAGCTCTGAACAAAATATGAGCCGGACCCTTTGAAGCAATCTGTTTTAAACAATGATTTTTGATTAATTTGCGTTCAAGGCAAAGTAGCTGCCTGTGTCCATTCGAATGTCCCCAAGGAAATGTACGTCTCTCTGCTTGTCAGCTGCAAATAAAAATACTTTCCACTGAAATTTAATTTTACTCACAAACTAAAAATAAGTAGGTACAGTCATAATTTGAATGCAAAAGTAGATCTCTTGCAAGTCTGGAAGAACTGGCTTCTCCAGAACTCCACAAGCAAGTTATAGACTAAGCTGCTCCCAAGTGCAAAACTGCCTCAGCGCTTCGGTCTGCCTGAGTCTATTACACACACCAGCTGCATAAATGCTTGAAGAATTAATTCACCGTGAGCTCACAGTACACATCTCATGGGATTTTAAAAATCAAAATGACACAACGCCCAAACACACAAAACCAACTGCCAGATGAGAAGGAAGGCAGGGTGGTATTTGAAACTACAGATCCAACTTAAAGGAGCCTACTAAGACAGAGACATTTAAAGTTGCTCACTCTGGTTGCGGGCCTCACATGGCATCTACTCAAGATTCCACTTCCAAAGAAAAACAAGACTGTCCCCCAGCAGAGGGGAAAAGCAGGCCATGGCGAGCTATGCTGGGCCATACCGAGCCTGGAGGCCTCCGCCACTACTCTGAAACAAAAGTTTCACTCTACAACTAACAGCAAAGGCCAATACAGAGATCTGAAAGCCCCAGAAGCCACCACCTCCACTACAGTAACAACTGTAGGCCTTAAATTCAGACTCTACTGTAATAAGTACTATTTAAAAAGATAATAAACTTCTAGATATACGGTCTTCTAAGTATATGCTTTCTTCTGGAAAAAAGCCATTTAACAAAGTTTTACAGGCGTTTGAGGTATCATAAGCTATACCAAATTGTTAACATAGAACTACCTTTGTAAATACGGCAATTTTATGTATAGCTTTAAGAACAGTTGTCTCGGTGACAGTGAAGCCATAAGCTTGGACCAGGACAGCATGAATTTCCACTGGTGGATCTCCATCTCTTTCATAGTTCTGGAAAGCACTTAAAAGCAACATTCTATTGTGCACCTACAAAAGGTACGTGGATGCCCCAGCCCACAGGATGAAATGAAAAGGGGCTCAAAACTAACTTTGTCTTCCGAAGTTCACTCTTCTCCTATACCTTTCTCTCACCCGAGGATCCGGTATGTGAAATCAGTGAGACTTCTTTTAGGCTTAAAGCTATGCTCTTACTATACTACGCTCCCATTTTTACACTAATAAACCCTTGAATTTCGAGATGTGAAAAGGCAGTATTACTTACCATCTAGTAATTCTAGAGTAACTGAAGGATCTACATATTCCCACCAGTGTTTTCCATCAGTTGATACTGGAATCTCCCAGTTGGACCACTTGCAGGCCAAGTGGATGCACACACATGCTATCACTGTAGGCTTGTACTGAAGACAGAATGTAGTAAGGTGAAGACTGTTGCACAAATTTCGTAATGAGGAACCAAAGGAAATCAAACATGTAAAACAGAAAACCCAAACAAATCAACCATTAACACTCAGAATGAGATAACTTGTCAAGCAACAGCAGTTAAACATCAGTTCATGGAACATTCTTCTGATTAAGTTTGTAAGATATTTTACTGCCTTCAGAAAACAGAGGGCAGGGCATTCCTCTAGTAGAAAAGTTTAATTTGCTTTTGCTACAAGTAGTGTGATGAACAGTAAACAAATTTACCACTTATTCTACTGTACTTAAGTACATAAAAGAAAGAAGTATAGTATGGTCAATTAAAGTTTCACAGTAAAAAGCATGCAGCTGACTATGCAGCCTCTGAAGGAGACGATTAGACGAAGGCACCCAATAGTTCCACCGAGGCCAAGTGAATAACTTGTGGGCTTAGCTTTCACTAGGCCGGGATTTGTGATATTTGTGAACTTGCCTTCAGCTTCCAGCTGGCAGCAGCACAAAGATAAAGGTTCGGTTTCACTGCTTTATCACAGCTTTCCTTAACAGCTGTTTGAACTACAGAACCCTGCCCATCAAGGAACCACCAAGAAATATTTGGAAGAATTCCAATAACCAGCAGATAATTTCTTAAAAACCATCTACAGGTAATTAATCCTATTAAATGAAGCTCAAAGTTGTTTTGCAAGAAGTAAACTGAAGTCATCGAGAAATCAAGACTAAAGTCTGCTCTCAAATTCCATCTTTCTACAGCCGGCTATGCATACACAATCCCTATTTGGAATCCTATAACTTCAAATTTATGTAAGCACTCAAGTTTTAAAACTATATATAAAGAGTAAAGAGCTGTTTCTAAAAGGAAGAACATTGGACTACTACTGGCCTATCTGAAAAGAAAAATCAGCTAGTTGAAAAGTTCTTAGGCCCATTTTATAAGTTAAGATTGGATCAATTTATTTAAAGTTAAGAGAAAACTGCCATTAACAAGTGTAAACTAAAAATAGTTTTGTACTTACCAAGATGCTCGAATTTCTAGGTTAAGTTTAGCTCTTTGTAATCTTTAGCTGCTATTCAGGCTACCAATTTTAGACTTAGGCACTCACAATCGAGAAAATGTCATCAGAAAGCACCACTACACTTCTCATTGTGCATTTAACCCCTTTGTGCCGTCAGGCCCTTGTACAATACACCGCACTGCAGACAGGAAGGTACCACCACTGTAGATGGCCCAGTCTCCCGTTGCAACAAGGGTAAGACACATGGAGGGGGCCCTGCAGTAAAGGAAGCTATAGTGTGCTACAACAGTGCAACAAAGAGGTTCAGGATAACAACCTGTTGGTAGCCATGAAATAGGATGTCTGTGCCAAATCCTTGCTTGCTGTAAGAAAAGAAAAACGGAAAGATTAGGTATCTGCACTAACTTGTCAGGTTCATTCCAAAATGAAAGCAGTTTTACCTTCCAAAAGCACCACTTGGTATTGCCATGGAACTGATCTGAATTTTGCTAACTAGACTTTAAAATCATCTTTTCCAAGACACAGAAGAGCCCGTTACATTCAGCAACTGGAGATGGACCAGTCATTCCACCCCCACTCCCTGGCCCTCCCTCTGTACAACCCACAGGACAGTTTCCCTTCGCTTATCTACCCCACAAATGCCTCATGCACGAGAGCGCTCTTCTGGGAATACCTGCTTCCCCACCCTCCTTCACAGGTGACCCCTAGCATAACCCCAGACTGCAGGCAGGCAGGCAATAAAAGCCAATTCACAGCACAGTGCAAGTTCTGCTCTTGGAGAGGAGCATGGCAGGAGAGCTGGAGAAGACCCTCCCACCCCCAGCACCTCCCCAAAACCAGCCACATCTCTCTCCCAAAGCCCTACAACACAGCAAGCTCCCAAGCTAGATGGTAAAAAAAGTTTTCTGCTCCCTCTCATCAAGAGCACCGTACTCATAACATTTTGTTCCACGTTCGTTAACCTATGGCAAAGCTTCAATAGGAAATAAACAACTTCATTTTAGTTACAGTCAGGAAGAAAATCCCCACATGAGACTGCAACGTGCCAGAAACGAAAAGCTAACAATTTAGCCTGTTACAGCCATCTAGCACTGACCCCTACCAGCGAAACCCCAACACTCCTCACTCAAGTAAGAGAACTTACTGTAACATGCATATAATGGAATAGCTGGGCACAATGGTTTTAACTGAAGATTGAATGCGGCCTTCATTGAATTCTTACTTTGACACTATCACTTGAAATCAGTGCTACCTGCAGAAAGTGTATGGTTTAATTTTATGTCAAAGGGAATATTGTTAAACTTCTATTTTAATAATAAGCTTTCCATAAAGTTTGAGAAAGACAGCAATGGCTTTTAAGATTTAATTTTTAAAAAGCATATTAGAAATGAGATTTAACTTGACTTCTAATGATTGCCAAGGAGTACAAATCAGATTTGTCTTTATGCTACAAAGCTGAGCAATGCCATAATTTGAGAAGAATGTGGAAGTAGCAAGGTAACAGGATCCGTTCCTACACACAAATTCTACTAATCCATAACAATAAAAAGGTGAACTGACAATATCATAGTGTTATACTATAATATTTAGTTTGCAAACTGTCATGGTAATTGCACGCCAGATAACCATGAAGTTCGACCTTTTCCTCTCCCTCCCATCAAAAAAATGTAAGGCAGTATTACCAAAATAGTGAAATGAGACTATCATAACAAAACAAAAGAAAATACAGAATGCTTGAGTAAGACTGAAACTGATGTCTTGCTCTTCGTTTTTCATCAAAGTAACGTTAAAAGGATCTTCAATGATTTCTATATTCTGTTAAGTTACAACATATTTGAATTAAGGGACCGGACCAAGAAGCATCTCTACTCTCACTGAAAAGTCCCTTTTGAACAATGAAGAAAAGCAGATGCCAGAAAACTTCTATTTAACATCAGCTTGAAAGTTGAGTAAATCAAAACACATACCTGGAAGAAAAGAATCACATCTTGAAACACACATTTTAGCCTCAATCAAAAATTAATGTGCTAAATACCTTACCTATACTACAAGCAGTATGATACTGCTTCAACTTATTTACAGCTGAATAATCATCATTGCCAAAACCAGCAAGAAACTTTAGCTCACAACTAAAGCAAATGGTCACACAAGGCACAATGGAAAACATCTGTCCCAGCTCTTCTCTTACACTTAGGACATCTTTGGTTTAGTAGTATCCATCACTAAAATTAAAGCTAATGAATTTTGGTTCCTATATTTTGGTGTGTTATTTCCTTCATAGTAGTGGAAAGTGCATCTCTAAATTAAATTAATCTTCAAGCAGAAGTCAAAACAAGCCAGCAGAGCTTCTGTTATAACTCACAAGTCGCAGGACTGATGACTGATGCCAGCCATTAATAATCAGGTTTGTATTTTATCATTCAGGAGTGATTTAAAACACTCGCCCTGTCTCACTGCTGCAGAAGCAACCATAAGGCAGGGGATTACTAAAGTAGTAATCAAGATTTTGAAACAGGACTTGCTGTCCGATACACCATCCAAAAGGCTACTGTCACCAAGAAATTCCCAAGTGGAAACCAAAATGTTTTTTACTGGGTACAGCCACACAGTTCAACTGGTGCAATTCCAAGATATCTGAGTCCTTTCTTCAACACCAGGTTAACTTGGATCTTGAGATAATCACGAAAATGTGATTGCCAAGTCACCCTTTGGAGAGTGGTAGCTGACCATGCCTAGGACCCCGGCAGCATATGTAAGCATTCCCCAGAAAGAGGAGACTGCAGATAAGCCAGTCAGAGGACAGAAAGTTTGCTGAAGTCCTTCTGGGCAAAAGGAAAAAGGCTACAGGCTTTGAATGGAGGTATGTTGGTGGATGCCTGCTGTATCTGGAAAGGACTGGAGGAGGCCACGGTGTAGGCATATAGGTCTGAGCAGTTCTGGTGGCTTTACTTTCTTGAAAGTATGTAAACCTTGGGAACAGGCCTGTAAAAGCCTATACAGAATGTGAAGGCCACCTGTAGCAATGCTGGAGTGCAGCTGGTGTTTAAGATCTTTCCACACCACTTAGTATACTAAGATTTAAATTTTCCTCATCAGAATACCCTCTGAAAAAGCAGATTCATTCAGATTCATCTCCTCTTCAGCCACCTTGTCTTTATCAGCCCAATTTAACCAATGGCAGCCGTGCACACAGATACTATGGTATGTTTGAAGAATTTGACAGTGTAATTTCCACAAAGGATTAGTAAGGATCAGGGGTGTTCAAGATACCTGATAACCTGTAGAATAGCGAGAACAATCCTAGAAATCCTTGCGATCCAATCTTCTGTTCCAAAAGAAGGTTGTGTAACCAACACAGAAAAAGGAATGACTGAAGGCTTCCCAAGACGGAGATGAGGATACAGATTCCTCCCCTTCAAATTCCACCAGAAGCAGGCTGGCAACAAACTGATTTTGCACTGGAGTTTAAGAGGACCATGTTATGATTCTATGGTCTCAGCACTAGGGCAGTTTCACTGCTGATCCTTCAACTAGCATTCAAGCCAGTAAGGTAGTTTGACACCACAAACAGTTTTTGGTGTTGTTGTTGTCCCCCCCCCCCCTTTTGTTTTTCCTTTTCCTTTTTTCCTTTTCTTCTCTCTTCAGTACTGCAGCATCCTTGGAATGGGCACTGAAGCTTGCTGACAGGCCTTCACAGATCCACTGCCTCCAGATTCTTTAGAGGACCTGTGGGATCCTAAGGAATGATGGTCCTGTCTCCTCTTCTCAGTCTCTTGACACTGAGGAAGAATGGTGCAGAAAAAACACTGAGCCCACACCACTTCCCTTGTCTACTATACTGACCAAACTGTAAAGATGGAACAATTTCATCAACCCATGACTCTCTGAAAACCAGAAGGAATAATTAGATACCTTATGCTTGAACATCACGAGTCATTATGTATCCATCCAGTCACCCCTTACCTAGAATGATCTCTGCTGTTGTCTAATACTACCTTCAGAAAGGCCTTCAGTCTTAGAGATGAAGAATTCAACTTTTTCTTCAGTTCTATGTTGAAGCAATTATGTTTATTTGCACCAATTCCCACTCACTAATTCATCTTCAGCTTCCAGCAATTAATTCTGGTAGGCCACTATGAGACCAGACAGTCTTCTGACAAAGAACGTGGCTGAATCTTTTGAGCATCATCCACAAAACCTGTTTTGTTTTGGTTTGGTTTTTTTTCCATTTTGTTTTTAAAGGGGGTAGCTTACAGACTAATACAGGCAACAGTGGCAGCATAAAGCCCACTACTCTGGATGCAAGACAACAAAAAGTGATATAAAGAATCAGCCCTCCTCTTAGCCACTTAAGCTTAGCCAGCAAAAGGGCATCTTCTCACCACAATTCAGTGCACACCTGCTAAGTCAAAACTTTAAGTACACTTGCATATCATGGCTAACTTTGTTGCCTCTCTTTTGATATTTAAACAGTCAGCTGCATTATATTCCTCCCTTCCTTCTCTCCCCAAACATACTGTTGGAGGTCTTAATCACAACAGTCTTGGATAAGTTAATCACCTTTAATAAAAAGGGTATCTCTGCCTTCTGAAATTGCACTTTTTGCCCAAGAAGACATGTTACCAGAACTGGATGAAGCAACCTTGCATTTCTTTAACTTCTCAGTCAATCCCTTTAGCACTAAAGGCTTAACACTGACAACTCTTAGATACATTTTGAAAACTTCAGGACTTGATAGCTGTGTTGCACCTATTCACATTAAAACAACACATTGTCCAAAAAATAAATGTGAAGAGATAGAGAACTAAAATCATACCACTACATCTTTGAAGATATATCACTGTGCCCACAAGCCCATCTCTTTATTCACTCAATACATAAGACCAATGTTCCACAGCAATTATTCTCTAATTGCTTGACTTGCACACATGACTATGGATTTCATGTTCAATGTTTTTAATTACAGATTAATTTTTTTTTTATACGAGGTACTTGAGTCTCATGTTCACAGCCTATACCACACCTAGCAGAGGTATATGCTGATAAGAATTCCATTTACGTACACACATACTAAAGAGCACACAGACTCCAGCGAGGAGGTTCTCAAGCATCAGATGTATTACGTTCACTTTGCACCTGTGCTTGAGGAACATGGATTTTCAGCCCTCACTGGAGTCTTCTGATTTCAAGACTTGCTATAATTTGAGAATTCTAAGTATTTTGTTAAAACTGTGCTGACATTAAATATTAGCTTCAAAATGTCAAATTTAAAAATTAGCATGTACCTTCAATGTATGAATTTTGTCAGTACACAGAAGTAGCACACAAAACGCAAAGGAAAAAGCTGAACTGCCTTAGAGGGGTATCTACCCTTGACTGAAGGAAATGAAGTTTGTGTAGCAGTGTGCCTTCTTTTAGGCTCGAGTCAGATATACTTGCTAATGTGGAAATACTGACACAGCTACAATACTGCCTGCCACCCCTCCAGCCCCAAATACCGAGCAGAAGTGCAGGGGCTCACACAAAACCGTGAACTATGTGCTCACATTTATATTGACCCGCAGCTAAGAAAATCCAAAGTAAAACCCTACAGAGCTGCTGATTCACACTACTGAGACCTTAGGTGCAATTAAACTTATGCACCAAGTGACAATCAAATCTGGACAGAAGGCAAAGAATCATTATCTTATAGCAAGAATAGCAATAAAGCTACTTTATATGCAAGTAAGTTACACACACCACCAGTCATACTTAGAGTCAAACTCTGAAGACACTACATCAGTAAGCTACTTTACAATGAGGAGACACTTTTCCTTCAGAGAACAATTTTAATTCTAGAGTTACTACAAAACAGATCTAGTTAACACAATTAAGCACCTACCTTTCCTATATTTTACAGAGAAAAGACACCAAAAAAATTTTGAAGCACTTAACTTTGTGTTTTTCAGTGCAACAACAGCTAATGACTAACGACTAACAACCATGGTCTAATCTTTTCCAAACAACTTTTAATTAAGGGACATAACTGAAGTGAAAAGCTTATTTTAGGTGCTTTTACAACTGATTCCTATTTTTTTTTCCATCCTTCATCTTATGAGAGGATTTTTTTCTTTTTTTAAAGCTCCAAAGGAAACCAATTTAAGAATTAAAGGTGTGCCAAAATTCAACAAAAAATATGAAAGAACAAAACAGGTTTGTAGCTAGAGTCACATTAACGAACTGCATACAGGTTAAAGGAAATGATTGTTTAACAAAAGGTTTGGCGTTTTGTGCCACCATCCAAAACAAGTAAGTACACCCTGCTCCAGAAAAAGAATTAGTCACATCTTGAAGCATTTGCGTGTGACAGCAGACCTGTTATGCACTGTCTTTATCCTTCAGTTCATTACTTAAACGCACTTGCTAGGCAGAAGGCTAGTGTTTGCCATCAACCAATATGCAGACTAAACTTTACTTGGTAAAACTACTTCAGAGTGAAAACAATCAACCCAGAACAATACACTAAGTAGTATCAGCAGCATTACGCTATTCAGTTTTCCCCTACTAACTGCTTCTGTCATTTATGAAAACATTGAAAAGACATTACTAAAATCAAAGCTAATAAGCAAGTAAAAAAATTATGAAGGACAGAGAACTGGACTCTTTATTGGAATCTACAGGTTTAAGATCAAGCTTTTAGTAATTAGCTTTAAAAAAAACCTCTATGGATAACATAGATGGTGAAGATCATATTAGACAAATAGTATCACCTTCAAATTTTACTAGAAATATAAAAAACTTACAGAAGAGGTTAAAAGTCACTGACCTCTCACTAACTGCGTACATTTCACAACATCTGTGTGCGGATGTTCAATGGTAATCTCAAAACCTGAAGAGTTAAGAATAAATTTTAGAACTATACATTTCCATTTGTTAAATAAAAAACCAAACTCCTTTCCTTTCCCCACAGACCTAAAATGCTTGCTAAATCTTTGCACCAAAGATCAAGTAACACTATTTAACTGCCTTTTATTCTGTACTTTTTCATACATTTGAATGGTTGATGGTATAGCCATTTCAAGATCAATTGGTAAAACATTCCTTCAGTAATCTCCAGTCCTAAATATAAAAATACAGTAACTTCCCCAAGTATATATAAAGTCGAACATACCTGAACAGTTTTTAGTACACTACTAAGTCAGTAAAAGCTATACTACACACTGAAATACATGTGTGTGCACATGCACTTTATTCATTTATTTCTGGGACTTAAACATGTTGCACCTATGAAATTACAAATTAAGTCAATTTGTAGGTCAGTGCCTTAAGAAACCTTTCTTTGTTTACGATGCTATTTTAAGAATTAGGTCATTACTGTTAGCTTTGTTTAAAAAAAAAATAAATACTCAAAATGGTATTTAAGAATACCTGAGTAAGTCAGTGTTCTCAGGCTTGCTAGCTGTAATTGTCTCTATGTTACTTTAAAGTCACAAGAGTTTCTTATCAGAACATTCCATTTCAAATTTTGGAATTACCTGAACTGTTAAACGGTTACACTACAACTTACAATATTCAGAGTTAGTAACCCTGCTCAATTACATCATGCTTTTCTATTGACAGGCAAAATGGGAAAGAGCACTTGGTATAAAGCTCTTCCCAATTGGTTCAGAACACATACACAGCTGACCCAGTATAACATGCTACCTCATATAAAGAAATATCAATGTAATTACTACTTTGGAGTAAAACCTATTCAGAAAGGTACACATTTCTACCCCATCAAACTGTCAGAAACATCTGTTTCACAAGGACAGATATACCTTTTTCTCCAATGTGAACACAACAGAAGTGCTAATACGAAACTAAGTTCACAGGTCAGAAGTTGTACACAAAAATAGTAAAAGTCTAGTGTACCATTAGCACATCAAAAATCCAGTTACTTGGGTCTATTACTATTACTTCTTCATGGTAAGCTGGCTGCACAGGAGATATTTAGAAAGACATACCTAAAGTTTGAAGCATTATTGTTTCAAGTATAACCAGCTCTTGGGCTTGCTGAAGGTATGCCTGAAACAAATAAGCAAACAGGTTAAGACATAGCTATTGATTATCTCAAAATTTTAATCATACACTTCCTATTTGAACACTGGTACTAGACACACGAGTTAAGACCACTACCCAAGCCAGTTAGAACTGACAACTCAGAACACTTCACTACTGTAGTACTTTCTTCTACTAGTATATGTTACTGCAAATTCAGTTATACCAGCCTAATCATCTTTTAACAGTAAGATTTACTTAGTCTGGATCTCATATAATCTACTCCAACAAAGCATTTTGCAGAAAAGGGGGGATGCTCCAAGAATTACAAAGGTTTGCCAGAGCAAATCAACTCAAATATCCCCATGCAGGTTATCCATTTTACAAGTACTTTAAAATACAGCTGGGGATACTCAGTTTGCCTCAGTTAAGCTGGCTTAAGCTTGTGGGCTCAAACGCATACATACACACACACACCCCACCCCCCTCCATGTGTCATTCCAAGAACTGGGAGCATAGCAAAGGTGCTCAAATAGTTTTATACGTCAGCTGAGGTCCAGCAGGGTGTAACTAGCTCAGCCTGACCTTCAAGCTGAACAACCCTGGTGCATTTCCACCATAATTCCTCCTACGTTTGGTTTCAGAAAGACTCATCTCAGGAGAGAAAATGTGAATTATAGAAGTAAGTAGAAGCTGTACAAACTTTGGCAAACAAAAGGAAGACCAATGTACAGCAGAGGCAGCAGCTGACAAGTGTATTGCATCCTTTAAATCAGAATGTTGACAATGGTGCACAGCGAGCCTCTGGTTGAGAAAGATGAACACGGTGTCCTGAACTCTCTGCACAAACTGTGTAGCTTATGCAACCACACACGAAACTTCTTATTTAACATCTGGTCTTCTACTACACATGTAGAAGTCTTAAAAATAATGCAAGTTCAACATGATGCAATCTCTTCAAGTTTCATAATACAAATATTTGAGCCTTTAATAAGTTATATTAAGTAATACGAAACACTTAAATGGTATAAAACCAAAAGTGTTTTGTTTTTTTTTTTCCTAGTTTGCAGACAGCATTAATCCAGTCAAGAAAATGTAACAAATTATTAGATGAAGCGTCATCTGATTATCTTTAAAACCATGACTTCCACCTACATCACTCTTTGTATCCAGTTGTGGCTCTTGAGGATGAAGACAGGCATGCGCTACTTTAATAACGTGTTCAAGTTTCCGTGGCTGTTCTTCCACTTTTGCAGCCAAAAACAATGCCGTAGGAGATATGATCTGAAGAAGAAGAACATATGTATTTTTAAGTCTTTTTACAAGCAGGACGTGTATTTTTATGGGGAGTCTAAACTGGTAATTAGAAAAGGTTTAAGAAGTTGTATGTGTTTGTGGGATTTTTTGTGGGGTTTTTTGCTTTTGTTTTTAAACAGTTCTGAAATCATGCAAGGCAACAAAAATAACGAGTCATGTTTTATTTTATAACTGATGTAATCCTCTCAGCAGCAGAGGGAAGGAGTAGCATAAATACTAAATTACATTTGTGAGTAAGATGTCTGAGGTCAAACTAATTCTAGTTTAACATAAAAAGAATAGATTTGGTCCAGAAGATTTAGTCATGCTAGAACAGGCTGTTTCAAGTTAAATATACTTTGTGAGAAAGTTCATCCAATTTCTTGCACAGTAGTGAGCCATTACACCATCTTCTCAGTAAAAGTCAAACCAGCTCTGCTAGCATTTGATTCTCCTAAAGCAAGAAACTTTGCAAAGAACTTTAAGGAAAACAGCTTGTTATATAAACACAGGTTCTGTAAGTAAAAGCTTACTCTTAGAAACTTTACTATACACCCAGCAGTATCTGGTGAACAAAGCACAACGATTCACAAAGCAGCGGTTACATCCAATGTTAGTAAAGACTACAAATTACATTCAAAGATGAAAATTTTAATAAAACTCTAGGTGTCACAAGCTGGCAGCAAAGCACCTGTTCACAGTTCAGCATCACCTAGGAGTTTTTACAAAGTCAAGTTTCGATGCCTAGTTGTCAGCTAGAATGACTGATGCATCTATACGCAGAACATGGCTAACCATAAATGACTTGGAAGAATCAGGGTCCTCTTTGCATGCAAAAGTTGCCGTGTTAAACAGGAATTAAAGTGACAGTAGAAATCTTTGTGTAGACACGAGCAGATTAAATGGGTTAAAATTAAGCCAGTATAAAGCATTTATTCAGAGACTGAAATAGCTGCTTGTTGAGTATTTAATTAATGTATGGTGCAAGCAGCGCAGGTATTGGATTTCTCCTTCAACGCCCAAGTAGAACTAGACCGAATGAACTGAATAGCAGCCATACTTCCCCCTTAAATCGAGGTTTTTGTTTTTGTTTTTTTTTTTTTTTTTTTCAGTCAGCAAGCAGCCCCTTGTTATGTCCAAATAAAACATTTGGTATAAAAATTTGCAATAAATGAAAACCTGCAATGAACTAATTAGAATTAAACATTTAAGTGATTACCCATTACATTTCAGGAGCTTTCAAATGTATTGAAGGACTACATTTTGCCTCCTTAAATAATTTTGAAATGTCCACTTGGATCTTAACGTAAAACTTGTAAGTTGACGAGGAAAAGTGACACCCTGGGAAGGTGATACCCTTTGATGAAAAGAAATGTGCTGTGAAGAAATCTAGTATTCTAAAAAAAACCAAAACCACCCAAAACAAGTCACAGGGAGCAAATTCTTCCACAACGGAGACGAAAGAACTACTTTCTTTTTAAGAACCTTGTAAATTAAAGCCTTACAAATGAATGAAATAAAAACTTGAAGTTGGGTGCTGCTCAACAAGGCCATATTAACACTGTCATTTAAGACTTCTGATGATTTTTAAGACATTCCTACTCACATTGCTTGAAGTAATGATTTGAAATTCTGGAAGAAATTCCCTTCACGAGGGACACACTACTTGAAATGCACCTCACTTAAGCTGGGAGATAAACTTTTAAATGCTAAATGTGAAGGAAAGACTTTCTGGAGTTCAGTATCAACAGCTTTGAAATGCCAGAAGATGTACATGTATAACCCAACATACACATGCCACATAAAGATACTTTATAGTGCAGACAAACTGTACTCCAGCCCAGTAATGCAGGAACCCGGGCAAGCCTCTCTCGTCTACAGTTGTTTCATGCATATAAGCCCTGTGGAAACCTCTCCCCAGGGTGCTTCAATAATTTAGGGCAAGCTTAACTGAGGAAGGTGTCTGAGGCTAGCACCTTCTACACCAGGGCCAGCCTAAGAGGAAGGATTACATTCTCAGACATAATCCCAAGATTTTGAGAAAAGCCAGATTAGCAGACAGGGACAGCAAACCAGAGAAACGTGAACAACAGAAGAAAGGAAATTGGTAATGTTGAAGAATCAATAGAGTTATGAAGAAACAAGTTTGACAACAAGACATCGGACAGAAACAAGGAGGTATTAATGAGGACACCGAAGAGACTAGAACTGCTTCAATTCTTCAATTTTTCTGTTTTACTTGGGGAAAAGGATATAACGAGGTAGACCGTGATGGACTGAAAACTAAGACTCAAGATAGTGAAGTCACTGAGGAATGAAAGTTAAGTCATGACATCTGCAGAATCAGAAATAGAATGGAGAACGGGAAGATGCTTTAATAGAAAGTTAAGTAGAAGATCTTTTCCATCTCCCCAGGATCACACAATTTCCTTTTTTTTTTTTTTTAAATTTAAAACAAACCAAACCTATTCAGTCAGTAACATGTAGCAGTGCCTTACCGCTGGGCTGAAGAACAAAAGCAACTGCACCGTGAGCAATGAACTGTTGCTCCCTGCTCTTCTCCCCCTCTCTCCAGCCTTACCACCCTCACCAAGCATCACACGCTTATCCCCAAGAACCCGCATCCAGGCCTTACAGTTTTTCCAGCTTTGTGTACAAGTTTAATTCAAAGACATCCTAACACAACTCCCTCCACACAGCCTGTGGGTAGTTACACATGGAATTTCTACAATTTACCTTTCAGAAAAATCAACTTCCAACAATTACCATGGCTGAAAATATTTATATTTGACAGAGACATTCTTTGAACTAAATCACCAGTAACTGCACAATTAAATCAGAAAAATTCTCACTCACTATTATTCTATGTTTGACTACACTGAAGTTTCACTTGTTCCAAAAAAGTACCTCCTTCATCAGGCTGACTTCAGGATATCTTCTAACTTACTGAAACAGATCAGTTCTGACCAAGAAATCTCCACACAATTCCTGATCTCCAAGACCTTACATAAAACACAGTTCTGGATGCTGCTTTAAGCCAAACTGATTAACTGGCATTTAACCAAAGTTCATCATAAATCTATGTGCACCCCAATTATCTATTTTCTTAAAAAAAGAAGTGGTGGCTTCTGGTCAAAGCATTTCAGGTCTTTGTCTTGGTTCTCATTCCCACTCAGAGTAGGTCAGTATTTTTGCCTCCCTTGGTATTTATTCAGGAAAACAGACATCCTAATAAAATTTCAGACTTGGCATGCATACAGTCTTCAGTGTAGATGACACACCCTGCTAAGCGTATAACTGGCAAAGTTACTCAAACACTTTCATTCATTTCCAATTCTCAAAAATGACAGAAAAGCAAAGTAGAACAAAAAAGCCAAATTAAAGACACAGACTTGACAAAGCTGTAAGCTTCTTATATATAAACATCTTCATTTGACATAAAACAAATTAAATAAAGACATTATCTACCATGCACCCAAAATATTCTCTAAGATTTTGAAAAACACACACGTTTTATGATATTAAATCCTATTTTTGTACTAGCTAAGAATCTCAGAAACCAAGTCCCACTGAAACAGAAAAACCAAAACGTAAGAGCCTTCTTATGACAGTCCAAGAGCATTACACCGCAAGATTTATTGACAAATGCGGTACAAGTCCTTTTTCACCTAAAAAATACAAGTCATATTGTAAAACCAGTGTAGCTATAATGAAGACATTTGGAATCACCTCAGAAGATGTAATTTTTCTGAGAATTCCCTCTCCCTTTTAATGCCAATATTAGTATGTTTTTAGACTTGATACAAATTAGCTTAAGACATTAAGCTGTCCCAGTCTATGATAGAGGTTTTCCAAGTGTGAAAACAAAGAGTTGCAAGTTTGGGGTTGTTTTTTTTTTATTTTTTTATTTTTTATTGTTATAACCAGGAGCTCACATTGCATAACAACATCAAGTAAGTTAAACTGCAAGATTAAAACCAGAATTGAAATGCCCAGAACAGCCTTGCTAAAGCTTGGTGCCTATTATGAAAGTTTTAAGAACTTTGCATAACTGCAAAGTCAACTGTTTAATGCTGCAATTTGGATAGGGCACAAGAGACAGGAAGGGAATACAGAGGGATGGGAAATAAAAAAAGCCCTCTGTACAATTCACCTACCTCGCACTTGAGGGAAAAAATTCCTCCCACAGCCTTCTTTAGGCACTTTATTAAGTTCCACAAAAGTCACACAAAAAAAACCCCTTAACATCATCAAGTAAGTTTTTAACTGGTGGCTTGGTATTCCACATGGCATTTCTAAGAATTATATTTAAAAATACATCTACCATTTGGATGCCTTACCTCTCATTTCCAGCATACCAAGGATTTCTCCCCCTTCTCTGTTCTTCAAATCACAGTGCACTGAAGAATAAGTCTCTAAAAGTGGTATTTGCTATATAACATCAAACACACCAAGTACTACAGAAACAGTATTTTCAGAAGAATTTTAATTTTCAGGATATTTTAAAGTATAACAGTCAGGCTAGCATTTCCTATAAAAAGCTAGCAAACTTCCTCCCCACCCTGATATTAGCACTGACTAACATTATACCCAGCAAACCACAGTTACTATGCTCTGGTCAACAGTAATGTAGAAAGAATAATTTGAACTACTGCTGAGAAGATTCATAGTAGTTCCTGAAATGTCATTTGCATGGCTAAGGTAAAATTAGTAGTCAGGGCATCCAGTTCTGCTTACCAGAATTAGTAAAGCATGTTTCCACCTTATCACTGGAGCACAGCAACCTTGCAAGGTCTTAACCCGCTTTGATTGCGACATCAAAACTTTAATACATTCTTCTTTGCACCTAAATGTATGTACTTCATAGATAATCCATAGCAATTCAAAAGCTACTTGCTAGCACACAGTAACTTTGCAAAAATAGGGATATTTGGTCATTACAGCCATAAATGTAATACATTCAAAATGAGCCAAGACACAATAACTGGTATGTGCCACCCCTGTAGCTCTACAAATTGAAGATACTGTTGGGAATTCTGTTCCCTATTCACAGTTGACTCAAAATCTTTAAAGTCTGTGAAATTGTTTAGCAGAAACTTCTAGTATAGGAAAATAAAAAAAGAATTAAGACAACAACTATTCAGTAAATGAGCTTCTACTAGAAGACCTGTTTATTAACAATTGACTGCATGTGACTTATATGTGACATACATATGTATTTGTATAACCCAGCAATTATACATGATGATAAATATGCAAGTGTTTATTACTTGACTAAAAACATTAACCTACCAGTAAAACAAGAAAACAAAGGCTACATTTTTTCAGCTGGAGATCATAAGGCATTCTGACCAATGGCCATCTAATTTTCTGGCCCCAGCCTTCAGATTCCTTCCTGCCATGGATAAACATCGCTACATGCACACAACAAAGAAACATTAGAGATATTCTCCATATACTGTAGAATTTTAGCTAAGTCTTAGCTTCAAGACTGCCAGTACCTTGTTATTTAATTTCTAAGGGCTAGTTTCTTCTTGCAGTGGATGAATAGTTACATTTTTTAGCTTGCCAAGTACTCTGGAGATTTGATATTAAGTATTTATCACAGTCCTTAGCTTTTGCTTTCTCTACAGAAAACCTGCCAGATGGTTGGGAGTATTTTAAAAGTGACTCGCATTCACTTTTGAGACCACCCCCTGTACCCTGTAGGAAAATGAGTAAGAAAATACATTTGCCCATCAGTACACACACAAAAAACTGCTGTCTGGCCTTACACTCATTAAGGGCCACAGAAAGTAATCCAGCAGGAATCAGTATTACTGACTGCTAACTTGCAGTGTGCTGGCCTTTAACATTTATTTGAATGCTATTACCTGAGAATTAATTTAACAATACACTTTCCCCCTCCTGTAATAGTTGCAGTTTCCAGGGCATTCAGCCCTTACATAGCTCACTTGTGAATTTTACGATTCATAAATATAACTTAAGGCACAGTTTTCATAACAAGGGCGCTATATATCCAAATACTACTGTGCTTCCAGTTCCAAGTGACCAGCATTTTCCAGTGTCCGCTGAAAACCTTAACACAGCAGCTAAAGCTTCTTGCTACCTAAATCTATCCTAGATTACGAGATGACAGTACAAACAGTAATCTAACCGGCCATGCAGATAACACAAGCCCCAACTACGGCAGCCCTACACAGAGCGACCTCTCCATTCCACACAGCTCTGCCTAGTTTAGCAAGTCCGCAAACCATCCACAATCACTGAAAACTTCAGATGCCTCACCAGCTCCTCTTCCACTGGCTTCAGGTTACTGCTACATGGGCAGTACGTGGAGGGGAGAAAGATGGAACAGCTGTTTTACTGCCTTTGCTTGACATATTAGAGAAACACTTTCACAGGGCATATTCCACCCCAAAGCCTGCTGGAACTTGGTTCTCAGGTGTGCTATTCTTGCTCTAAAACTAGAAAACTGTTTTAGGAACTACATTTTGATTTATATGTATACCCATCTAATACATAGCTCTCTATCAGTACACAAACAAAACCTACATTATATATTTGTTCTGGTTAAAGCGTTTCACGCTTATGCACTCTTAGCTCAGGTTGTACTTAAACACTTAGCTTTTATTACATTAAGACCTGTAACGCCACAGTTTTGGTAACAAGCTGGCTGGAAGTTTGAATTTACCTCAAATTTGGCATAAAAATAATTAAATACACTTCTAAAATATACCTACAAACTAATATGCAATTCCTGCTGAATAAACACCAAATAAGATGTCCATTTGCTCAGCCAACAATGATAAAGAAATTCATGCCAGGCAAAAAAGTTGGCTAACACTGTAACTCACGTGTACCTGCCTGAATTTCAGATAGTGCAAGGTTTGCAAGATTCTACCCCTTGGCTGACCAAGGTCTGCTCTGGTCTAGATCATAACATCTGTCACGATTTCAATTTGTTTTTTATCATCAACAAGATACAAAAAAAACCATCGTAACCAATTAGTGATATACCACCATCATTATTAACTGTTCTTGCAAAGTTGATATAAAGTATTGATGCAAAGTAGTTTAAAAAAAAAAAAAAAACACACACAAAAATACCCAGAAATGTTACTGTTTTTCTAACTGTTGCAGCCAATTCTGGACATAAAAAAGGATTAAAATTTTCAAGTTGGATTCCCAGTTGCATACTTGTTCAAAACCACCTCACTTACAGAGAGTATTTTTACAGAATAATTCAGTGAATTAACATTTCTGAATTAACCTATTCTGTATTCAGATTCAGCATTCTCAGTTCATTAGTTGAAATAAGAGCCAGCATTTTCTCATGAGATTTAAAGATTTTTGTCTAATACAACTTATCATCACACTGCTTAAGACTAGACTAGTTAAATGAATTTACACTGTTTTTAAGAACAGCTACATAATCCATATGGATACAGACATAACCATACTATAATTGTCAGACACACTGCACTAGCACTACCACTGACTTCATTAAGAAAAATGTGTGCTCCCACACATCAGCCTTTCAAACTACAGCACATAAGCACCAGCCAGATTAGAAACATCTAAATGCATTCTTCACACATCTGAAATGTGTTTCCTGATGGTGCCTATTTTTTTTTTATTTCGATGGCAGAAGATAAAATCTAATTGCCTCTAGTTAAAATAATGCAAAGTTGAAAAGAAGTATCGTTATTTCTTCTAAACCACTGATAAGAAGCTAGAATTCCTCTAAACAGACCGAAATTTACGATCCAGCAAAGGAATAAAACACTTGCCAGTTAGACTGCCAAAATTACGGGCATATTATTACCGCATATAAAATCATACTTACATTTCGATTAAATTTTGTGAAGGAATGATGCATATAAAACCTGTGCATGTAAACAATTGCAGTATTTATCGTAAGCTGAGATCTGGAAGATTCAATTAAGGAAAGACTACAATATTAAGAGAATTGTTTACAAGGACAGAAAGCGACGCGCTTTCCACATCAATGGTTGTTTTCGGCGTGCTGCCTTCAGTCGGGGCTTTGAGGTTTTTAGTCTTACTCCGATCTCTGTTCAAAAAAACGGGTAACGAGGAGATGCCCGCTCCAAGGAAAACGGGTCTGTAAGTAACTGGGATCACTTTTAAAGTGTCTAAACCCGCAGCTATCGATACAAAGGCGGCTGGGGGTAGAGACGCCTCAGGAGAGGCGCCTCGGAGACCTGAGACGTCTCTACCTCCAGCCCGACATCCCGTGCCTCCCTCACACGCCGACAAAGGCGGCGAAGCGGGGGCTTGGCCAGGCTCCTCCTCCCATTTTGTGCCTCAAGGCCGCAGCTCCATCCCCCGAGAAGGAACGGGAAGAGTCCCAGGGAAGCCTCCCTCACGGGGGAAGGTGGAGGGAGAAGGCGATCCCGCCGCCCCGGCCCCTCACCTCCCTCCGCCCGTCCCCGCCACCCCGCAGGCCCCGCTCGGATACACGTTGAGGCGCTGGCCCATATCTTGAATGAGGTTAGCGGCCTGCTGCCGGTACGAGAGCTCCTTGTCGGCCTCCACGCCGCAGCGACGCGAGGGCGTGTTCTCCAGCTGATCCCGGCTGAAGAACCAGCGCGACGCCGTCGAGGAGCCGCCGCCGCCCCGCGCCGAGGAGCCCGCGCCTGAGCCCGCCGCCGCCGCCGCCATGACACTTCCTCCCCCTCCCTCCTCCTCCTCCGCTGCCGCCGCCACCCCCCCCCCACCCTCCATCGCCAACTCTCGCGAGAACTGCCGGCCCGGCCGGCCTCCCACCTATGCGCCCCCGAACCATAGAGTCTGGCTGCTGCGCAGCAAGAGCGGCCGCCCCGGGGGAGGATCACGTGGCCTGCAGCGGGCGGCCATAGCTCCCACACCACGTGACGTGAGGAGGAAGGGCGGCACTGGCCTCAAGACTCTAGAATACGGAAGTGCCGGCCCACCGCCCCTCTTCATTGGCTGGCCGCCGGGCGCTGATTGGCTGCCGGTGGCGTGGCGCGGATAAGCCTTTCCGTCGCGCGCGGGGCGGTGGCAGTTGGGTGTGTGTGGCAGCGGCTCCACTTCAGTGGGGCGGGATGGGGAGAGGAGCGGGCCTCGGAGAGTAGTGGCGAACTGAGGGGGTTTTCTTCGGCTGCGAGGGGAGGGCCCTTCCGACACCGGTGGGGAGCAGAGTCGGGGAGGGGGGTGTGTGTCCCCGACTCGGCTCTCTGTGGCGGCTTCTTGCGGGAGCGGTGGGGTAGCGCTGGCCGCCCGGCGTGTTGGGGTGAACAGCCTCTTCGTGCCAGGAGAAAGAGCGGGCTAACGCTCTAACCCGCTGTGTGCCTGCCTGCCCAAACTTCACGCCGCAAGGTTTGCACGATTCTGTCCCTTGGCAGATCACGGCCTGCCCTGGGCTAGACCATAATATCTGTCTTACTCCCAGTCTTTATTTTATCACGAAAAGCCAACAAGTGTTACAGGCCTTTGCTGGATCGTAAATTTTGATCTGGTTAGAGGAATTCTGACTTCTTACTAGTGGTTTAGAAGAAATAATACTACTTCTTTTCACCTTTGAATTATTTTAGCTAGCAGCAATTAGATTTTGTCTTCTGCCATCGAAATAAAAAAAATAAGCACCATCAGGAAACACATTTCAGACGTGTGAAGAATGCATTTAGATGTTTCTAATCTGGCTGGTGCTTGTGTGCTGTAGTTCGAAAGCCTGATGTGCAGGAGCATGTGTTTTTCTCAGTGAAGTCAGTGGTAGTGCTAGTGTGGTGTGTCTGACAATTATAGTATGGTTATGTCTGTATCATATGGATTATGTAGCTGTTCTTAAAAACAGTTTTTCGAGCAATCAAGTTTTTTCAACCCAGCTGATGTATTGCCTTGCAAACAGCGCACAGTGGCGTGAATAAAGGGGCAGAAGCTGTTGTATGGAGATGTGGATATGCAGCCAGGGTGGGAGAGGATAACTGAAATTTGCCTTTCTGATTCTTGCAGATTTGAAATAAGCTGCGTGGCAGCACCAGAATAAAAGAACATCTGTCTATAAGGGTAAAATGTTTGGAAATCCTAATTGATTGTTGTGTTGGGCAGAGAAAAGAGCTGGCGATAGAGGCTGCAGGGAGAAAGTGGAAAGGCCTTTAATCTATTCAAAGTCATTATAATCATTCTGCAGGAAAAACGTCAAGATTGTGAGAGGCATGCTGTGCCTGTAATTCTGTTCCTGATTTTGATAGTAGCAAAGATCTAGGCAAAGCGGTCCTCTCAAGTGGCAGGAGCACTTACGCATCCCAGAGCAATTCCTGCATCTCCACTGTATGCTGTATATGATAATCACACCTGTATAAGCGATAAGTTACTTCTACAGGTAGTACTTCTCAGGAATTCGGTGCCAAAAAGGCAGAATTAAAGCTGTCCAGTGATACCTGGTGTCCTTCCAGAGTAATAGCTCCAGCAAGTCAATTATTCTCCAGTACATAGAGAAGATGTGTATGTTCACGTTGTATTGAATAGGAACTTGTCCAAACCTCTCCCGCTTCAGCTACCTCTAAGAATTGAGATCACTTTCTAAACTTTTTGCCGATTCCTATTTCACCCTGAAATAATAATGTGCTACCAAATCTTACTTTTACATGACTATGATTAAGCCTCAGACACATTCCCAGGTGCCCAAGTAGTGACACAGCCTACATGGTAAAGTGCTGGAACGAAACATCCTAACTTCTGTCTCTTACTGCTTTGGGGTGAAGAAATGCAGCCTCCTGTCTTCCCTTTGGGAAAACATGTAGTCCTCCTAAATTTCCTTACATCTCAAGTGCAGTCTACTCAGCAACTCTATTTAAATTGATGTTAACACCTGCTGTAATGCAGCTTGCAGATAGTTCAGATAGATAGTTCTCACTGGGCGTTCGGATACAGAGGACAGAGAAAACTTAAGTGCCTTACGTATTCAGTTACTGATTTTCTGCAGTGGTTTGAGATTACTGGATTCAGGGTTCATAGGATATGAAAAGGTACTTGTCTTAATATTCTGATCATCATGGGTCAAAATGAGAGCTCCATGTACTCTTCTTGGGTTTAGCATATGCCACTAGTACTCTACAGCAGTTTTGTACACCTAAAATTATGTTACAACTAGTTCTTTTACAACTTTACAGCAAATTTTCTCCAAGCAGTTATAATTTTATAACTGGACCCAACAGAACACCAATGAAATACACAGACCTATAATGCAAACTAGACAGGCATATGTTACTTGCCTGATCTTCCCAGTTGTAAATAATCTTTAAGATTTTGGATGTGCAGAGTAAATTTAATGACAAAGACTTCTGTTGTAATTAGGAGCTGATCTTTGCCTTCATATTTTTGTGCCTTTAGCAATCTTAAAGTGCAATGTTTTACTTCACTGTTTAAATCATTGTGTAAAACTCATGGAGTTTGGGTGTTCAACTTACATTTTTTATTCCTTCAGTAATTGGTGGAAGAGTATTAAGAACGTTCTCGTCTGCCTGTAATTAGAATTTTACATTAGCTTTGCTAATGAAAAAAAAGGAAGATGTAGGGAAGATTATATATATATCCCTGTCTTAAAAATCTTAACACGTAGAGAATAAATAGAGTATCATTAAATAATGACACTGCATAATGAATATGATTTATGCAGGGTATGTACATTAATTAATTGCCATGCAGAGTGCTGCAATCACCCACTCAGTCATAGGTTAAAGTAATTAAATACTGCTCTTGCTATTGGAGAGGTTCCAGCCACTGGTCCCCAAAGATGTAACATTGCATTCTCACTAACTTAACAGGTTAAAAAAAAAAAAAAAAAAAAAAAAAAATTGAAGAATTAATCCAATTAAAATGTATTGGAAGAATCACAATGTATTTTCCTCTTAAATCAATTTAAACATCTGTGAAAACCAAATATGCTGAAGTAAAAGAATATTATATGAGAATGAAGTTGCCTTTCTTCTACTTTGAAATTTAATTAAAACGATCTGGTTGAAAAATCATACCTAGAAGTAGCTGAATGCTTGCATGTAGATATTTAAACAAAAAAGGTCAGCAGAAGTCTTGCGAACCTGAGGACAACAAATATTGTTAAAGCTATTTTATCTAGGTTTTCTTTTCCTCTTACATGAAAACCTGATGCTCCCAGGGACTAAACCCGTGAGCTGCTGCGTACTTCAGCTTCTGATGTCCTGTAGTTGTATTTATGGAATATATTTGGAGAAGTAATATAGTAAAGATCCAAATGCCATGGCTAGGAACACATATAATTAACCTGCACAAACCACTTTTCGTTTTGTTTTGTTTTTTGACACTGTAAAGAAGGACAAAGCCGCCTTTGTAGTCCAACAGAGGCTGGCATCAGCAGGAACTGCTGATGTTCAACATCCTTAGGTTCAGTCTGTGACATAAGGACAGTTATGGACACAGCTACAAAACAAATTCTGTCTAATACTGTTTTTTTCCTGGAGTGTTCTAAGACTAAACCAAAGAATGGTGACACCACACATAGCAAGCGATTCCATGAGAATGGAAACTCCAAGTGCTCATCAGTATTTTTCTGACTAGTATAAAATCCTCTCAAGAGGAGGATGCCTGTGCACTCACAGCATAATTGCGAAAACCCATTTCAATCAAGAGTCTATAAAGTAAACTGTCTTTCCATTCCTATAACAGAACTCCAACTAGATACAGCATTAGCGTTTCAACATTTAAAGTATCCAACCTTACTTGTAGAAAGTATTTTTTTAAGGAACAGAACATTAAACCATACTGTTGCTAAACAATAGTATTTGTTTTGACAGTGACGCACAAAGTATTCCCCACACAAATACATTATTTCTGCACTTAAAACCATATTGTTCAAACTGTTCCTGATTAATAAGTTGCCAGTGGTGTAGGAGGCAGCTAAAAAGTACAAGTCCCCACTAAGCCCTGTTTCATCCCATCACAACATTTACCAAGCGTCAGTGTGTATGC
The DNA here is from genome assembly GCF_965231255.1 of Vanellus vanellus. Classification (NCBI taxonomy): domain Eukaryota; kingdom Metazoa; phylum Chordata; class Aves; order Charadriiformes; family Charadriidae; genus Vanellus; species Vanellus vanellus. Next base: position 8,234,026 of record NC_138910.1, read on the forward strand.
TTGCAGTGCTGAGCTGAAGTGTGCTACGCTGCAATGTCAATCAGCGGATAAAGGCAAATGTTGCCTTACATTGGGCATCAACAAAACTTTGTTTAAATTCTGTTTTAAGGTTCTTTTAAATTCTGTTTATTGGGCAAACAAAGACTGAAATGTAATGGATACAAGTCATAATTTTCTCAGTTCTTTCTTCCTGGGAATCAAATCCTAATAACATGACATTGATTATCATTCAGAGATTCTTATTACAACTGCAAAAGATGAAATATTTCCTTTTTTTTTTTTATGAAAGTACGGATTTCAAAATTGTTTAAAGACAACCTAAATGCTCAAATGCACACAAATACCTGAGCATACTCATTTCCAGTACCCTTGCTTTTGTTTTGGAAATAACAGTAGACTGTAATATATTTGTCAAATTTATTTTTCATCTGTATAATTGCACATACAAAGAGAAGTTTCCCTAAGGATTCAGCATTATTTCTGAAGTTTGGTCTCTTTAATATCTTCACAATTATTCAAATTGTTTTCTGCTAAGACCCAAAAATTCCAGAGCATTTCCAGCCTTGAGTTTATCCTGTAAAAACAAAACACATGAATATGTTTGTGTGTGCTTAACTCGTATTTTACTCAAATGCCTTTATATGTGCTTTAAAATGAACTGCTGCAAAGAGACTAAAGGGCCTCTTCCAGAAATCAGTATACTACACTGATTTTCCAGTGTTTTATCTCAGGTCTAAAACCAGAGGCTTAAAAAGGAGGGAAAAAAACCCAAAATGTAAAGACCATACCTTCAGTTTATTGTCAAAATCTTCCATTGAATCAATCAATTTTCCAGGTTCCAGTTCCCCAAGTGGAAAAGGGTAATCTGTCCCCAAAATAACTTTGTCCTGGTAATAAAAAACATGTTGTACATTTTGTAGTAACATTGAACAATATAGTTGTGTGTGCTTTCTGGAATTTATAATAAACCACAGGAAATTACATGTATACATTGGACTGATTAATTACGAAAGTGAATATGAAGATAATGCCTGGGTTCCAACTTTCATCAGGAGAAAAACAAAGCTTGAAAACAATGACTCGAGTTTATTGGGTGAATTTAAGTTTGAAAAAAGTACAGGTTATTTACTGCTTTTGTGGTGTCTAACTAAAATTTGGTGTATTTTTATTCTGATACACAGAAAGTTCAAAATTTAAATCCCAGGCCTGTAGGATAAATGTATGTTGCTGAGGTGAATACAACACAAATGGTAATTTCCTACTCAGATTGATTTTCTGTACTGCAGTGCTGGTTTGAAATGTAAGAGAAAGGCATCTGTTGTTCTACACTACTCGTACTGCTTCTGCAAGTAGTTTGCCTAAAATGCAATGATTAATCTTGGTTAAGTGTTGCCATAATTAAGTGACCAATAAAGGGTACACAGAATTCTTCCTTCTGTTTCTTGACTTTTTGGTTCTTTTTTGTGTTCACTGCATGCTCTGCACTGCTGTGTGCAGTCCAAAATAAGTATGAGAGTTTTTGACACGTTTCTAAGAATCTCAGGAAGTTCTCCACCAAACTCAGAAAAGAAGCTTGAATTTGCATTCCTGCATTTGAAATTCTTGACTACACACACACACAGACACACAGAAACTTAAAATTATATATATGTGAGAAGAACGTATAGTAAAAAATACAAAGCAATCAAAATTATCTTTTGTGTCATATTTTAAAAGCTGTAATAATTGCAGTGTGATACTACTTAAAGCATGGTACAATGTAGAATTACTGAAACATAAAAAAGAATTCAATTTCATTTAATTTAACTAGCATTCAGCTTCAGATAACAAAATCAAAATCTCATGTACAAAATTTCATATCTTTTTGGAAGTCTGTAATTTTTTTAAATGTCATTCTCTTTAACTGGGATTGGATATTAGTTGTGCGTTTGAAACAGGTATCTGAGAATATGAGTGACATGATATAATTTGTTTCTGAAAGCAAGTCAGTGAAAAGGAAATTCAATAAAAATCTCTATGCATTATACTTATTATCAGAGAGGAAAAGAAATAGGCAGATCCTCAATAGGTCCACATTGTTACAGGTTTGTTTTCATACTGGAATGGTATTTCTCCATTTTATCTACCTTGGAGATTGCATTCTGCCAACTCTCATGATTTTATCAAAAGTTTATTTTCCTTTAAGCTATATCTCCTGGAGACATGCATATTTGAAAACCACAGTTTTCATTAAAAATATATGTTTTTAAATGTCTCGGGAATTTGAAGTCAAGCTCATGAATTTGGAGCACTTGTTATAATATTTGAACTCAGTTACCCATACTGAAATAGGATGAAGAAAACATTATTCAGTTATTTTATGAAATGATTTGTTTTTCTTATTTGCAAACGCTTTTTTTATTTTTATTTTTTCACCTCCAGTAGATGTCACCCGAGAGTCTCTGAAAGAACCTATACAAAACCTTATAAGAAATCCAAACAGAAGATACACATTCTATTGTTCTGTCCTATATTTTTGTGTTATAATTTATTATATAAGCCTTGCCATAAGATTAGGGGAATTTATACCCTCTGTATACTAAATCAAGTTTTGAGTGTAGATTAAACAAAATATATTTGGACATGGGTACATTTAAGCAGCTAAATGCATTCTTTTATTTATAATAGTCAATCTGATACCAAGACATTTTCTTCAGATACAAAAAATAAATGTATGCCATATTAAAAAAAAACCACAAAACAACCACTAAACATACTAGATTTATGTGAGATACTGGATTTCTAAGTAAAGGAGAGGGAAATGCAGTATTTGCCCAGCTGTTTATTAGTCAAGGTTAAGTAAGCCAGGAAGGTTTGTACATTCTTGTTTACATCTGCTATATAACAAAGCAGAAAGAAATCCCATGCTCTCATTCAAATTATATATTATTTCAATTATATTTTTCTTTTCCTCTAATTTAAAGTGTTTCACAGCTGCTCATGTGATCTATTCATTAGCAGAAAAATTAAGAGCTGTAAATTAATAAGAAAAATTTAGAAGCGGCATTATTGCTCTGCTACTAGTGATATTAGGTTATTCATTTATACTCTTTGAGCTTCAGTTTTTTACCCATCTATAAATGGGGGATTGTAATACCTGTCTTTAGCACCCAGCCTCAGTCCTGTGAAGTCTCTGCAGATAAGTAATACTCCTAACATAACAGACGTATTATTGTATTATTCCAAAGTATATCAACAAAGTCAGTTTTCCCTCAAGGACTTTTAGTTCAATACATTGAATAGTGCATCTCTCCTTTTAAAAAGGCACATATAGCTAATGATTAACCTCAGTGGACCCTTCTACTCAGCAGACCTTTTTTCACAGTAATAGGAACCTGACTCTTAAAATGAATTTCAAAGAGCATCAAGCATGAATTTGTTCTCTTATATTAGTGAAAAATTGTATTTGCCTTGAATTTCACCTTCTTTCCTCCTCTCAGGATACATCTCAAATAAAGGCCAGATTGCTATAGCCAGTTCAGCTCCACCTTCTGGCCAAAGAACATTTCACCTTTGGGTGATGGCTCTTGAGAAATCACCATGGGAAGTTTTTGGAGAGACACACTGAATCATTTAATCCCCTGTCAACCCAGTTCTTCACTTTTTATAGCCAGCATCATTGGGGATTTTGTGTTTATTTATATTCACTTCATGCTACCTCACCATGGGGGGAGCGAAGGACTGCAGCAATTTTGCAGCCTCACAAAAATCTTTCTCAGAAATGTATACTTCTGCTTCCTTTAACTGGGATAGGCTCCAATTAACCTGCACCCAAAACTAAGAAGGGATGAAGTTAAATGTACATGACTCATCACAGCTGTCACTGGAGTTTAATATTCATAAGCTCAAAGCCAACCCGTTACATTCTGATGGCAGGTAACGGCTGTTCCCGAAGGACCGAAAGCCATGTCAAAGCACATCTTTACACACACCAATGCCCTTCCTGCACAGCTCTTGGCTATACTCTAGAGAGCTGTCCTATTTCGAACCTTCAGCTCGTAAAGTTACAGCCTCATACTCAAGACCCAAACACATTGGGTTTAGCCCAGCATTTACTCATCTTATATTTGTTATTCTGCCAACACATGACTGTGCTGAAAATGCTGAGATATTTGGCATTTTTTTAAGAATTTGACACTTGGAATGGTATTATGTAAGAATACCAACTTTCATCGGAAAAAAGAGGGAACTTTTTAATCTTCATGGTTATAAAGTAAAGTTTGAAAATGTGAAGTGAATATTTTTTTCAAGGATAAGATGTCTTAGGCTATGAAAGAGAGAAAGAAAATATACTTTTTTTTTTCAAGTTCTCTGGAGTGTTAAAAGCATTTAAGTTTTGGGGATCTGACTCACGACTTTTCAGCACTGGGGTTCCACCTGATGTCACATTGCTTGAACTCAAAATACTCAGAGGAGAATTCAAGAAGACAGAAACATCCCATGTAGCACACTGGTCAAATTTACTGTGTTAAGAAACTTAATTTCAGAAGTCTGTTGACAAAATAAATGAGACACCAGAGAGGCTATTGCTGAGTGACTTTTAGATTATTGAATTAGAATCCATAAAATCTCTCTCCTCAAACAACTAAATTTCAGTTGCAAAGACTAATCATGATTAAGGGCCAGAGTCTATGTATCTCTTCTGAGGAAAAAAAGTAGAGAAGTTACAGTTTAAGTGTGGTGTGAAGACAACAGCTTTCCCACAATAGCAACAGCTTAGAGCAGCCTTGAGATGCAAACCGAAGTTGTTACTCCGAGGCAGAACTGCTCTGAGACTTGCTTTCTATACAAGTTAAAACAGAAAAAGAGTTAAGTTTGTCAGCAACAGATTATGCATCCTGTTGTACTTCCTCTCCTGCTTTGCTCTTGACATCTACAGTTCAGCTTAACAGAATCAGACCAGAAGAAGAATCTGTGGGTCTCAGCCATGCTGAGTCACACAGCTTCTAATTTACCAAGGTCTTTCTAACAATGGTAAAACATGTCTCCTAACATTTTAAAATGGAAAAAAAAAAAAGAAACAAGCAAGTGATCTTGTCTCCATGGCAATAAAGAAAAGGAATCTGACCACCTAAACATAGCAATTTAAAATTCAAGAGCTAGACTCATCCCTCTATACTATAACTGCATGTAGAACGAGAACATACTTCGGATGAACATGGTCTAGATTTGGGGAGACTTCTCAGAAAAGGACATAACTGAAGGCAAGTGCTGCTGAATCTATTACTCCATAAGCCTTTGGGTGTCCTGTAAAATGGAAGTGCACATCACATTCAGTAAAATTTTTAAATCTATTGTAAAAACTACTTAAGGCCACTTAATTACTGTAAGCTACAGTTAGATTCAAAAGGCAATGCACAGTAAAAAGTCCTTGGCTGTTGACCATGATATATTAACTATTTAGAGGTGGGTAACAGAAACTAACAGAAATCAGTAATGGGCTGGAGCCCTAGTATTTTGTTAGTAACCTATGTGGTGCGTAAAACTTCATCCCTGACACAGAGATCTCTCCATCAGTGTTCACTAGGACTAGCACTGCCAAAAAAAATGCTATAACATATCTATATGTATGGAAAGAACTTAGCAAATGCCACCCGAGTTAATACCCACTGATGTTATAAGAACTTTTCAATACTAACAGCTTATTAGTATATTTCTTGACAAGTAAACTGACCTGCGTTTTATCTTACTTGTTTCTAACAAAACTAGGCTGCATGGTAGTTTCTTTGCATATTTTATGGGGCTCCTGCCATAAATCTATTTTTGGTTCATGGTGGATTTAAGAAAGATGTATTGGCTCTCCTCTCCTTAGAGCTGTAGTGTTATTGTATGTGTACATACATACACACTACAAAAACTGTCTATAGTATTGTTTCAAGCTGTAGTTGTGCTGTCACATTGTTGAATTTTTCATGAATCTTCAAATACAAAGTTTTCCTAAAAGGTGCAAGTACTGTAGGGGAGCTGCAGGCAGAAGTCCAGTCTCAAAGCTACAGATGTCCTGTGCAGCACAGACTGAAACCCCATGGTTGAGACCCGGGCTTAGAGTACCACGATAAAGAAAAGCAATAGTTTCTTCTGCATTATTATTTTTGGCTGGCCTAGGCAAGTCACTTCTGTACCAGTTCTAGTACAGATTTATTGCAGCAACCCGTTCAGACTGTTAGAGATGAAAATGGGAAAGCAACAGTATCTTTTCTGTAGAGAGAAAGAAAACACTCGGCTTAGTCTTTGTGAACTTCGGTCATCCAAGAGGGCCTGATGACAAGAACAGCCTGGTATGTGAGAAAGTACTACATGAGCCTAGAAATTAAGGTACAGGAAACAGGAATACAGTTGTTGAGACAAGTCATTGTCAGAGCTTGCATTTCTGTTTTTGACATCTGGTAGGTATCTGCCTGCTAGCTGCAGAAAGTCCATGAGGTCCAGAGATCAAGACACAAATACAGGTCTCTTGTATGTTGATTTGTAACTTTCCATTGGAAGTTGGCATAAGTGATGCTATCTTCAACCCCTTTCTGAGCACTTACTAATGAGAAGGAATTATTTGAATGGTTTTTGGATTTTTCGATCCTGTGCGGTACCCAATTTAAACAGGTTGCTAAACTACAAAGATTTCTTTACTCTCTACTATAACAATTAAAATATTTTTGCAAACCCATGATGTTTAATGTGCTCTCCAGGATCCTCACAAAAACTTTATTATTGACTTTTTTTTCTGCTTATAACTTCCCAAGTGGAAATACAATTTAGTTTCTTCAAGTATACACTTGAATTTGAAAATTATGCCATTTGAAAACAAGGCCCCGAATGAAGCAGTCTTTGCTTGCGTCCCATCCTGACCAACCTTACACAAGGAACTAGCTTCACTGAACTAATGTTCACAGTTCATGATTTCCTGGATTAAAACCACCATTTCAATAACTCCATATAGTAGAAACATTATCAACATGGCAGAAGCATGTCAGTTTATAATAGCTTAAGTTCTGATTTTACCGGGTTCATATGCTATCTTCTGCCTGCTTTCTTCTTCTCTTCTCCTTTTGCTATTTCATAGAGAATTAAATAAAGAATGAGTCACCTGCTTCTGGAAGCATTAAAACTCACCTCTCCTATTACACTTGTTAGCAGCCTTAATGCACCACAATCATGGACAAGAGAGTCTGTGTAAAATGAACCAAGGTATTTTCTTGGATCCACCTTATTATCCACTGCACATAAATCAGGGCGCACGTTGAATCCATGGGAGATTCGCCCCACTGTGTATGGAAAAGCTCCACCTGCAAGAATAAATTTTTAGTAACAGAAGCTGAAAATATGCAGGAGGAAAAAAAGCCACATTATCAACAGAGATCCATCAGTTTTACTGTCAGGTATTTAGAAAGTCATCTGCACCAGCAATTTTTTATTCCTTCCCGTTCATTAGCTTCTTTCTCTGTTTTCCTCACTTCTTCACGACTGTGATGTCCAAATTCCTCCTGCTGTTTCCTTGTCCTTTTCCCCAAATGATCTCCTGTCTTCCCTTCCTCCTCGTTTCCCTTAAAGGCTATTGTAACAGTTCAAACACTGGCTGAAACAGGCTAAAGAGTGTTCATACAAGCAGCCAGTCTGGCAGATTATCTTCTTTGGGGTAGTAGTACTCAGCTGGTGGCAGGCTTGACATGGTAACCCTATTAGCTGGCATACCAGAAAAGACAGTTGTATCAAGCTCAACTAAAGAGTAGGTGTTTCATATGGTATATTACTTACCTCCGTGTGCAAAGCAAACTTTCAGCTTAGGAAATTTTTCGAAAATTCCTCCCATAATCATGGAGCAAATGGCTATGGTTGTTTCTGCTGGCATGCCTAAGAACAAAAAAAGCTTTATTGTATGAGAGTGTTATTTTTTATTTTCTCATTTGAGTTTTAAATATGATCTTCAATTAGCCTTGACCCTACTGAAAAAATAATAGTTACAGAGCAGCTGCCAAAGGTTATGCATTATTTCTAATAGGGGAACATGGAGTAGAACATTCATTAACTGGAATGAAGACACAGGACTGGAAGCTAAGATCTTCTGAATTCTAAGCCCAGTTTTTATCCTACAGCACTAGAACAGCTGACAGGCAGGTCGGGTATGTCCCGAACTCTGCAGTACAGGCTCGATTCCCCAGTTATCCTAGCTCAAAGACGAGTCTGGAATACGTTAGGTTCTCTTCTCACCTCTGCTTCTGGTTTCTTCACATGGAAAGTGGGGCAGATATGTCGGTGGATATTCCAACATAGATTTGGGGTTTAGTTATGACATGGTGCCAGTTCCTACAGTTTAGAAATAACCTATGTCTCTTTTTGCCACTGGGTAACTTGGATGCCCAGTGTTAGGAACATAACAGCAATTTAGGTTCCTACATCAGGCCTCAGTTTCTGGGCACACCTAACATATTAGAATATCATGCCATTTAGGTGCCTAACTTCAGACATCCAGCTTGAAATTAGGAATTCAGTTCCCCTCATCTATGGGGTAACCAATACCTATCCAGCTCAAAAGGTTATCTTTCATTAATGTTTTACCATAAGCTCAAATGTGTTGGACTTTACAGTTGGACTCAATGATCTTAAGGGTCTTTTCCAACCTAAATACTTCAATGATTCCATGCAAAGGCTTAGTAGGAAAATATTTTAATTATACTTTGTTAAGTAAATGCAGTAATTTTAATCTCTTTTTAAATCTGTATTGTTGAGCCTGCTCTGATTAAGACTGATATTGTTTTAAGATAATTCACTGGTGATTGGTACACTAAGATTTTCCCGTGTATATTGCAGAATGTATATTATACTTATATTTGTATGTTTTTCAGAATACCTTGATTGGAGGCAGTACCAAACCATGCAAAACAAAACAATGCAAAACAGAATAAGTGAGGGTAGGATTAGGTCAAAACATTTCTAGGTAGCACTATAAGATACCTCCTGTTATTCAATGTTGTTCTGATTTACCTCGCAGATGGGGAAAAAAACCCAGAAACTAGATCATTCCCTATATCTATGGGGAGCTTTCAAAGCACATGCTGTTGCAGATATAGTTGATGTGAACTTAGATTTATTTCTTCTGATCAACCAATTTCTAGGAAATAATCTAAGAATTTCCAGGAAGTAATGTTTGTATTTTCCTATTCCTTCATTTACTCACATTATTTTTGAGGACCTCATATCAGAGACAATTCACTTTTCCTTAGTCATCTGCTCTTTCTATTTAGGACAAAAGAAAATACTAGATTCTGTTGCTAGTCTGAATAATTTTAATTCTCAGTATTTAAAAGTTAGACAAACTAAACAAGCTTAAAAATAAATGAATGCTGAATTTACACAACAGATTTAATCATAGTACTTGGGTTAAAAAAAAAAAAGATTGATAGAAAAATCACGTAGTTGTTCTCTGTACTGGTACCTTTGCAACAATCTTCTGGGCATAATTCAGTGACAGTTCATAAATTTAGATCAAGTAAAGTAAATATACACTCACCTATTAGCCAGGGAAACCAATATTTGGACATCCTTCCATCTATCTGCATGTCCCAGGGATGTACAAAGAGACAGCAATTTAATTGTTCAGCAGCCTGCAGCAAAAAGAAAAAATCTAAATCTTGACTAATCATACCAAAATGCATCCTAATTCTTAGCCATGCTTTAAAGATTACCTGCAAAATTGTGCTGAGCATTAGTACTAGTAATGAAAATAGGCCCAGAAATAGGAACTATAAGCAATAGTTGGTTATATTTACTTCTCTGCACCATATCCTGAAGTCCTCACTGAGTTTTAAAGTTCTTTTTGAGATGACAGGATTGGAAACACTGATGATAATATCTTTTTAGTAAGCCAAGTGTTCCTCAGATTAATGCGGTACAAAAATGCTTTTTTAGCTGTGTTTGTGAGCCATCCTGCAGTATAAAACTTGGTTCAAACTACCATTCTTTTGGTTTCATTACACATATGAGGATGAATTTTCATAATGTTTTATAGAACCATTTTAGAATGGTTTTGCAGAATTGTTCCAGCTGCATTCAGGAATTTTCATTGCTGTTGCACTACATTTGTCCCCTTTCATCCTCCACCTGTCTTAAAAACACATTCCTAATCCACCCTAAGAGTTTGAATTCTGATTGATAATCCATCTCCACTCAAGTATATTAATTTTTCCAAAACTACTGACATCTTTGGAAAGGAAAACAGAAGAACAATATAGGATACTGATTCTGACTGAGCAATTTAAATATGTGCTTCAATTTAAATATATAGTCATCAGAGTCATTCGTATGCTTAACCAGGATTTAACAGCTTCGTTTTGTCAGATGTATTTCTGGACCTCCTCTTGTTGCTAAGGAGACTATCACACATTTGAAAAATTTGGGTTTATTTACCCATACATGCATAAATAAAGCTGCAACTTTTGGATTGTAGGGAGTAATTGCCATCTACATTTATAAATTAAAAATAGCAATTCAATAACTGGCTTGGTAGATTGATAAAGTTCATTATCAAATATGGCTTAATTTCACAATCTTTATTATCCCAGGATGTTTCTAAGAGTGATAGAGGTTACTTCCTACATGTGTTAAACATAAGCTGAAGAATGTACAGTATAAGAGAGAGATCCCAGTACAAGAGAGGGATTCCAGTATAAGAGAGAAATGGGGCTACTGGAGAGAGTCCAAAGATGATGAAGGGACCGGAGCATCTCTCCTATAAGGTAACACTGAGACAGCTGGGACTGTTTAGCCCCGAGAAGAGAAGGTTCAGGGGGGATCTCATCAATGTGTATCAATACCTGAAGGGAGGGTGTAAAGAAAATGGAGCCAGGCTCCTTTCTGTGGTGCCCTGTGACAGGACCAGAGGCAATGGGCGCAAACTGAAACACAGAAAGTTCCCTGTGAACATCTGGAAACACTTTTTTACTGTGACTGAGCACTGGAACAGGTTGCCCAGAGAGGTTGTGGAATTTCCATCCTTGGAGATATTCAAAAACCATCTGGGCATGGTCCTGGGCACCTGGCTCTAGGTGGCCCTGCTTGAGCAGGGGGTTGGCCAGCTGACCTCCAGAGGTCCCTTCCAACCTCAGCCATGCTGTGATTCTGTGAATGTGTGCATCTCCAAGAGTGGAAGTTGATAACTGACTGTACATGACCACAAAACCAAATAGTCCAGATGCTGCAGTAACAGAATTCTTGAATAAATGGAGCATTCTGAAAAATAACTTCTATGGATCAATTTCAAGCTGACAGCTACAATAACCTGTGAAACAGAGACAGAATGTACATTATTTAAACCCCATAATTTAGACAAATGACCATCCTCAGCTGGACCTCAGGCTATTCAGGAAACGCAATCAAATTCATTTAATAATCCAAATATAATCCAAACATTCAGTTTGGAACTTTTGGTCCCATTTGCATAATTCTGTATGGTACTTTGACTCTACAGGTATCTCTGAAAATCTCTGAGAGTTTTATCAATTAGATCAATAGGATCGGATACAGAAACTTGAACCCAAAAGCAAACAGTGCAGAAATGCTTTATTTGGTACTGCATTTATCCTCACAAACCAAGAAGGCAACTCTACAGTAAGAACTCATATCATAAAAAGATTGTTATTCATTATTACAAAGTGTGTTTCAGAATGTTTTATATTGTATTATTGTCATTATATCCTATATAATTATATCCTATAATGAATTGTCATATACAATTAAAGCTCTGAATACTAAGCAGATTAGAAGGCTCAATTGTTTTAATGTATCTGTGAATTTAGTTGATGATTGAGTATGTCCCAAGATATTTTTAGACAGAATTCCATATCACAGAATTCCCCCAAATAAGGAAAGAAACATTTACTCACAGCATAAATATCATACAGTTCTGGTGCATTCAGGTCCCATTCATTGACATGAGATCCTATTTGTACTCCTGGAAATCCAAGTTCATTCACGCAGCGATGCATTTCCTTCACAGCCAGGTCTGGAGCTTGCATAGGTAACGTACCCAAGCCAATAAACCTCTTGGGGTACTTTTTTACTGTAGCAGCTAAGTCATTATTTAATATCTGGGCTAGATCTAAAGTATCCTGAGGTTTGGCCTGGCAAGATATTAAGCAGAATAGTACATTAAAATATAGTTCTCAAATGTTATCACCTTTTGAAGATATTGGATAAATGTCACAGCAAACAATTCAGAGGCAGGTTTTGAACCTAAAATTTACTTTACAGTTCTGAATGCCTGGAAACCAGTAGGGCTAAATTCTGCCTCATTTTAAAACCTATGGGTGCAGTTCTGCTTCTTGTCTTGAATATTTTATCAACTGTTGTTGCCTTTACTGCTCAGGATGCGTGTAATAAAGCCCGAGTTGCTGATGCACTTAAGTAGCTGGTCTTTTGTGTAAACCAGTCCTCTATTTTTGTTTATCCCAATGCAAAAACCTCAGCATATAATTTTAAAACATAGCAGTGAATATTTACTCTCCTATTATTGGAGCTGAAGAGATAAAAATAAGAAATGTGAGATGCTGGAGCATGAGAATTCTACAGAGAAAACTTGAGCAAACCTCTCTAACATTTAGAAGGAGATAACAGTCATAATTCTAATAAGGGAACTGCAATATCCATATAATCAGTTTAATGTTTTTCCCCCTAATACATACTTAATGGAAAATATTCCCATAAATACCAGAATAAAGTTTTAAAGATATGTCACCCAACAAGAAGTGCTGAAGATCAGTGGTACTACTTACATGTGGGCTTAACACAAAGATTTTTAATGTAGCATATCTGTTGACATATAACAACTCAACTTGTACACATAGCTGAATTTTAATATTCAAAGCATTCTAAGTCAATGAGTCCCATGCCACATTTCTAAGAAAGTGGGACAAGACCACAAATGCATTTTCTACTTCTTTTTTTCATGAGACAATACTGATTGATGTCTAACTTTCGTGGAATCTGTACATATATGTGTAACCTGCTAACCATGGATTCACACTGTGTAAATTCTCTGTTTCCAGCTCCCCCCATAAGGTCCTCAGAAGAAATTATTTTATCTCATTCTTTCTTACTGGGTGTACTGCAGAGTGGAGCTTTGCCAGGACACCCTGTTGGCTCTTCTGGTACCTGGACTGTATTTTTGTGTTTTGTTTTTCACAGCATAACAGTTCCCCATTTACTTCAGGGCTCTAGTGACTACTTCAATAACCCAATTTATAGGAGGGTGCATTATTTTTTAAGAAAATTGTAACATATGAATTAGAAAATACACTAGTAGGAACCTACCCAGTAGCTGAACATCACAGGGACTGTGGAAAGGACTTGGACTGTGACTCCTGAGTAAGAAAAAGCAGTTATTAATCTTGCCTTTTATTTTTTTTGTAAGATGTTAAAAATAAGAAAGATTTCGGTTTGAAAGGTAAAAAAGCTTTAATGGTAAGAAAGACTGATTTAACAGTGTTATGGATAGAATCTTTTTTTTGCTAATTGAGGATTGGGGTAATAAATTTTGTAGTGTATCAGTTTATTAGGATTGGAATATTTTTGCTAAGTAGAAGGAAAAATAACACTTTCATACTCATACTAGATTGTTTTGTGAAAATAAGTATTTTGATTTTAGAAGTATTTGGTATGCAAGTGTACAATTAATTAAAATAGCAATTTAATGTTACTCTCACTGTCCTGGTTTGAGGTAAAACAGAACCAATTTTGTTCAGTAACTTCACTTCTTAGCTGGGCCTCTTCTAACTACTGAAATTAACTGCATATTGTGCAGACAGTGTTCACTCTCTCCAAGTGGTAAGACCAATTGTTTATAGCTGATGCCCGGGCATGGGATGCAGAGAGGCTCCTGCTTACACTTATTGCTATAACACCCGAGGCAGACCAACTTTGTTATTTGCCCCATTGGAGGGTCGGAAGCGGAAAAGCATAGTGGGGTCCCACCTGCAGGGGGGAGCGGACAGGACAGGTGACCCAAAACTGACCAACGGGGTATTCCATCCAATCTGCCTCATGCTCAGTATAAAAGCTGAGGGATCAAAGGGTCATCTCTCTCTCGTCCTTCAATGGCTGACGTCTGAGGAGGGCTCTGTTCGTCTGCCTGTGATCCCAATCCTGAATGCAGATCCGGAATCCAGTTCCCATCCGTCACTGAGTCCAGCCTGGGACTGCCTCAGTGCCAGCCGGTGTCACATAAATGAATGTGACATTAAACCAAAAGAATACAGTATCTTAAGTTTACTTTGGGGTCACATTCATCATATATATTTAATAATTAAATATATAAATTATCTCAAAGATAAACAATGTTATGTTAACAATGGTTGTCAAACAACATGTTCCCCAAAACCCCTTGTGTTAGATTTCATTCATCCTTTGTCTGGACTACTGAGGTTGTAAGTATAAGAAATTCTGTCTGTTTTTAGAAATAACTTTCATGTTAGCAATAAAGAGAATTAAGTCTATGTTGTTTGGTTTCTGTTCAAACGCAACACTATAACATAACTTTGTGTATGACAGGTTACAGGAATGAACACAACAAACCTAGCAGATTAACAACAGAAGAAACAATAAACAATAATTAGGACTTCACTAAATAGTTACATGCAAAACTATTTTTTTTTTAATTTTATGTCTGATTGTAATATTTATGGACATATTTGGTCATGCTTTAAAAAATTTAACCTGGTTGTTAGTAATGAAACTTGTAATGCAAAAGATGGCAGAAAAAAATCTAAGAGAATTTCTTCTAAGACAGTGACCTTGACAAAGCGCTCAAATGTTTAACAAAATTATTTATTCTCCTTCTCAGTATTTTAAGTGGGAAAAACAGGGGAAACTGACTCTCTTTTACAAGATCTGATTAATATTATGTGCAGTGGCAATGGTTTGGGGTTAAGGATTATGTCCACAAAAATACACATATACCAAAGTGCAGCCTAAGTTGTAATATCCACCAATTCCTACTGGACACTTGATTAGTATGTTTGAGAACATTCACTGTGTTTTCCACAATAAGCATTGCATCTGGTTTCAATCCATTTTTACACTTCTGAACAAATTTAACATAAATGTTAAGGGTATATTTCCAAGCTGAACGTTCCTACACAGTAGCTTTAGGAAGAATCAGCACAGAAAACCCTCTACTTTATACCCTCTTCAGAGGGTTTTACAAAGGAGAAAGTAATAAGAAGAGGCAGTTAGGATTAACTGAAAGATTTTCTCCAACAAAATTGTAATGATTTATGTCACGGAACTGTGGTGTTAATTACCTTTACAGCTTGTTTTATTGAATTACCTTGATAGCTTGTTTTATTGAGTGGATCAAGACACAGGTTTGTATACCAAATAGACCTAGGACATATGATTATGAGAACTAGTTTAGTCTCTATGGTACATTAGCTACCATTTCTTATTACTGGCAAGACGTATCGGGCATTGCACAAACAAAGCCTTTCTGCAACCAAGCATAAATTATCTCTCTGAGTTAATAATATTCTTCATTGTATGGGTCTGTGTTTTGGATTTGTGCTGAAAACAGTGTGGATAACACAGGGATGTCTTCATTATTGCCAAGCAGTGCTTACACAGAGTTAAGGAGTTAAGGCCTTCTCTGCTCCTCACCCCACCCCACCAGCATGCAGGCTGAGGGTGCACAAGAAGTTGGGAGGGGACACAACAAGGACAGCTGACCCCAACTGACCAAAGGGATATCCCATACCATATGACGACATGCTCAGTATATAAAGCTGGGGGAAGAAGAAGGAAGGGGGGGGGACATTTGGAGTTATGGCATTTGTCTTCCCAAGCAACAATTATCTGTGATGGAACCCTGCTGTCCTGGGGATGGCTGAACACCTCCCTGCCCATGGGAAGCTGTGAATGAATTCCTTGTTTTGCTTTGCTTGTGCGTGCAGATTTTGCTTCACCCATTAAACTGTCTTTATCTCAACCCATGAGTTTTCTTACTTTTACCCTTCCAATTCTCTCCCCCATCCCACCAGAAAGGGGAGTGAGCAAGCAGCTGTGTGGTGCTTTGTTGCCAGTTGGGGCTACACCACTACATACCTTACAGCGACTGATAGTAGTTTTGTTCAGCTGGGAGACTCCTTGCATCTTTGTTCCGAAATTATGTCATGCTTGGAGGTTAAATTTTTGGATATAATCTATCTCAGTCTATGTTACAGAAAATGGTCTTTGAACTAAGTAGCTGCAGCTTTGTAAACCGAAAAGAGTAAATGTGACCCTCAGTCTTTATCATTAGAAGACCAGTAAGAATGAAAAACACTAAGACCTATCTTTTTACACTTAATTGGCTGATGCCTGTATCTCTGAAGTGCTGTAATAAAAGGGGACATTTTTATGGCACAAGTCACCAGATGGTGCTGTAACACACAGTTTTAGACTTTTTTTTTTTTTTTTTTTTTTTTTTAAACAAGTGAGCACTGGTTAGTTTGTGGAGAAATATTGTGGTGTTGGCTTTATAATGCATTTTCTTTTCTGGAGAGCTGTTGCAGAAATTTGGAAGAATTGTTCCTTGTTTTACCTTTGTCTACAGCAAATAGATGGGGCAGAATTGTTTTATAGAAACTTGTCATTAGTGTTGGGGGAAATATCTGAAAGGAAAGATGCACAAAGGCTATTTATGATCCACACTGTGGTTGAATGATGTGGAAATCCCCCAAATCCCTGAGCTAACTCAGGGAATGATTAGAGTCTAGTCAAGGCAGCATATTTCAGAGAGGTTCAAAGAGACATTCTAGCATTGCCATTAATAGTTTAATTGTTGGAGATTGAAATACTGGTCCTCCAGGGCGAAAATGAGTTAGTTAAAAATGGTCTAAGTTGTGTTTACATAAATTGCCCACCAGCCCTTGAGTTCCTAAATTGGCCTATGTTATGTGTTGCAGTAAACATCCATAAAGAGAATGACCCAAACTATCTCCTAATATGCTACCCCATGAGAGAAGGAAACAATCACCATAAAGATGCTACTTATAAAATACTCGCTCTTTGAAGGAATTCTGATGTTTATTCCTTACGAAAAGTTGGAGAAGATATTCAAGTTATTTCTACTGAGAAACTGATGTAGGAGATTATTCAGGCCTTAATCTTAAAAAAATAAATCATCTTTAGTAATATAATATTTCTTTCACACAAGTAATTTGGAATTACAGTGTTAATAAGAACTAACAAAAATCAGACAAAAAAAGATCAGACTAGAAGCTCCTTCTCCCATTCTCAGTCTCCCATCTTACAAACCTTATTTAGTGGCATGTAAGAAACTTGATGGAAAAGAAATTTGAAAATACGGCATCTGGGTAAGTTTCTTTCTAAATCATGAAAACTCT
Organism: Vanellus vanellus; assembly: GCF_965231255.1. NCBI lineage: Eukaryota > Metazoa > Chordata > Aves > Charadriiformes > Charadriidae > Vanellus > Vanellus vanellus. The sequence continues at coordinate 8,251,431 of NC_138910.1, forward strand.
TTTCTAAGAAAGTAATTGTACCACTTCTCCAGGCTCAGAGGACTCTAACAAAAATACAGAATGAAGTTGCAACATCTAAACAGGAAAAAATATTAGAAAAGCAAAGAAACATACAAAAAATCCTATGAGTAAACAAAATCTTTTTAACATTTGCAACAAAAATGGAACGGCTTGCTCTTTTACGTAAATCACTTTTCTACCTGGAATGCATGTTGCCTTTTCAAGGTCACAGTCATTCATCCTTATGTCAACTAGTTCCTTACTGTATTAACAATCCCACCAAAAACAGTGAGCCCATGTGGGGAATAAATTGCTACTGAAAATGAGGTAAATTATGGGAACATGTCCCATTTGAGTCTGAATATAACATATATCAATTTTCACTGACTTTCAACAGATTTAAACTACTGAATGCTAAACATTTTAATTTTTAAATTGTTATTGAGCACTTTCAGATGCACTAACAGAGATGCTGCTCTTACTCTAAATGAGATACAATGATTTCAATTCCTTTATGGAGGTACCTGATCGGTCCATCTCTTTAATCCGTACTTCTGGATCCCAGCAGTTCTCTTGAATAACTCTAAAAACCTTTCCATCCTTCATCATCTTTGCCTGTCCCTGTGAAATGACATTTTCATATATTATAAATGTGACAAAGTAGTACATGCTAATTTATAGTCACTTGAGTATACTGTGCTCCCTACAGAAATTCAGTAACAGAATTCTGTTCTTTTATTCAGTAGGTATTTTTAATCAAAGACTATTTTAAAATGGTCATTAATAAAACAGTCATTTAAAGTTCAGATTTAATTCTTCATAATAAAAAAAAAATCCCCTTTCTTTTGCGACGTCTATCATTCTACATTTGTTTGGAAAAGATATCAGGTACCTTAATCCAAGTTTATCCTCAAACCAAATTTTGACCTCAAAACAACGCTCTAATTACATCTGTGCTAAATTTTCCCCTTGGGTATGTGTGTGTTCTTTTAAAGTCAATAGCATCATGATGATTCCAGTAACTACAGAAATAATTTGCAACTCTGTTAATTTCAGTCCAGTTGTTTCATATCACCAGTGATACTGAGACAAAAGGAGATCTCTTATGTTCAGATTACATTTTCTCCTGGGGAAAAAAAGAATTATTGAAGAATTTGTATTTGGGAAAAAAAAAAAAAAAACAAGCAGAACAAAACCTAAATGCAGTATAAAACCATTACCTGAATTAGTGTAATATCTTCCCCATGTCATCAATTCCCAAACTTACAAACTTCAAAATATTAACAATGTCATGAAATCTAATACTTTTCCTTTAACTATGAACATGGAAACTTCCTTTTTAAGCTTAATTTTTGGTTGCTTTGTCAATAGTCCAAAGAGGTTGGGAAGGCACAGCATTGCCACATTAAGCAAAGTAAATTCTCTGTTACAGTTGTATGTATCCACGTGCTTCTATGGACTTGTAAAGACAGACAAAACAGTCTTTCTGTTGGCTTACGCTTGCACGAATTGATGAAATACAATTCACCAATACTTGCAAGGCTTGAGTATTTCTTGGTTGCTTGAAGCTACTATAGGGATAAATGGAAATGGGTGAAAGTCAGAAGATCCACATGATCCTGTGTATTTGGGATAGGTAAGTGCGGTCATGCAGCAGATGTATGGGACAGGGAACCCATTGCATCTGCAGTTGAAAATTGAAAATCACATAAGAAAACACAGCAGCTATTCCTTCACCTTCACTGTAAACAGAAGCTTAGCACAGGGAGTCTTCTGACCCTTCTGGAAAAGGAATTCTCTCACTCCAAAGGCCACTTTTCCTTCTCAAAATTTGTTTATTTAGGATCCTGCCTATTTTTCTAAATAAAAAACCTGTTAAATCAGAATATTCCCTACTAGTATGCTAAACCAGATATAACTAATAAAATTTCACTGCTTCTCACAGAGCTGGGTTTCTGTCCCCTCCTGAGAAGTCAGACTGTTCTTAACCTTGAATTTGTTATTAACTTCATACATCATTCACAAATATACTGCCCTAATGAATGTTTTAAAGCTCTCTTCAACAAATCTAACTGTGCTGCCTTGGCAAACTGTCAGGTTACTTGTTAGCTGTATCACAGGTTGTGAAAATTACTTGAAATATTAGTCAGTAATAACAACGTAGTCCTGATCCTCTGGTAAAATATTTCAGGTTCTTGTAAAATCGATTTTCCAACCTGACAGAAAGGTTTACTTTAGCTGTACAATCCAACACATCAAAAAATATCAGCGCATTGCTGCAGATTGCCTAATAACAGAAAAATATTTAGGGTGTCAGTAGAGAAAAAGACACAGTAGAACTGAGCATTGCATCACATACAAATAGATGATGTGGCCTTTATTGGATTACCACTGGAAGCATTTCTGTGAACATAGGTGACTTTTAATTCTCTCGTCATACACAGCTAAGGCATAGCAGCTGACCTGCTCATATATATTTTCTTCTGCTAATACTGAAAACAATGTTAGATAAATTTTAATTTTATTAGCAACTTTGACAGTGCTCATACCTAAATGCTGAGATAAATAGTTGTTCTCTGAATGCTGCAACAGTGTTTGCAATACAGGAAAGGTTTCTAATAAGCCATGTGCCATTCTCATTGAAGAATTAGTTGAACACTGCTATTTTCATTGGCATTAACCGACTCTTTGTGAACACACTGCAGGTCAAGGCTAAGCTCACATCAATGTATGCTAGCAACAACAAACTTGATTATGCAGGAAAGCAAAACAAGATCATTTGAATAGATTCATGCTCCTGTATGTAAGGATAGAAAGATCCGGTCCAGCAACACTGTGACTGGAAAATGAGTCATATTGCTATAGTCTCTAGACATTGCCACTAATCTGCACCTGATATTTTTAAAATGAGAAATTACTCAGACCCCTCAAGTGGGAAACAATTCTCAGAGTTTTTTGCAGTAGTAAGAATGAAACAAGGATCAGGAAAAAAAATTTCAGGTTCCAACACAACGGATGCAGTGCTGAAAATCTCATAAAAGACAAGAGATTTTTATTTGCAAGGTTATCACAAGTTCTATCATATATACTATAATTCTATTCTATTCTATTCTAATTCTATTCCATTCTATCCCATCCTAAACATTATCTGATACTTAAGGCTTTAATTAATTTATGTGGAAGTTAAGAGAGAAATTTTAAAGAATTAGAATCATAGAATCATAGAATTGTCTAGGTTGGAAGAGACCCTTGGGATCATCGAGTCCAACCATCTACCCTACTCTACAAAGTTCTCCCCTACACCATATCCCCCAACACCACATCTAAACGTCTCTTAAACACATCCAGGGATGGTGACTCAACCACCCCCCTGGGCAGTCTATTCCAATGCCCGACCACCCTTTCTGTGAAAAATTCTTTCCTAATGTTCAGTCTAAATCTACCCTGTTGGAGCTTGACGCCATTCCCTCTTGTTCTGTCATTAACTACCTGTGAGAACAGACCAGCACCAACCTCTCTACAGTGTCCTTTCAAATAGTTGTAGAGAGTGATGAGGTCTCCCCTCAGCCTCCTCCTCCTCCAAATAAACAGTCCCAGCTCCTTCAACCACTCTTCATATGATTTGTTTGCTAATTAAGTCCAGCAGGCTGATTTGGTTCAGCAAGCTACATTTAAAATTATCCCATCACTAAACTACTCAGTCACATCCCAAACTGCACTTCTTTAAAAATATATGTAACTATTTTCCTCCAGATTGACCCTGATGCTTCTTCACAGAATGATATGAAAAGCTTTTCCTTTTTTTTAATCTTAAGAGTTAACTTTCCCAGCTCCACATATCTGAACAGGATTTTATTTTGCCATGCACTTTTTTCATGCAACATTTTCAGACAGAAGTAGGTTAGACAGAATTCTCTGCAGAGTGTATAAGGCTATTATTGACTTGCCACAAAGTTCCTTTGCAAACTATTTTTAGCAAGGAATTTTAGCATCAGACCTGTATCAAACAGCTACGCTGCTAAAAATGTCTCCAACAATTCTCCCCTTCCTGCACCTACCACGTATCTCAGAAGCTGTGCCATCCACACTTGGGTTCAGCAGGTGGCTTGTTCTCTCCTCCTATGCCTGCTTAGACTCAGATCTGAAATTTCAGCATAATATTTGTTCCTCGTTCTCGGTCCCAACCTTCATATTCTGTGGTTCTTTTTCATAAAGGGTTGTTAGCCTTGCATGTTGTAGAATGACAACAGTGTGGATATCATTAGGTTGCAATAGACACTGTTGTATCCATTTTATCAGCTTATTTCAGTTCCTATATACATCTACTACTATACATACAATGACAAAGAAGTATGATTTTGCAAAGTGACAAGGGGATGAGGGAATGTGTAGTTCCAGTGAAATTAACAGGAACTGTATATTTAAAGACCTTGGTTACCTGAAAGATGCAAGTCTTGCTTCTCTAAAGATAATAAAAGTTGCATTTCTACAGAGAATGAATGAATTATCCATGTCACAAAAAGAAACAATGAGGAAGATTTGGTACTATTTTCTTTATACGGTTACCCCAAATAGGGAGAGGCACTGTCACCCTGAAAATGTTAAGTATTAAATCTATCAATTATCCCTCTAGTTTACAGTATAGAATTTCTATATTGAGATCACGTCTGAATTTCAGAAGCCTGAGACAGATTAACCCTTGTAAAACACTGTGCATGCAGCCTGCCAGTATATAACATAGCTGGTTTTAGCCACTTATTTGCACTCTTCACATGCTTTAAGTGGGTTATGTGCTGACACTCTTCGTTGAGTTATTCATGCTCTTAACAATTTGGATATAGTAAGCTGGAAAGCAAAAGATGCAAAATTCTTTCTGCTCTTATCTACCCAACCTCTGTTGTCTTCATATTTTTTCCTTAATTATCTGGCTAATACCTTCCATTACTTTTCTCCCTTCTATATCTGTACAACTCATAACATTCCTGTGGTAGGCATTACAGATGAAGTTTTTCAGCTTAGAACAAGTACATATGAAGTGAAGTGGAAAGTGAACTGAAGTCTTCCGAGACCTCTTTTTAATGCCATCTTTCTAATCTCCCTCCTTCCAGAGGCCAATGCCATTTGCACTGACAGGATCTCCAAAAGATTCCTAGGAGTGGGGAGCTGACAGATCACAGGAGGAAGTGACTTCCTGTGATGGCGTTTGAGATAGACAGGGATGTCTGGCCGCCAAAGTTATTATACCATAACAGACGTAACATCTTTAAAACTAGCTGGTACAGTTAACCTACATAGTAATGTACAAAGGGAATTACTCTGCCATATCAGCCTTACCTCTCTTAGGTCCTTGTGCCCTCCTGTAAAAAAAGCACTAATACTGGTGATTTTTTAATGCTCTTTTAAAAAGAAAAACTGCACCACGTCAGTCTTGCTTTTAGAAGTCTTACGTTGTTGTATCACTGTGAATGTTACTGAAATTACTGCCGATTTGCTCTACTCTGAGCGAGATCAGAATGAAGCCTTTAAGGAACCAGTTCTGTCCCCATCAGAGTAAATAGATGTACTCTGCTAACTTCAGTACCAGCAGGATGGATTCTGAATGCAGATGGACTGTTAGCATAGATTCATGACATCTGAAGACATGTTGTTTCAGTTGTCCTAATGTAGCTCAGAATTGCGTTTGTAAAGTTAATAGAGTGGACGAGAATAAAAAGGTGAAGTAAAATCAGATCCAATCTGCCTTTTACTTGCCAATAAACCTCAGGCTCCTACTTTTCTACATAACAGTCCCCAAACCTATGGATTTGGCTTATTGTTCTGCTACTTGTTCTCCTTGTCATGAAGTTACAGAAATTACTCTTTCCCTTTCACTCAGATGTGAAAATGTTTTCACATCTGAGTTCTTCAACTTTTATTAAAATGGCAGTTCCTTTTGGTTTTGCTTCTCATACAGACAACTGCATTTAACTTAAAAAACAAAAAAAGTACATGTAATCTCCTTTAGGTTGTCCTATCTTATTGAAAAGAATTCCTTAGAGCTATCCTTTCCAAGTGTTAAAATGAGATGATGATGAAAAATGGATACTGGTTCATACAAGAGAATGTGAGTTTCACCTCTCATGCAAAAAGTTCTAGTGACTTATATTAGGACTTAGAGTGATATTACTTCATAGAAGACAGACCTCTAGAGAAAACTGTATCAAAGACACAGCCAATCTTATTGCCACTTTGCTTTTTAATAGATTTACTCTGCATTTGTATTTGTATTCCTGATGACAACACAAGATCAGCTTATAGCACCAAACAGCCCAAACCTTGCAGTGATGATGCAGCTGTACCCATCCACCATATCCGTATCTCTGTGAAAGAAAGAAGAAAAAGCCCATGCAAGTTAGCACTCTACAGTAATAATAAAAATGTCAGTTCATACAATCCAGCAGCACCTTGTTCAGGGGAAACATGCATATGCTCAGCTTTAAGCCTACGAGTAGCCCCATTGCCTTCAGCAGAAGTGCTGAAGTTTAATGGGACTGGACTTGTTTGTAGATCACTTTTAGCTCAGTTCAACAACATTTTTAAGTAAGTCCTGCAACTGATTTCAAAGTGCTTAAAGTTGCTTACTATATTGACATTATAACTGGAATGATTTTAACACAGAAAAAATTAAATCAAGCATTTGGCAATATGAAAATTGAGCTGACAATTTTCCAATCTGTGATCAGTTAATCATTAGCACAAAGATGTATTGATTCCACTTTTCAGCTTCCATGATTCAGCAGCAGGACTGAAGGTCAGTCTCTTGTCTATTAATATTTAAACAGCCAAGAGAAGCTAAAAAGGAGAAGCTTAGATGCTCATTGATTCTGCCAGAGAGACTAAAAAATGTTTATGCAAAAAACCCCCAAAACGACAAAAGATGCTGATTTCTTTTATTTTCATAAATTACCAGATTAGAAATACATGAAATCTTGAAATATCATAATAGACTGAAAACAATGCTCAGAATTCCCATTTTTCTGTAAAGAAACATATCAAAGAAAACTGAGTAAAAGCAGGGATTTCTTTCACTGAATGTAAACAATTTGAATACAGTCCTGAATTTCCTGAGATAAAAAATCATTACTTAATGCCACTGTGAGCTTTCCTAAAGGGAGGTGTGCAAAGCCAAGCCTCCTGACTTCAGCCAACCAGAGATGCCAATGACTGAAGCTATGTATATGTTATTTAGCTATGCTTAGCTATGTAGCTATGTATATTTTATTTAAATTTTGAAATTTATAGGTTTATATATATAATATTTAAATTTAGGGAAAATTTTGTGAGTGACACCTAATGAGAACTTTAAGTTTTTACTAGCTGCATGCTAATTGCAATTGTAAGCTGTCTAACAGTAGTGAACGTAGCCTTGATGTATGTCCATGAACATCCAGGGATTCTTGGGGTGGTTTTACCTCTGCGAATTTACTGCCCTTTTAAAGTATATACAGACAAAAAAGTCTTTTAAAAATCATGTAAAATCAGAATGAAGGAATTTTATAGGTGTTTTTATAGGGATATTGCACAAACAGGGACAACAAAATCTGAAACAAGCAAGAGTAACCTGTGTTTTTAATCTAGATATGTAAACTCCTATCCATTTAAAACAGACAAAAAATAAACTTCTATCCGTTTAAAACAGACAAAAACAATTCTAAAAAATATGTCGTCTCACCTTCATTACCCAGTGTATGTGTGTTTGAGCAGCTCTTATAATTACAAATAGGAAGTTCAAGTAAATGTTTAAAAAGATCTTCCTCAGTAAACAAGGAAACAAACATGTTATGCATAACAATGTTATTTTTCACTACTAATCAAGAAATAATCCTATGTATGTTCTTAATGCCAGGTTTTCTCATTACTTTTTTCTAATATGCTGTTTGCACTTTCCAGCTGCTCACTGGCTAATATTGAACTGTTACTGGACTGTCATGCTTAAAATCAGAGAAACACAGAGCTAATACACATGAAACACTTACCTCAACCTCAAAATAATTAAGTGAAAGAAATGTAAAGTGTAAAACAAAGTTTCAGTTAGTGTGTCAGATGCCTAAGAGCATGGCTGAAATAATGGTATTCTTTTGTTGTTAGACAGGCACAATGAAACCAGGTGGTTCCATACTACTGTCAGACACAGGGAACGTTCATTCAAACTACAACCCACACAGAATTACAACAAGGAAAGAAGTACCGATGCAGGTCTTCTCTTTTCTACTCTGATTTTTTATCATGAATGAAAACATTAAAGAGTTACAAAAAATAGATATCCTGGAAATCTGAATGAAATTTTTAACTGTAAATAATTTTATATATATGTGTGTTTGTACTATAGATAAATATAGTTTTGTGTGATCTTTTTCAGTACTCTTTGTAGCATTGGAGATGTGATGCCTTATGAGTCAAAAAGTGACCAGACATCTCTATATTTTAAGTATTTAGGCAATAACTCTCAAACCTAATTCAGAATGAGATGACTACATGGCTTTTGATAGTCTGAAATAAGAAAAGGATTAGATTTATTACATGAAAACCTAAATGACACTTTCCATTCTCAAATATTTTACACAGGATCATGAAAATTATTACTGACAAGAATAAATTTATGTCATTGAACGATAATAATACCACGCAAAGATTCACAGTTAAGACAAGTTGACTTATAGCTTCAGTGTTCTGACAACTGAGATTTTGTATTTTTAGTACAATATGCTACTTCTTTCCAGTAACTGAAAAAATAACATGATCATCTTCATCAATTAGCCATACTTTGAGTGACCCCACTCCTATTAATGTTAATGTGTTTCATGCCTGTGGGTATAAGATGTGAATGAATTTTGTCCTAGGTAACATTAATCTTGTCTAATATTTGTATATTTCTCTTATTTAAAACAAAAGTGAATACCATTTGGGAACCCAACAACTCTGGTCTTATCAAGAAAGAGGAATTTGGTCCTCATCATTTCACAATTTTAGGTCTCACAAAAAACCAAGCAAAAATATAAGAATTGATGCAGACTAAATAAAGAGTGGGGAACAGAGCCAATCCCTTTTTTACTGGGACTCTTGCTTTGCAAAGTAATGCAACACAAATAACTTAAAGCTGAAAAAAAACACAAATTAGACAAAAAACTTAAGATATTTATAGCAGAACCCTTCATTCATTGTTCTCTCAAAAATTATATAGGTAGAAATGGTTGCTGATAACATAAGGCACTGAATATCTAAACTCTTATTACCTTTTTTAGGTCAGGCCATTCCTTAGGTAGAATGTGGCTATGAATATCAATTTTCATTTTTGAAGTATCAAAGAAGAAATATTCTTTCTATGAAAATGTTTTCTGTATAATTGCTACTGTCCTTCCTGTCCCTGGTTTAGCAGGTTATTAACTTTGGTGGCTGTTCAGATCCACCTGCTGTCCTATCAGGAGAGCTCGGTACAGTGGCCAACCAGGGAGCCTAAATCCCAGAGGAGTGGCCCTCTAAAAGAACAAAGGCTTCTAGCAGAAAGTCCCTGTTAATGCATAAACTACAGCTGACTGAGGGCAAAGGGAAGATGTATGTTTATATTGGCACTATGAAGGTATTTATTTAACACAGAATTTAAAATGGAAGATTGTTTACAGTTGAAAATAATTCAATAAAATTGAATCTGTATTAAACATGCTGACTTGAATTTCCTCCTTTCTCCCTCTTAGAGTCTGAAATAATTTGTAGAGAGCATATAACATACCCTTGGTAGATAGTCTTACCTCCTCATCTAGCCTCTTCTCCTTCCCTTGCGTTTTCTTTAGAGTTACATTAAAAAAATCACAGAAATATTGAATTGTAGGCAAATCTATGCTTTGCACTTTATTTCCCCCTTCTGATTATTGGTTCACTTAGGATATTTACCCATGCTATTGCATACTGGTGCTTAGAGCTTCTCAGGCTGGCTCCCAATCTGGCAGGAGAATGGCTTAGATTACCTTAGTAATTAATACTACTGAAGTTCACCAGCTAATATGGGAAACAGTTCCTGCATCCTAAGTTAAGCTTAACTGGAGCTAGCTCAGATTTTCTGTGAAACTACATCTCATGTTTTGCCCTTAACACGATTTAGTATTATGCTTCTTTCCTCAAGATACCCTTGCCTTTTATCTGTGCTGTATTTTTCTCTGTTATTTATTTCTTCTATAGTTTTATTTCAATGCATGCTGCTTACATGGTGCCTTCTTGCAAAAGCTGGTTAGCTATTTCTTGATTGTTTTTTTCTAGTGAAAAATGCTGTTTTTTTTTCAAAACTAAATGCTGTTGTGAATCTTGCAACTTGTAATCAAGCAACGTGAAAAACAAGTGGCCCATTTTGTTTCATCCTTTTTCTGACTTTGTTATTTTGTTTGGACTTGATTAAAAAAAAATGGACTCTTCTATTTCGCTGCTTGTTCACTCATTAAGCAAGTCTGCTTTTGATTTGTTAACCTTCTTAGATTAATTCTTCAAGTCAACTCCTTGTGACAGGGTTGGTTGTTTGATGGTGTGCTTCACTGCAATGTGGGATCACTGAAGACTGAATGTTCAAAAGAAATAGGAAGCAGCAACTTTGGGAGAGTATTCCCTAAATAAAGCAGGACAACCAATAATTCACTTTAACAGAACAAAACCATGAGACTGAAAATAGCAATTATTTCCATCTCAAAATCAAACCCAACCTCTTTATGACCAGGCTGCCAGGTTAAGCAGCAAATGCTCTCTTGCTCCCAAGTGTGACAGCTACATTATGTGATCTAGCACTATAGTGTTGGCCTGTTGGCAAGCAATGTTCCTGCATGTACAACAGCAGAGATAAAAAAGAAATATTGATTCAACTGTGGGAGCTCTGCGTTATGAATCTTATGAATCCATAGACATGAGGCAAAGAGTTAAGGTGAGTCTTTCAATAAAGAGATGTCTAGAAGACAATTCCCTATTTAAGCATAGAAAACAGAGGTATTAGTGAAGGAGGGAGGCAGAAAGAGATTTGTGTATCTGAATAGTCTGACACCTAGTTTTTTCTCTTAAGACACCATAGCTGCAGACTACCATGCAGAGATCATCAGCATTTCTTCAACACTGCACTTTCCTTTTCTCAGCTCTAAAAAAAGATGTAGTTGTTAGTTGCTCCCAAGACACAGCTTAGCTTGCAAACAGTGCAGTACTCCCACACTGCATTTCATTTAACAAAATACATCATCTGGAGACCACACCAGTCAAGGGCAAAATTTGCATCCATTTCACTTTGATCAAACGGACAGTAACACATCTGTCTATATCCGATATGATCCAATGGATCAGCAGCAGAAAGACAGTCAGTGCCTAGAAACAAAAGCATCTTCAGCTACCCAGGCACCCTACCTACTTTGAGTGTATGGGTTTGAAAAACAGGACACCATCACTGATGTTTTGGACAACCTGCCTGATAACAGCGAGAGACGTGCCTCATTCTCTGTGCTGAGTTTGTGTGCAATACAATGGTTTTTAGCATGGCCCTTGCCATCTTTCTCCAGCTGGTTCTGAATTTCTGGAGTGTGACACAGAGGTACAGGAATTGCCAACAGTAGCCAGGAAAACCTGCAGCTGTGTCAGATGTCCCTACACAGACAGAGGTGAGCTTAAATTCACTGCGCTATCTGTAAGGCAGGTCGTGACCACATGGAAACCCTCACATGCACAATGTCTGGGGCAGCAGAAAGTTATATTTTACCATTTGTGGGCCCATATAAGACCTGAACTGTACCCATTCTTGGGCTACCCACAAATAATTTACATCCTAGAGCATTTGGATGAGAACACAAAGCCTGTCGGAAAAAACCCCAAAACATCAGTCAATGAATATACTTGCTACATCTGCTAGAGAGGAGAACTAAAATGCATAGACTTCTTCCCAGCCAAAAGTAGCCTCCTCTATACATTAAGATGGCATGCCCCACCTGCCTTAGTACACTTACGCATGGTATATGTGGCTCTAAGATTGCATGCAATAAAATACACATTTATTATGGCCATTAGAAACCAACCTGCATTCTTGATTTTGATCAACTTCCCATATTTTTTAGGTGCACTACCTGATTTCTCTTTGTGTGGGTTTAGATTGGGAAATGTGATGAACAACTCCTCCAAGACAAATTAGCCAGAGACTATTCAGGCCAGGGCCGATTTCAGATATGCAGACACAAGTCTAGCAGAACCACAGGGGTTTATTTCGCTACAGGGACAAGCACTAAAGTGAAAGTGGTGTTAGATGTAGGACATTAAATGCTCTTTTCCAAAGCTATTTAGCTGCTTTTTTGAAACAATTACAGAACCTGAGATTTGGAGTCTTCAGGCTGGAAAGCGGGTGTCCGGTTGTGGCCTTTGTTTACCAGGGAGAAAGCATTTCCTCGTACCAGTGGGGAAACCATGACAGCACTCTTCAAAAGAGGGTGCATTAACAAACATTGTTAAACTCTGCAGACAGCTCTGCCACATACATGCTACAAAGGCAGCCCGTTTTCAAGTAGGATGAACAAAGAAACAAAGAGGCAAATTCAGGATGCCGATGTTGGAAAATGCTAAAATACTTGTGCTGGTTTTTCAAACCTTCAGTTTTGCATGTTCTTCTCTGGCACCTGCTCTTTAAATTGCACATCTGTTTGTGAACACTGGTGATTTTACACAAGGGCACAGCTCTGGAAAAACAACTGGAAAACTCTTTGTGCTCAGTAGCTAAGATGAAGTACTTAAAGAATATGTCCTTTTCCAAATGAAATAAATGTTGAGCAGTGCACTTATATTGGTTGCTTAGCAACAGGTTGTCCTTTGGCTGTGCTGGGGACTGCACTGGTCCTTTGAGACTGCCATTAAAGACCTGCTTGGAAATGTCACATTTGGAAAGGATGCAAAAGTCAGTAACTCTATTTTTTTTTGTGTGGTATCAAATAATTAAACCTCTCCTATTAAATTAGCCTAATCACAGAACTTAATCCTCTTCTGGGACTCCAGAGAACACAGACTTTAGTGGACGTGGTATGGTTTCTCTTCTACAGGGAATAATAACAATGGTTATGGTTTCCCTTCTAATGAGGAATAATGTTACGCAGTTTCCATGTAGCACTTTCTGTACATAGATCTCAAGTGCTTTACAGTGGATGCTATTTTGATAGGAAGACATCAGTATACCTAGCACAGCTACACCAGGAGGACATGTCCAGCTGCAGTTACACAACTAAATTCCTTAACGAATCTGTATCCCAGAGACCGGGTGGCATTATGATTCCCCATTCTTAAATGCCATGCACCAAACAGTCCAGTGTGACTGTGAACTCCTGATGGCTTGTGTAGCTAGCTGGATTGCAACGTCTGTGTTTCATTTAGACGCATTTACAGAATGCAATAGAAAAGGTACTCACATCTCCAATCTAGAGCCAACTAAATCAGCTCAAAATGGCAGCAGTGCAGGTGCATTCATCATTAAATACTGAAGACAAGTAGAGTAGATTTTTCATTTTGTTATTCAAAAGCCTTTGCAGAAACCAACAACTGGAAGAGCCTTTGTTTAGACAAACATCAGAGCTGATGCTGGTCTGTATCTGAGTCAGTTTAACCTTGCAGAGAAGTTGGGCTTTTTAGCTCAGATGTGATGCATCTCTGGTGCTTCCAACATCTAAGCTGTTAAATTTGTGTAGAGAAGCTTCATGGTTGTACAAGCTCGGGATGATGCTCACCAGGCAGTCTCTCTATTAGACCTGCCACAGCCACCACAGTTGTGTCACTAAAATTTATAGTGTAAAGGTGGCCAAGATTGCTGACGCCTTTGGCAGCACACTGCACTGCTTTGTGACTACTAGCCTAGCAAGAGTTCTGATGAATCACACTGTGGTGAAAGCAAACAACGTATCCAATGCCAAATTCCTGACCATTACTGTGTTCTCTGCTGTGTAAGTTAAGCCGTAATAAATCCTCATTTATTTTCAGGTTTCTAGAAAATATTACATTGTTGAAACTCAACTAGTATTCTAAATCAAAAGAAAAATACATGGCTATCTTTCAAATAATATAATTATTTTCTTAATACACTACAGTTGCAATTCCACAATTTGCAATTACCATGCATTTATCTTGCATAGAAATTTTGTATCAAAAATGATAATTAAATAGGTATTTTCCAAAATGTGAGTACAAGTAAAGTAGAATTTTAATTTTTTTCATGTGTAGACACAAACAAATAAAAAGACTCTATTTAAGCATACATTAGGCCAAGTGTCACTCTCGTGCAGTGGGAGCAACCAGACAGATACCAGTAGCATAAACGTGGGCCAGAAAGAACAGATGGAATAAAGCTTACAGATACCAATATTAAAAAGTCATAATTTTCAAGTTAATACCCTATGGTAACATCTGAGATTATTGCAATTATTTAGAAGGTTGGTGTCTAAAATAAATAAATAGTAACTGTTGCCAAATGTTATCTTAACAACTCTTTTCCCTGTGAGGTAGATACTCAAGTCCCCCCCCTTTCTCTCCTTGCAGAGGCCTCTCTGTCCCACTGTTTGGGGGTACCTGGATTTTGAGGATAAGAATGGACTTCTCAAAGCTTTTCCTGCTTTGGAGAGTAAGCCAAGGAACCAACACGTTCCGAGTATTTGTTGAAGGAGCTGAACAAATTCAAATTCCTATACCTACTTCTAGAACTCTGCAGAAGCATGCTTATGCCTCCTCTGTGCTACTAGGACTGGGCTAATGAAACAGACTTCCTTCCTGGGTCCTCAAGGTCTGCTTCCGCATGAAGTTTTATGTTCCATCATTTCTGAGTAGCTGTGAATCCCTGTCACCAAAGAGATCTGCAAGGGGTTAAGATGAAACCCTCGCTCACAGTAAATGTTGTGCAAGTGGTTAGCCACGGCTTTAGACTGATGATGCATTTAGTTATTTTCTGAGAGGCAGAAATATTGATATCTGTAGATTACAGCAGTGAGTGCCAAAGCAAAGACATTTCCAACTATGCAGATGTTTACGATGTAAATGTTTAGGGTTTAGTACTGCAGCTGCATTTGTTCATTCATCTGGAGGAGGGAGCTTGGCATAGGAATGACTCCAGAGGATTTCTGGAGCCTGCTTTCACTCGCTGAGTTCAGATGCAAACATTTTTCTGTCTTTCACATACATTAATTCCAAAATGGGATTTATGCCTCAACATTGTTTATTTTGAAATCCACAAGATATTAAAATTATGAACCAGAGTTCATACAGTTCAGATTATCACAGGAATTAAGAAAGATCCAAATATTGAAGCTTTCACTCATTCCACTTCTTCCACTGAAGTCATATCAGCAATCAAAGAAAACTTTTGGCCTAACAATTACTGCCTTCATGCAAACATCTCACAGAAAATGCTATCAGTTGGAAAAAACACTGGTTGTTGCTGAGGGACTATAAGGAGATAGTCACGATACTCATAGTCTCCCACTGGTGGTGCCCCTGAGTAAAGACTAGCACTATGGAGGATTACGTGATGGTTAGCATTACTTCAAGCAAATCTACTGCTGGAAGTACTGCTGTGTTGTCTGGTCACAAGCGAATTTACAGTTGAATCAGAAGGTGATGCTACAGGTCAGCCTACATTTCTGTAACACAGAAGAGGCCATACTGCTGTTCTACAGGCTCAGAACTGTTACTCAGTAAAGGTTTACAGAATTCCCTATTAGCATTTCATTGTATTAAGATAACTTAATGAGTACTGTTCAACATAAGAAAAGTATTACTAGGTAAAACAAGTTCCCTAGCAATTTGATTGAAAAGTGATAGCTAAACTGCAAAATTCTGACTAATAAGTGTTATCCAGACAGCAGAATTGGTACCTATTTTCTTTCCAAATTATCTGGTCATTTCTTAACTTTTCAGCTAAAGTGATAAATGCTCATATTTTGATATGTGAAGATATACAATGGGATTATGCATTTCAATCTGTTTTTGACTAACAAATCATTTAGAAATATGCAGTAAGACATGTATGTAACAGGTAAATAAGCATAGTTAGAACAACATACATGGTTGATGTGCTCACTTATTTCAAAGCCTAGCATGACCGTGTCTAGGACTTGAATTACTTTAGTAAACCAACCATGCCAAGCAACATAAGACTGTGTATTAATACACAGAACACCTCTAGAAATAATGCTTCAACTAAAGGTTAAGTTTTGCAAATGCTGGTTACTCTTACAAGTAACTATTATCCAAAAGCCAAATCTAACACTGACTAGAAAACTCAACTAATTTGGTGGGCTTACACCATGACTGAATTCAGTCAACCAGCTCTGATAATTTTCTTTTAGCCTGTGAGTTCCACAAGTGGAATAGAAAGAATATTACCTGTTGTATTTGCTTTTCTCCTTTAGAAGGCTACTCATTAATATTGTTACCATGGCTTTTAAGAAAGATTTTTTGTTTCCCCAGTAAGATACCTTCAATTTGCCTTTCCTGGGGATAGTTCCACTCTAAATGGAAACATGTGCTTTCATTCACGTTGACTAACAATGTTTAAATCGATGATTAATTTTATAACACAGTAGGACCACTGGAATTAGTATCACTACTAAATTAAGCAAATGCTAATTGCAGCATTCATAGAATCGTAGAATAGTTTGGGCTGGAAGGGACCTTTAAAGGTCATCTAGTCCAACCTCCCCTGCAATGAGCAGGGACATCTTCAACTACATCAGATTGCTCAGAGCCCCGTCCAGCCTGCCCTTGAATGTTTCTAGGGATGGGGCATCTACCACCTCTCTGGGAAAACTGTGCCAGTGTTTCACCACCCTCATTGTAAAAAATGTCTTCCTTATATCTAGTCTAAATCTTCCCTCTTTTAGTTTAAAACTATCGCCCCTTGTCCTATCGCAACAGGCTCTGCTAAAAAGTTTGTCCCCTTTAGGTACTGGAAGGCTGCTATAAGGTCTCCCCAGAACCTTCTCTTCTCCATGCTGAACAACCCCAACTCTCTCAGCCTGTCCTCATAGGAGAGGTGCTCCGGCCCTCTGATTGTTTTTGTGATCTCCTCTGGACCTGCTCCAACAGGTCCATGTCTTCCCTGTGTTGAGGGCTCCAAAGTTGGATGCAGTACTCCAGGTGGGGTCTCACCAGGGTGGAGTAGAGGGGCAGAATCAGCTCTCTCAACCTGCTGGCCATGCGGCTTTTGATGCAGCCCAGGATGCAATTGAGTATCTGAGTGTTCACCTCAGTCCTGCTTATACTTACAGGCAACAAGCTCTACTAACAATTATATGCACACAATGAGAGCACAGAAAGAATGGCTTCAAGATTGTTAGTCAAAGCACTGTGGAGTGAGTCCAGACCACTAACACAGAGACTCCTCTGAAGAGTCATTTTTGTTCCATATGCTCTATCAAGCATAAAAGCTCCACCAAGTTACAGTCTTAAAGTGTGTGTTTTCAAAAATGATTCAATACATTTATACTATGGTTACAGATAAAAAATCATGTTATCCATTTAAAAAAACAAACTTCTTTTCACTAAGAAGTCTTTAAAGTGCGCTTTGATTTACAATTTGTGTCATATAAAATCCAGACAAAAGACCCAATGCAACTGCTGATGTATGTAGAACTAACATTGAAACTTGAATTCTTTTCTCAACTATCTATACTTAGTTTTCCTCTTGGGAAAAGGCAGGTACTGTCTTTTTCTTTTTTAATTTCAACATTTGGAATTTAACAACAACCTCTCAGGATGAACAAACTTCTTCACAATTACTAAAAAAAGATCCATGACTTCCTGGCTCTGTTCAAGTGTGCTTTACTAGTTTGCTTGATTATTTTTTTTTATTTGCTGAAAAAGATTAAGAAATTTGCACTTTCTTGGTCACAGCTACAGCCAGGACTGTACTGAAGATACATCAAAACATCCATGTTCACTTCTGAGTGTGAAGGTCATAAACAAAGCTACTTCCTAAATAAGATGTATTTTCCTCTTCAGGAAATTGCCACTCATCTCAACCTAATATTTCATGTTAACTTTTTTATGATCTAAAAATATTGCAGGTGTTCTAGAAGTACTCTACTCATTAATCATTTTGAACCCAACAGAAAGCCCACTGAAGTCACCAGGAAATCCAGTCATTTCAGAAGAGATCTATCAAGCAATGGTTCAAAAAGTAGTTTTGAGCCACTGGAAAGACAGCCCAATTCAAACGAAGAATTACAGGTAAACTTTTCCCAGAGTTCAGTAATTAAATGCAAGAGCAGTTTGGAGTGCTGGTTTTGGATTATGTCTGATTGCCCATGTCAGTATGGTGCCTCAAAAAAGAGAATTGCATTATAAATCATAAATCTGTTAATAACGTTTGTGCAGCTCACTGTGAATACTACAGGTTGCAATTTGTAGCGTATTAAGTGAAGCACCAAACAGCAACTGCAATATACACATTAGAGCTCTTATTTCATATTGATTGAAGTGGATTTTGCCTGCAGTAAGTGACGCACGCTTGTACTGTCCGATTTTGTGGCTGACACTGCAATGTCAAAGTACAACTGGGTTGAACTGCTGCTAAGTAAGGTGGATTTGTAATGAATGTTTTACACATTCACATAATTCATTGTTTGGTGAATGAGTCTTTTAAAATTCCTTTGTCTCTAGTAATACAGCATTTTTAGGAACAGAAAGAATATACATGCTTCCAAATATCCATTTTTCAAACATGCTTGCTTGCCTCTGCTATATGTTCTTAAAAAAAAAGATATATTAAAATCTCCTGGGGGCTTGGAGCACTACCATTTGAATCATGATGTAAAATACACACTTCAAATACTAGGGTTTGTATGTTGATTTTCAGTAAATGCTCACCACTTACCAAATAATAAAGGAAGTCCCTGTCACTAACATTTTCATACGAAAATCTGGTAATTACTAATAAGATTCGATGCCATTTATGAAGCTCTCAAGTTTTGGATCCTAGTAATGCATTACGTGGGCTTATAAAAGCCAATAATACAATTAACAATAATTAATTTCTAATATTATCAACCAACCAAAACTTACATTCAATGTCTTCATCTCAAGTGACAAAAGGAAACCAGTTGCTCTAATTCAGTGGAACTATATGCTAGTCCATACTTGCAGTTTGTAGGCGCTTCAACAATGTAACTGAAATATAGTTAAAGGACTTCTTAAATTAGTCTGTTTTATGTGGTTCTCTGTAGTTCACTCAAAATCTCAGAATTTGTTTCATTCTCACCTGTATTACTATACTTTGTATGTACTGCCTCTTTCAGACACTCACCTACTGACTAGAGAGCTGGCCAGGAAAAGCAAAAGAGGGCTACCACAGTAAGCTGGACCCTCTGCTATGTTCCCAGGGGGATTTCATATTTAATTCTTTTGTTGGTTTGTGTTCCCCCCCCCCCAAACGTAAAAACAATGTACACTGCAAGTATATTTTTCCCTTTGGGAACCAGAAATAATAATGTTCAGACATCAATGTCTGGATGCCCATCGTTAGGTCCAGCAGAATCACGAGTTTATCAAGACCTGTGCTGCCAGGAATGAAACAGGATCCCCTACTGATCCAGCTGCCAAGTATTTGCTCCTGCCTTCTCTTTCCTTCACACTCTGGCTGTTGGTCACTGATGAGAAGTACAGATACTATTGCAGGATGCTACTGCAATTCCAAACATAATGCATCCCTTCTCCCTAGTAGATGGTGTCTCCCTCTGTTTATAGCAAAAATACTGGAAAAGAGCAAAGCCTCCAGGTAAACGCAAGATCTTCCAAGAGCAGAATGAGAGCCTGAATTGCTTGGAATACGTAAATAAATAAATACATACCTCAGCGTGACAGGAGGTGACAGACATTACCACCAGCATTAACTTGTGTTACAGTCTCCATCATACAGCAACGTACCTGTGAGCGGATTCTGGCCTCTGGAACATGAGCTGGGGGATTAAGACAGGAGAGATTAGTGTGGATGATGGATGCCTGCCCAAAATTTCCTGATGCCCACCCTACTGACCTAGGCCAAAAAGATTAATAGCATTGTTGATAGAAGGCATGTATCATGACATATTTTTTTATATCAGTGTTACAAAAGAGTTGAATCATCATATGCAAATACAAACCATAAACTCTTCTATGTCAAGGAATCATATGTTGCATTATGTACAGCCATGCACTGCATAGGACAATTAAAATTGTAGTTTATTAAAGCTCAGGGGGTAGCATAAGTAAAATAATAATAGAAAACACAAACAGTTTAACAGCCTGAATTTATGGCAATGTTTTTGATAAGTTTATACAAGTGGCATCAATATGTCCTCTTCACAAAAGCTCGATTCAGAAACAACCTTAAGCATAAGTTTAACTCCTTTTCTATTATGTGTTCAACCACTATGAGAATTTAAAAGACCAGTCTAATACTAAGCTAATATTTACGTGTTCTCTTGGCCTTGGATGCTTCTCCATTATTGGCCCAGGCTAACTGAACTGGTTCATCCAGCTTTTATTCTACACCCCGTCTTACAGTTAAACGTTATTATATTAGATTACCCTTTTCCAGCCTGGAGCCTCTTATATTCTGCACAAAGAATCAAGAAAAAAGCCAGCTCAGAATACGGAATGCAGTGAAGCATACTCTAGATAATACATATCTGATCAGCAATTTGATGAGCCCTCTTTTGTGAATACTATCTCTAGTTCTGGAAAACATGTTTGAAACAAAGGACCACCTCTCTCTTTTGCCCCAGAATACAGATTTAAAATTAATACCCATGTACCTACACACACTAGCAGGCATAAAATACTTAGCAAGCTTGGCATGAAAAATTTGGGCCTTCCTGTCACCATACTATTCTCCCTCCATGGTTCCTCTTTTCCTTCACCTGTGGCTTTGCTATCTGCCCCTGTTTAATTTCTTTCTTCTTCACCATCCAGATGACTAGTGCTGCTTCCTTGCTTCTCACATACCAAATCCTTGCCATTGCCTTCTTGCTGTCAGGATTGCTGATTTCTCCTTGTCTAGTCACTAAAAATCTCGGGATTAAAGCAAAAATCCCACTAGTCGGTTCTTTTGAACCTTGCTCCACATCAGATGGTATGTCACTGGTCAGGACCTTAAGTTCTAGAAAGCTTACTCTTGAGCACCATATAATTTTGTAAGGGATCACTAAGAGTTCCTTTCATCTGGGTGGACGAAACAACAGCATATCTATATTTAAACTTGCTGTGATAAATTATTCTGATAATCTACCCTGAATTAACTACTAAATAAAAAAAATGCTCATATGGGGCTCTTTATTGAAAAGTAATCTTCAGCACTGCAGCTTTACTTAGGATACTTCCTGTCACTTCAGTTGAAGCCATGTTGCCAGAAAGGAAGTAATTTGCATCACTGAAGTCACTCTTTAAACATTAAATGCAGAAAAGGTTGGAAGAGTTTTGTTCTAAAAGGCACACTGCACACAGGATCAGATATTGTTGCCATGGCGGACTTCCTTTATTGCTTTGAGTAAATCCATATTTGATGCATTAAGGATGGATTGGGTTACTGTTAGGTAGAAGTAGGTCAAGTGATTTTTTTAAGCCACAATTCTTTCACTCTTGGACAGAATAAGAGCAAGCACAATAGATCATTTCTTACTTTTTAAATCTTTAGCATGTGCAATTATAGTTAAGCTCATAAATTAACTTGCAGTTAAAGCATAATGCCATCTAGTGGAAAAATCAACAAGTAGAGATGCAATAAGTCTATCTAGCTATCCCATGCAATATGAATCTAATTAGTGTTGCAACCACTTGACGGTGTTAATACTGAAATTTAAAGCAAAAGAACAATAACTTAATTTTCAAAACCTCCATGAAAAAAGATCTTCCAAAGATATTTTATCCTCAAAGTTAATATACACAAAACAATCTCAGTGAACTTGTATTTATAATGAACAGACCTTGGAAGGCTCTTGATTTTCTTTCCTAATTTAATTTTATTTAGAGATTGAATTTTTGGGTCAACAGAATTACATACACTTTGAGCTGATAAAGGAGACAATTCTAAGAAGTTTACTCATACATCAGCCAGAACAACCTGTAATTCCGGAGAGTTTCAGAATTAATAATCTTCATCTTTATAACTATGAGGTCACTTTTCTAAGCCCATAGATAAAAACAGAAACAGTGAAAAAAAGAGCCTAAAAATCAAAGTTATATAAGAGAAAGGAAACAGGCTTGTCATAAAAATATTAGAATAGAATAAGGGGCCTAGAGAGACTGTCTGTATCAGATAAGTAATATACTCCCTTAATAGCCCTTCTAAAATCCACAGGAAAGGAACAATCCAAGAAGAGTAAGTCATCAGAATTTCATCCTTCATAAAAACATAGCACTTGCCCTTTATTGGTGAATTAACCTGCTCTTAGGCCTGAACCAGCACTGCCTCTAAACCTCTGCACATTGTGTATCAACCTATTTTTATATGACTTAATTTATCATTTACTAGGTAAAACCTTACAGTTACATACCCCCTGATGTTTATATTGGTTGAATCATACAAGTGTGGACCTGAAGGACCCTACGGAGATCATTTAGTTCAACTCTTCTCTGAGAAGGACTATAAGCAGCACTATACCAGGTCAGCTGTGATTACCTGTGGCTTTTTTGCTAGCTGAATTTAGAAATCCTCCAAGGAGAAAGATTCCACCACTTCTCTCAGTAACCTTATCTAGTGCTGCACTAACATCATAGTGAAGATTATTTTCCTAATGTCATATCTGAACCTCTCAAGACACAATTTGTGACCACTGGCTCTGACTATCCATTCTTATGATGCTGCTTATTTCCCCTCCTCAGTTTTGAAAGGGGAAGAAAACCAAGCAACTCTATTACCAAGCAACTCTATTGAAGAAGTTAAACAGATTTTGGACAGAAGATAATGGAAAAAAATGTATCTTATGGGCATGAACTTGCATGAACATGTGTGTCCAAATTCTCAGTCTCCATGCAAAGCTCAAATAAATGAGCCAAGACAGTGCTAATGCATAGCAAAGTTGGAGAAGTGTAAGTTAAGAGCCAAGAAGCAAAAAGCCAGATCTATTTTATAACTAAATAACAACTATACTCAAGCACTAGTAACCTCTGACAAGTATTGCCTGATGCAAGAAGTGCTTTCGGCTGCTACAGGAGCAGAAACTGAGCTCCTCTTGTACACAAAATGTAAGGTGGATCTGTAAGAATATTTTAGGGCTGGAACTAACAGAGTGAGGCCTTTATCTTCTTCACATGTGCTATAATATTAGCCCACTTGTTAAAAACCCAGCTAATTAAAAAACACATCACCTTACCCCCTTGCATCTTTATCTTACCTTCATCTGAACAGCTGCTGACATGGATGGCATGGAGTACAGATGTAGACAAGACACAGACACTCTACTAAGTAAATTCTAAACATGGACTACCAAAACCCATAACTGAGCTCCACCATCAGCTGCATCAGTTCTAGCAGTTCAAATCATCAACTGATAACAACCACCATGAGCGATGTAGAAAATCACACATCCGCATGCAGTGCCAGGCAGAACTGTCAAGCCTCATACACTGAGCGTGGAGCCCAGGGAAATGCACCCCTGAGCAGTACTGTCCTATAGCCAAGTCTGTATTTCCTGTACTTAGAGCATACTGACACGGTTAACTGCCCGTTTGGGAGCCCCACCTACTAAATTCAGCTTGCCAGCACAATCTACGATTCACCGAGCAGCAGGGCAAGATATAGTACTGGTAAATAGCATTATTAAGACAGCAACTAAATGTTTCTTTGTAAGCAATGAGTTGAGTCTCGAATGAAGGATTACATTTGTAGAACTTACTGAAGTGAAACTGCGGTGATTCTAGGAACTGAAATAAAAAAAAAAAGTTCAGTGCCCTTGCTTTTTTTTTTTCCCCTTCTGCTTGCTGACCACTGCAGAATTTCAAACTTTATAGAAGAAAGTATTTTCCTTGTGACACAAAAAAAATCCTATCTGACTGAAATATGGCTCATAGTTGATGCAACCTGAAAAGTCATTTTATGTTGCATGTCCTGCTAACAAATTATACACCAAGATCCTAAATATGACAAAAAACAGACATATGAAATGAAGACACTTTGGTACAAAGTTAAGACAAAGTCTAGAGATAGTTTTTTTAATTAAACAAATGGGCGAAAAAAGCAGGGACCTTTGGAGACACAAACCTTTCCTGAAGTCATGAAGACTGTACACCTAACTACATTTTCTGAGCGTATTAGTTGGAAATGAATTACACCAGTTGGTTTAATAAAACTTATTATATCTTTTTACAGATCTTGCTGCAGCTTGCCTAAATTTATAACTACAACTATACCTAATTTGTATAGTCCAGTGACAGCTGTGATAGTCAATGGATAAGGTAAAATGAATCCAAGTATATAAACTTTGTCAGTAAAATAAAACCTCTTAAAATACTCAATTTATAATAAAAGGATGTAAAAATTAAGTGAAACTTCTGTGGCTATTGAAGCATCCCTGCACCTCGATACTGAAAATATGTGTAGTCTTGATGGTGGAGAGGAAGCTGTTTGCATTACTATATGACTACCTGTCCCTTGATTACTTTTAGGCACCATCAATGCCTTTACAGAAAATATAAGAGAGGCAGAAATTGAATTTTATCCTAATCTGATTAAATTGCATGACTGACATCTCCTTCTTCCTTTTTGGTTACAGGACAATTTTATTGCAGCAGAGGTTCAAAATGTCACTGACGTTTCAAACTCCAAACTTCAACTGCCTTTAAATTTGGGTTTTACTGGTTGCTTAAGAAGACATTCATAGGTGAAGTGTGTTTAACACTCTTCATTCTACAGAGAAAAGTGCTGCCTCAATTTCCTAAAGATGCTCCTCTTCCTCATAAAATTAGCAAATGCTAATAACTGTGTGCAACTCTGTATCTCTGCTAAATGTAATATAAATGTTTTAGTAGGCTTATTAACCAACTACCATATCCATCTTATATAAATCCAGATCAAACAGTATTCACTATGGATAGATAAATGTCAATATTCACAGCATATTTCATCACAGTAGGTCAAATAGAGATCCATTGCTTTTGCTGGTGCTGCACGTGCAGAAAGGCTTGGCTGCAATAGAGTATAAAGTTTTGGGTTTGAATTCCACAAAAAATAGCTCCCATTTCTTCTTACAAGAAGAATGCCGTGAATTATAGGATTCACTCTCTTAAAATTACAAAAGGGATTGTCACTGCCTCCTATTTTTCCCATTGCCAACTGAAATTTTTACCTAAGAGGATGAGAAACAATGAATATATCCTGAGAATACAGGACACAGAAACCTATTAAAACTGCTCTATATGTTGTTCACATTATTTTTGCCTAACCCATTATCTTTGCCTCTTCCAAAAATTACCTGAAGCATGTCGTGATTTTACCTACAGCATCTCCTTTTACAATGAAGTATTCAAACTCAAATTGCATGACAGGACCCAGGAAACTAATTCTACTTCCTCCAGAAAAAAAAAAGCAGAAAAATACCCAACTAAACAAAAAACATTAAGTGGGCAACAGATTCCATTAGGTACTTGGGAATTTGATGTCCATCAAAACCTAGAAGAGTTAAATGATTTATAGAGTCAAACAGCTGCTTAAGCAGATGTAAAAAAAAGCCCAAAACTGGCACACAATGGAACGTGTATAGTTTCCTAGTTATGAAGAACATGTTTTTCAAAATATTCATTTTGGCTGTGGCTATCATTCTTTTTTCAAGCCCCTTGTATAATCATCCTAGCTAAATACTCAAGTGGAAATGTGCAGAACCCTAGTTACAAATCACTTGGCATAAGAAAAGGGTAAGATATTCTTTTTCAACTCACTAAACAATGTGGATTAGCTATTCAAGACAATACATAAATATTTTCTTATCATACAGTTTATCAAACAACTCACAGAAAAAGTGAGCTGTGGAGTACTTACTTACCAGTACATTAGAAGCAATATAAATATTATTGCCATAGATTAGTAGAAAGGTCATTCCCTCAAATACTTGTGCATGGTCTTTTGCTAAAAATATAAAAATACAGCAAGATTAAAAAAAAAAAAATTACTTGTTTGCTGGTGACAGTAATTGCCAAGTAATAAGATATTAATCTAAATCACAAATTAGAGTTTAAAGTACCAGAAGAGAAAATAGATGTGAGTTGGGAGCTATTCCCCATAAAACCTATTACATCTCTCTTCTGACACAGGCAAATCCCATAAATAAATGCAATTAGTTTCTTTACTCATTAAATCCTGACCTTCAAGGTAGGGATTAGGACTCTTACCTTTTTTTAATGCATAAGGTTACATTTATAAACTATAAATAATTCATAACTGCATTGAGTCTAATCTGACTAGGAAACAAACGTATGTCTGCCTTGCATACACCCTTCATAACAAAACTTAGGTCTGACGTGGTGGGAAAAGGCCTTGGTGGACAGGCACATCAGGAAGAATGAGCACTGGCTTGGCAACAGGAAAAGTGACCCAATCTGCATATAAAAAAAAGAATGTTTTGTGATTTCTGTAGTTTACTTCATCTTATCATCATTAATCATATAAACTTAATGGAAAATTGTGTATAATTTGTGCAAAGATATGGGAGAAAACACGAAGTTATGCAAATATATTGGAGGTGTCTAGTCATTAAGAAGTATTTGGATAGGAATTATTATCAAGTAATTTTAAGTCATTGGATAAGCTAATTACAAAATTATATTGACTTTTGCTTCCTAGGAATTTCCTAGCTTTTTTTCTTTTCTTTGATGCTTATACTCATGTCATCTATTAGGCTATGGTTAGAGTCTCACTGGAAGAAGAAAGATCCTTCCACATAGCATGGGAAGAGAGCATGGGAGGCAGAAAAAGAAAAGAAAAAAAAGAGGAAGATTACTATTTCTGTAACAGGCTGCTACCTCTTTAAAATTCAATTAATTTTCCCTTCAATTCCTCTTCAATACTTGTGAATGTTACCAATGAAATAAAACCACTGTCAAATAAGTCAGTTTTACTCAGTTACATAAAAACTGGAAACAAAACATCTTCAGCGATATAAAGAAATAACATTGTGTGGAATAGAGGTGTGT
This sequence comes from Vanellus vanellus, assembly GCF_965231255.1. Classification (NCBI taxonomy): domain Eukaryota; kingdom Metazoa; phylum Chordata; class Aves; order Charadriiformes; family Charadriidae; genus Vanellus; species Vanellus vanellus. The sequence goes on from NC_138910.1 coordinate 8,278,605, forward strand.
AGTCTTGCATGACTGCATGTATCTCTGAACAAAACAGTAAGTTTAGTTTTTGTGGCAAACGTTTGGTTTCCCACATTTACATAGCAATTTTAACTCAAATTAAAAACAGATTTTTAAATAGTTTTAAGATGGAAAATGCTCACTGTGAAGAATCTTTTTCAAGATCTTCTGCTCGCTTTAAGATGACATGTTTGGCTTTCTGTGTTTTTATTCCTCCTTTGTTGCCACAATGGAATTTATCAAGGCTTGTGGCTCTTGCTACCTTTGGCATTTTTTGCAAACATGATCCTGCAACAACATCATATAGAGGCAGAGTAGGTGCTTATGTGAGGTGTCATCAATTACTTACCAAGGTCATCGCATGCTGTATTTTGTGAGAATCATATTATAGGCACTCTTTCATAGCCTGAAGGAAAATATATTGAATTATCATATTCTTTTTTCAAAATAATATTCTGATTATTTTTGATCTAAGTTAATATTCAGTCTAAAAATGCCAAGAAGAGAGATGATTTCAATTTAAAGTCTATTTAACCCAGTGCAAGAGAAAACAGTAAATTACCTACATACATCAGATAATAATTTAAGCATGCCCTGCTGTTTAAAAATTAATGTAGCATTGTTGTACTACCATCATCATTATTGTTTTGTTTTAAATTAAAAAAAAAAAACCACCACAGGGTGACAAATACTAGGCTGAGAGGTATCTAGACCAAGCTAAAAGAACCTAGCGTAGAATTTCTCATCCTGTTGACCACTGAACATGCTACGGGACTATAGATGATCCATGAAACAACAGCAAAATACGAACCTGCCTCTGCCTATGTGCCATCAAATAAGCTGGCAAACAAAAAAAAAGTTTAAAAACATCCTATAAAATGTACAAAATGTAGCCTAATTTGTATGTGTTTGTGAAAGGAAACTATGGTAGCCAATATTGCACAAAATGGTCAAAGGACTATTAATAAAAAAGATCAGGTTCATGAAAAAAGCCTGTGAAATACAGAATCTAGAGGTTTTCATCACTAAAGAGACTTATTTAATCTATTCATTTAGCAGAGGACGTGTCTAAATGATAATGACCTGAAGTATCTTACCATCTTATCTACACAACAGGCACAAAATGGTAGCTGTAATGCAAACTATCAGAACATTTAAACAGAATAAATGCTTACTCAAAGGTGTTGCCTTTAGGAATATCAGGAAAAATCGGTCTTAGAATTTGGTCCTAGAGGAGTAGCACTGAAGATTATCTATAGTGATGACCTTTACAGGACTGATGTCTGCCTGTCCATTTAGAATTGGATTGGTACTTGGTTTTGTTTCAGATGGGTCTCCTGTAAAACTTAATGGGGATGCCATTACCTCCTGCTGTAGTTCCATGAAAGGCATACTGATGAAATTAAGAAGTGAGCATTTTCTTTTGAATGTCAGGCATGAGACATCTAATAGACCAAACTAATAAACCATCCTGGCTTACGCTAGCACTCCCTAATACTGCAATACAACACCAGTGACAAATACAGTATTTTGTTGCCAGAAAAAGGCAGTTTTGTGTTTTGTATGTGTATGAAACCCTGCAAACAAAATGGTGAATGGCGACAGTATCATTATCTCGCTCTTGTGCCTTTAAAAATACTAAAAAATAATCACTGGGCCAGCTTACCAACTCTTTCCAAATATGCAAAAGTGCTCTTAATTTAAGTGCTGCACTTAAGATAATGGTCAATATGGAACATTGACTAGTTAACATCAATGAAATCAAGCAAACTTCCTTCTCAGAAGCCTCTGAATGCACCACGGTGTTCTGCTAATTCAGGTGAAAACATTCCAGTCAGTAGTACTAAAAAGGAACGGAAACACAGGGAGTCCAGAATCAATGCAGCTCTTTCAGAATGACATAAGAACATACAATACTAACATATCCAAACTTGCTTACAATCAAAACAGACTTATTTCAACTCCACATAGACTGAAGAGGAATAACAAATGTTCTGCATTCATATAGTGACCACTGACCAGAAACTGTTTTGCCATTGTCACCCATTGGTTCTACTTTGACTCTACATGACACAATAGCACTGCATTCTTTCTGCCTTTTTGCACCATGCTACTCTGTCATCCCGTAATGGGTGCTGATGGTAGTATGGGAATAATGTTTCAGTGAAACAAAGGGACTGTAACTTAGGAAAACAGGCCGACCTACTGGCAAGAGATTGCTTATTCCCTCAGGGAAATGACTACCTTGGAAAAGAATAAAATGATGGACCTAATACAATTTTTGTCAGATATAATTGAAGTTCTTTCTCTGACGTTGCTGAGAGTTAGGGTGGGCCCAGAGGAAGAATCTCAAATCTGACTGATATTTTTCATTTATTCAATAGAAAGAAGAAGGAAGGGCAGAAAAAAATAGAGAAAAGAACCACCACAAACAACCACAACAAAACCAGACCACAAACAATCCAGATGAAGTTCCAGAGAAGTTCTCTTCGTTGTTGCTGGTTGCTGTGATGCGAGAGACCTCCATCTTGTCTGGTATCACCTTTCTCTGGAAGTCAAATATTATGGAAATGAAAGGCAGTTCCAGCTGGGAACAAAGTTCTGCAAGTGTGTATTAATCTTGCAGCAGCTATAGAATATGGGATGGCATCAGTCTACTTAGATGAATCAAGGGATGGCGTCAATCTACTTAGATTGAATCTTTTTTTTTAAATTGATTTTGGCTTCTCCTTATTCATGTCCAACAAAGGGAGGTTTGAGGGGCCAAGAAATAAAATCATATATAATAATATAACTGCCAGGGTCAGGCCTTTTTCTCTTCATTGACTGCCTACAGGCTTCCTACACAAGAAGTCCAACAGGGATAGAAAATAGGATCCACATCTTTAAAACCCTAGTCCTATGCATTTATCCAATGGGATATATCTTGTGTGAAAGACATATCATGAGAAGAAAGAGGCAATGCTGGAAAGCAGCTTCCAGCTGCTATGATATGGCAGTCTTTCTGCTTCTTAGTAGCTAGTTTATATAAATAATGGTCTGATCTGAAAGGATCTTCATTGTGGATCTGCTTCATGGTTTGTATTTGTGTTTGCTAAATGCAGAGTATATCCCTTCTCACATGAGGGCATGTTAGAAAGCACTGAAGAGAGTAATTTAAAAGAAACTATAATACTCTTTGCAAGCCTCATATTCTTTGCTATAGCCTGAACGCTATAGCATTTATACAAATAGTGACAGCTGCAGCCCCTGCCAGACAGAGTTTTATGTCAGAACAGCAATTGAGAACAACCAAAAAAAAAGGAATGTATTAAGGTTTAAAACTTGTGGTTTGGTGTTCCTTGTTCCTGTTTTCCCCCAAATCATTTGGAAACATGCCCCTTCCACCTCCTTTTAAAGAAATGGAATTAGGAATCTCCAGGCACTTCCCTCTTGGGTTAATTTCTGGAAGTTGTTAAGAATACCAAAATAGCTTAGAGAAACTTACACAAAGGAGGTAGTGTCCAATGAGAGTCACTAGTCAATTTTTCATTTATGCAAGGAATAAGAAAGTTCCTACTGGAATGGATCAGATATGGACCTATCTCCCTACAAGAGGAGTAGGGAGCGTTATGTCCGTTGCAGCAATTTAAGGGACTCTTCACGGCTTGTATTGGATGTACTCTGCACAAGAAAGCAACTCCCCAAACTGACTCACCAAAGGTTTCTGTACCCCTGCCAGGTCCTGAAAAGTGAGGCCCCAGTCCCTTGCCTCTGACCAGGTTACAAAACTCGTTCTACTCATTTAAGGATTTTCTCTTTACAAACACATTTTAAGTGATAGAGAGACATGACAATCTATTATTTATGGCAAGTAACAAAAGGTAAGTATTTTGAACTTTTCATTCATCTATCACATGCATAGACATACAGATCTTCTTTCGTATTTCACAGGTTCAAGATCACCGGAGCTTAATAAACAGCCCATAAAGAAAATAACCATATTTGTTTTACGGAGTTACTAGTTTCCAACCCCTCCCAATTCAGCCTCAACCCCCAAAATAACACTTCCCTCTAAAGAACTCACTTGTGTTAGCTTATGCACATGAGAACCTCTTTTACATTAACATCAAATAAGCACTTTGCAATTTAGTATTCATTACATGAGGGGAAAAAAAATACTTTGGGCATTGCTTATATTCAGATTAATGCTGATCCAACTACAAGAGTGAGAGCTCTGGGATCACAAAGCAGGCTAGGATAGCTAAAAGTGAAGACGAAATTTAGGCAAGAGGCACAAAGACTTCAGAAAATTTCATATAGTAGGTATGGTAGACTATACACAAAGAAATCGTAAGATTTGTAAAAAGCAAACACCAGTCCCTTACACCTCAACAGTCATCTCCATTCCACAAGGCTGCCAGAATGCCAGTTAGTTTCTAATACAATATTTTATGTCACTTACCTTAACATTTACTTATATTTACTTTTTCAAATAATTAATGCTTTAAAATACAGCTGAAAAGATTTTGAAGATCAGCACACTGCATTAAGAGGCATTGTTTAAAATTAAGACTCTAATAGTAATGTTTGACCAACCATTTCCAAATAGGTATTACTAAACTACGGCAAAACTTTTTTTAAGGCTGACATCAGCAAGATTCTGACAGCTTATAAAATCATGTTCCTATACTAACATACACACTAATTTCCTGCTGGCCTTTCTATACTCCCCAAATTTGCTAATTTGTCAAAAGTGAAAGGCAATCTGATCTTCACATAACTTCAGTGGGGATAATATCCATGCATGTCAGCTGAGGACCTAGGCTGCAATGTCTAATTGTCTTCTGATATTTTCCTAGACTCAAGTCGAAACACAATGGGGTTTCAAAATTTATCTGTATGCTAGTGAGCATGCAACTGGGAGACTGTGCTCGCACAGAAAACGCTTTTGTTTATTTGCACCTCTCTAGCCAGTCATTAGAAACCAGCAGAGAAGAAGAAAACAGCTTTAGCACAGACCTATGAGTAAAATTTCCCCCCCCCTTTTTTTTTTTTAACATTTCTGTTCTAAGGTTTTCAGTGTTTTCTGCAGCCTAGGAGTGGCAGGTGAGCGAACCAACAACAGCCCTGAACACCAGCAAGTCTCCAGCTCTAAGCCCATGCTTCAGCACCCCGCTGCTGTATGTTCTGGGCCAGTTTTTAGGCTAATATTGGTCAAACCAACTGTCAGTGTGAGGAAACCTCAGCGCTGGGGGGGTCTGGGAGGTGCGTACGCGTGGCGATTTGCTTCTGATCCCGAAAAGGGGCTACGGTGGATGGAGAACGGGCAAATCCCCCAGCAAAGGGGAGCGCTGAGTTTCACCTGTGTGAGGGGAGGGGAGGTGAGGTGAGGTAGACAGGGCCTTGCACGGCAGGGCCATCGCCCACATCCCTCGGGCACTGCCGCGCAAGGGCCCCGAGTTACCGGGCAACTCTTCCCCCGAGGGAGCCGGTAGCGGGAGGAGGAAGGCAGAACCCGCCATGGCGAGGGGAAGCTGACAGGCCGGCCCCGGGGACGTACCTTAACCCCAAGGTCCTGCCGCACCTTTCGCAGGTTGCCTGCGGGCTCTCGAGGGCGACTCACCAGAGCCCTTCCCGCCACCTCTCCTGCCCCCGCAGTCCCCTCACACGCCGCTCCGCACGGGGGCGAGCTGCCGCCCGGCCCCGGCTGCCGCTGCCGCCCCCGCCCCGCCGCCGAGCCGGGCGCCGCTCCCGCCGCCTGAGGTGCTCCCCGGGGCGGGGAGGGGAAGGGCCGCGCGGGGAGGCGGCACCGCTCTCCCACCTGCTCCCCCCCCCCTCCCCGCCGGCGGCGAGGTTAGTGATGAGGCGGCCGCGGGGAGCGGCTGGCGGGGAGCAGCCGGAGGAGTTTGTTTGCTGCCTGTCCCCGTCTCCCTGATGCTCTGAGCCGGAGTCTCCTCCTTCTCCCCGGGCTCGCACCCGGGCTGGATGCTCCGCTCGCTCCTCGCTTCGCTACCACAGTCGCCAACCGCTTCCCGCCGCCCCGCAGGACATGGAGCCGTCCGCTGCCCCCCTGGACACCACTCCGAACCCCGCCATCGTGCAGCCCCCCGGGGCCAGCCCGCCGGTGCCACCCCGGGAGCAGCAGCAGGAGCAGCTGCGGATCGGGGAGAGCGGGCAGTTCAGCGAGGGGCTGGAAGACAGAGGTGAGCATCCCGCCTTCCTGCACGCTGCCCTCCTCTGTGGCATGCCCCATCGCCTCCCCTCCGTCCCAAGACGCCTGACACCCACCCCCGACAGCTTTTCCGACACCCTCCCTGCGACCACCCGCACGCCTCGCCCTCCCGGACCCGCGCCCTCCTCCTCATTCCGCCACAGCAGCCCTTCCCGCCCCCGCTTCTTCAGCCCCTGGCAGCCCTACACCGGCTCCTGCCCTCCTAACTGACCCCACCAGCCACCCTCTGCCCGCAGCCGCCTGCCGCGCTTCTCAGCGCCCCAGTCTCCTCCGGACCCCCCTGCCCTTCCCTCGCCCACAACCCCCGGCCTCCCGCAGCGTGAGGGCCTGCAGGCCCCACTCCCGCCCTGCTGCCGCCTCAGCGCCCCCCGCCGCCGCCTCCCCTCAGCCCGCCGCGGGCACTCGCTTAATGTCCCCCCCCCCTCCCGTCCGCGCCGCCCTCGAAGCTTTTGCCCCTTTTAGTCCTCGTGCGAGCACCCCGCGACAGCTTTGAAATATTTTTATAAACTCTATTCGTGGCTGTTTCCCACCTCGCCCGAAAACTTGCCGGCCTGGCCGGGGGAGCGGGCGCCGGCACACGGCGCCGCTGCCGCTCCACAGGCGAGGGGGAGAGGCCGGGGCCGAGGGGCGCAGGTGGCGGCGGAGGCCATGGGGGGCTCCCGAGAGGGGCAGGAGGTGCCGGAGGTTGTCTCGCCGCTGAAGGGAGAGAGGCCGCTGAGGTTACCTGCCGGCGGGGCTTGTGGCAGCCGCCTTCCGAGCAGGGGCGCGACGGGGCGTTTCTGTGGTGGTCCGCCACAGCCCGGGCTGGGCAGTGGGCGCTTACCTTGCTCCTCGTCTCCCGTCCCCTAGTATAACGCACTGCCACATCGCTCGTTTTCTTTATTAGTTGCCTAAATATCTAAGCAGGGATGGAAAGCTGCCTGCTTCCAAACCGTGTTACTCTTTAATGTGAAGCACACTGATTTCGAACATCCGTTCCCGATGTGTGAGGCACTCCCTTACCTGCTGCCCATAAAGGCAGCTGCCATTTTAACCCTCCCCATTGCCCTGTCCTCCACAATGCCGCCAGGCTCCTCTTCCACACAATTTGTCTCCTTTTTTTTTTTTAATTTCACGTATAGGCTTTCCTTAGCCTCTCTGTTGCCTTTTCTTCCTTTCTCTTTTTGCTTTCAGCATCCCGGAGTTCCTTTTGTGTTCTCAGTCTTTATCCCATCCTACGCATAACCCCTGTACCTCCCGTTCTTTCCCCAGCTTTCCAAGTGCCTGTGCCTGCTCACAAATCCTAGATATGAAGTAGCGAAGTAAGGGGGAAGAGCAGTCACCATCTTCCCTGACAGGTTTCTGTCGTGTCGGGGCTGGGGACATCCTTTTTTCCAGGGATACTCTCGCTGTCACCGTCAATGGCAGAGGACAGACGTTGTGACTGAGGGCAATTTGAGGCTTTGGTTCTGTTTTAAATAACAGGAATCAGGAATTTTGATTATGGTTCAAACATGGAAGTTTGATTACAGAAATTTTTAATTTGTGCCCAGTATGACAGAGCTAAAGTTGAAAGCTGGCCCTATTGGTATGAAGGGTAATACCAAAAAGAGAGTGTGTCTGTTGTACCTAACCTTATCTCTTTCTAGGAGGGAGATGAGACTAAAGATGCTGATTTTATTTTCCCTGCCTTCACGCTCTTTCTATGGCCCTTGCAGTAGTTTTCTTTTAGTCTTTCCTGTAGACACCGATTCCATCTACCAGGATAATTCCCAGTTGTTGTAGAGGAAAATCGGGTATGCTTTTTGCAGGTTGTCCCTGTTGAAATTGTTACAGTCTGTCCTTTTAGATTGTACTTTTTCTTATGATCCTTTCCAATGAATCATATCAGATCCAGTTATAGAGATGATACTTCCATGTTTGCTAAAAATAAAAACTAACCCTAAATTTTGGAACAAGATATTTGCTCTTTAAGAGCCCGATCCAAAATCAGTGATAATTTTGTGGATGGGGTCCTTAAATTAACATCTTAGGTGAACAATTTTTCTATTAGCCTTATTTCTTCCACAAATTCTAGCTTGACATTTTAAAATGATCCCTTAGCCAAATAGAAAAGTACTTCTGGTAAGTCAGCATATGGTAAAGAATATCCTAGAATCACTTAACAAATATGCCAAGCTTGTGTTCTGCAACTGTTAGGCAGGTTTTTTCTCCTTCTGATTTTTTTATGGGAAGAAAATCTGTTAATATATGAAGGTACTGCAAGATAAAGTAAAAATCCAGTGGATTTAACCAGCTCATCATCTTTTCTTTACCTTAAGGATATTTTATGTGTTAAATTAATGGTAATAAAATTACTCAGTATGTTAATTTCAGGGCGGAGGAATTTTATCAGTAGATACTAGCTTTTTATTTTTGTAGCAATGCAGGTCATACTGAAAGATTATCTTTCAGCCTCCTGTGGATGCTTAAAACTTGTTTCCTTATGGTCCGTGGAAAAAATATGGAGGTTTACCTTGTGAATTGTGTTGTTGCGTGTAAATTAACGAGCTTCTCAATAATTTTTATGCTATGGGCTTGGTAGTCATGTGAATGAGTTTGTATTTTTCTGTGCCGTCCCCTAGGACACTTGTGAGAATAACATGATCTTTCTCAGGGATGAAAATTGTAAATACAGAAAATGTATTTGAATTATTTTAGGAAGGAAGGGATCACATCTCTGACAGCTAGAATATGCCAGCCATTTTGAGAGAGAGAGAAAGACACACACACACAGCAGAAGCGGTTCAGTTTTACAAGGATTGCAGTCTCTGTCATACTGGACACATGCTTGACATGTGAATAGCAATCAGCAGTGCTGCACTAGCTGTGGGGCTTATTATTCATTTCTTAATTTAATTAGAATATTATTTGTTTTTTAAATATCAACCATGTATGTTGGACTTCCCAGGGAATAGTGAACTGTAGCCATGAATTATAGGATGTCTTTAAAGAAAGAAACAGGCGAGAATGTCTGTCATTCTGATCCGTGTTTATTTGAGGTTTGAAATACTAAGAATCAAAATTGGATAAGAAAACCTACTTTGCTATACATTATAACAAGATTTGGGCCATAATTTAAAATCCTTAGTTTGGGGAGGGGGCAGGAGGGGCAAACATGCAAAACGTGAGAAGATGTGTTTTCTCTATGGTTATATTAATAGAAATCTCTTCCTTCAAGATATGTTGTTAAATTACCTCATATCAGACAGCAATTAAACTGTGCATCATTATATGTAGTGGCAGAAGATAGGCCAACCATTGGGGAAAAAAAAAATTTCTTCACATAAATGAAAGTGGGCTACGTGAGAAATAGCTGTGCAGTACTATCAGTAAAAGACTCAAACCTTTCAGTTGTCATCTGGTAGTTTTCATGTATTAAACAGACAAAGAATGCACGTAATGAGAAACAGACATCATTTCAATATAGGGCCTAGTAATTCTCCTGCATTGCAAGTTTGCAAATTCTTTTCCATTCGTAAAGAGGGGAGTGTGTAGCACAAAAGTGAGATAATATCTTAAATTTTCTAAATCACAGTGCAAGCATGAAAATCTCACAGTGGCTTTCTGAACTACTGTAAAGAAGCTCTCTGCTTTATTGTAATTGAGATGAAAAAAGCATGAAAAATTTTTCCAAGACAGTGTGAATCCCACCAATTATGCTAGGATTAGACCCAGTAATTTTCACAGACTTCAAGTGGCAGAATAAAATCTGGTGGCTCAAATTGTTACCATCTCTGGATGCGTGCCCCTCTGCTGACACATTGCTGCCCCTGAGGCAGAGGTGTCTGATTCACTTCTGAATTGATTCCAAAACCATTGCAGTTTTCAGCCAGTATATTACAGTCAGTTGAAATTAATATCTGTTAACGTTAATAAACTTGGTGAACCACAGTGTGCATTCAGGAATACACCAATAACTAGATTAGGTGTCCCTGCCTTGAAAGTGGCAATTGCCAGCAAAGAGAAAACTGGGGAAGGTGAAGGTACTAACAGCTTCAGCTGTTATGTTTTAATCTGCTGCTGAGTCTGCCAGAGCCCCTGTTCTCAACCCTTTGTCTAAGACATCAGACCAGCTACTGAAATGTTGTGCCAATGCCCCAGTTCAATGCATACAGTGCAGGCAAGTCCCTCTGAAAGGTGATCATCATCTAAGAGGAACCACCCACATTTTCTGGAGTAATTAATTAAGAAAGTTAAAAGCCATCAGGTGTTCTCTCCTGTTAAGCAGATTTGATCTGAAACGTGCTGGTGAAAAAGAATGTATGTTTCAAATTAAATGAATATATTAAGCACAAAAGAATCTGGATGGGATATACAGAAGGCAAATATATTAAAATCTGAATGCGTTTTAAAAGTGGCTTGAGACTCAGACTGAGAGAAAACCAAGGAATGTTGTTATTTTCTCTGTTTTTAACGTAAATCCTTTGCTGTGATTTAAGATGAGTAGACAAAAGACTTCCACAAATTGAAAGCATCAAAAAAGAGAAAGCAGTCCCATTCTCTTGTGTTCAACAGACTTCTGTGCCGATTACAGTAAGGACAGAATGGGTTCTTCAGGTAGTTCTAGATGGGGATGTATTCTTACCTCACATGAAGGACATTATGCTTCAAGAGTTTCTGTCAACTGTGATAGCTTTGATTTTAAAGTATGCCTGCTTCTACTTTGATGCTCAATGTGCGGTAATTCCTGTGCATTGGTAGGTTATTTTGCAGAGACTGGTGAGCACGAGTTTTTCTCCTGTGTTAATTATGTTCAGGATCCTGAAGTTCTGAAATGAGTTCTGATCCGAGTGAGTATAGGACTGAGCCCTTTCTTTTGCAGATGTACAGGTGGAAAACCTAAGTGATGTGAATTTCCGTAACTGCCCTACAATTGCAGTGCTCCTTCTAAGTGACTGATATGTGGGATATGTCAAATCAAAACAACTTTTGTGCGCTCCCCTTGCTTACTCATGTGTTTCTGGTGGCTTCATTCACATAACCTTAATAACGTGAGCGGGATTTGATTCTGCCATTATTCTATATGTAATATAGAATGTAAATATGTGATCTAGGTCTGAACTAACACAGCTGTGTTTTTAAAAGGAACAATATATTGTTCATACCTTCTTTGCTTATTGCTTATCAGGTTTACTAGAAAGCAGTACAAGGCTAAAACCTCATGAAGCTCAAAGCTACAGAAAGAAGGCATTGTGGGTTTCCTGGGTCTCCATTATTGTCACACTGGCTCTTGCGGTGGCTGCTTTCAGTGAGTATTGGGAATATTTTAAATCTTCACACCTCTTCCTCTTTTTTTCTTTTGGGGTCTTAGAATTTCTGTCTTTGTGGAAGCTTTCTCATGTTTTTTTCTTCACAACTGCTAAAGAGGTTTCTCTCTAGACTGCCTGTGTCTGCATGGTGCTTATAAATTAGTAAAACTGTTGGTTTTTTTCTGCAGAGGATAGGGTTGTTGAAGGTCAGAGAAAGAAACAGGAGATGTTGATTCCTGTTAACATGTATGCATGTGGAACAGTTAATTTTACAGAATAGTGAAAAAATCATTATGCAGTGGAAGCCTTTAACCAAAGAGGTCAAATATAACAAGTCTTAATCCACCTGGGATTCGTAGTGGGAATACTATAATAAAGAATAGCAAATTGTAAGGGAGAAATGTATTATTTATCTTTATTACACCGACACACCCTAACACAATGCTAATCTGGAGGAGAAATACCAGTTTCTTTTTAAGCCAGTGTTTTTTCTTTAAGTTTCAAGACATTTGTCTATTTTAGCTTTACACAAAGAATTTGGAAAAAAAACCCAAACCTAACTACTTTTATATGGAAAAAAGGAAATCTATTTCTTTTATTTCAAAACAGGAAAAAATGCTACATTGTGTAAATAAAGATATATTTTAGTTCAGTGCAAATTTGTAAAATACCAGCTTTCTATCTTCGTCAATTAAGTAATACTGCATTACTGTAAGGACAAAAAGAAATGTGGAATCTGGAACAAAATCTTTGCAATGGCACATTCTCTGTTTAAAAGAAGGAAAAACCAGAAGTGACTGGATTTACATGTTTATGTAAACAAAAGGAAAGCTCTGTCTGGGAGACAAGACATCTAAGATGTCTCAAAACATCGTTCTTCAGCTTGATAAAGATAGACTTGCATTTTTATTTTTTTTTTAAAGCTGCAGCAGCATGTGTTTTAGTATTCTAATCTGCAGTGTACGACCTGCTGCTGGAAGTTGGTGTCAGCTCCCAGGAGAGATTATTAGAATCTGACCAAACGGTCTTTGAAAACTCAACATACATTACTTGGAACGATTTATATAGAAACACAGGTACTATAGCTCGATTCAAAAAGAAGAGAAAAGAAAAGGAACACTTAAAAGCAGAATCTGACACTAAAAAAATTTAATGTATGCAAGAAAGCAGGACATCTGAGTTTCCAGTTTGTTCTGCTTCATGAAAATGCAATAGTCTGTCTTTGCTACTGAAGCAACATAAAAGTAAGTACTATGTTTTAGAATAATTTTGTTACCTATTAACAATATAATTTCAGGGACTATTGAGAAATTGCTTCATTTTATTTTACATTTTCATTTGTCAGAGTTGTGAGACATAAGTATAAAATGGATAACTAAAACATTCAATTTCTTTTAAAAGGATCTTTTTAAAAATTTTCTAAGATAAGTAAGGCTATATAAAAGTTTTCATTTTCTGTTTTCCTTATTTGTGGCACTCTGGCAGTGTTTAGAAACCCTACAAAAAAAAAAAAACCAGCAGAGAAGGTAGTCCTGCCTGGATATACTGTGACTGCATGCTCAGCTGGAGTGGATAGGCATTGAACTGCTGAAATCAGCTCTTAATAGTTGACCAGTTATATGTCTTTGAAATGTATTTTTCCGCATTGTTTGTAGGGGCTAAATTTATAAAGAAGAATAGAGGAAGCAGCATGCAGATACACATTAAATCTGTATAGACAGACTCTTAATATAAGACAGTTGACAGATAACTTACGTGCCACAAAAGCATTGCCAGGGCTTTTGATATGCTTAATATAAAAACTTTTTAATCTTTGAGGATCATACATTCTCTAGAATTGCTTTGCTCCCCCATGCAATTTCAGCAGTTCTACTCAGTTTATTGTCTCACATTGTCTGCTCTCTTCCTTTGTGCTGTCCTTTTAGCACGTTCCTCTAGCCAATCCGTGAGTTGGGAGCCATGCCAGGTGACCAGAGTTTGCTGCCTGTTTGATATAAATGACTAGTTGTTGCTTTGAGGTGTCTGGCACAGCCAATTCTTTGCAAACACCTGCTATTTAAAACATCCCGTTTCTGTTTTACGTCTTGTCTGTAATAGTAAAGTGTTAGCAATACATCCCTGATGTTCCATTTCAGTGAAAAATGGTGACCTGCTGTGCTAATTGTTGGGCTACGCTGACTGTATTCTCACTACTCTTTCTGATTCCCCTATAAAGTCTCCCTGTAAATTTCTGTTTCTTCGTCTTATATGTTTCAAAGTATTTTCTTGCAAGTGTATCTTACGGTGCTGCTTTTGCAGCAGCACAGGATATAGTGAAGATACTAGGCCGGGGAACTGACTTTACTTGATAACTGTAGTTGAAGAAACAGAGGACATGGAGGGTAAGAAAAATACTAAGGGGAATGATATTTGTGTGCGTGGTCTCTGTGGAGAGTGGGGAAGTGATTCAGGAGCCTTCTTTTCCAACCAAGCGTTTGTAATTAGACTTCCTCATGGTCTGCCCCCTCCCTTGAGTGCTGCAGCTTGATCACCATCCTTCCTTTCCAACTAGTCTACTTGCTTCCAAAGCTATATTTTTCCATCATTGGAGTAAGTTGGAATGGTTTATCTTGACTGGTATGAGGTGTTTTCTTTTGATGGGGTTACGATGATGCCCCAGCTGAACTTTCGCTTGGTAATATTGAAAGAGATTGATAAATCTTACTTTGATCTGAATACATGAAGTAGTTTCCTTATTAGCTAATGATCTATGGCACATTAGGTATAAGATCCATTGATCTGAATTCTGTGTGTTAGACTTAATATTAAAAAGAACCTGTGTATAGTGTATTATAAAACTGTATAAATTTGAATTATGATATACCTATATACATGTCATATATTTGCTACACAACAGCTCTATAGTACGTATTCTCTGTGAGATGGGCTGGTTTTGGCCTGATATATTGGAACACAGAAGATGAAATGCTTATGTATACATCAAAATGAATTTGGTCGCTCTAGGTTTAGTAATCTAAACTAGGCTAGACTGGATATGGAGCAGGATGGCTGCTTAAGGGAAAGTGAAATTGTCATCTTCCCTTCACTAGTATTGAGAATTAGAGTGTACACAGACCATAAAATCAGCTTTTTGCTTTAGCTGAAAGCACAGATCTCTTAGTATTGGGCACTTAATATACTGGATTTTACTACGGAAGTGCTCTACTCTACTATTTGGAAGCTTCAACTGCTCTCTCTAAATACAGCTTCTGCACTCCGTGGTAATGGTTGTGGTCTCATTGGCTTTAGATGCCGTTGAAGGTGTTGCTTTCCAGCATATAGTTGCACAAGGCTTCAGTAAAATCTTTATAGAATTAAGTTTGTAAGATCCTTGAGATTGGTGGAGCCATAAAGTATCATCTTTAGTGACTGAAAGTTAGATTCACTTAGAATCAGTTATGCATATTCTGACATTTTTGATTTTGTGCAGTACTTTTATGGTCAGATACTGAGCAATGGCTGAGGAATAAGTTCATTTCACTTTTCATTTTGATGCTGTGTGAAATATGTATACTTGCAGAATTCTTAACAAGAGTGGATTTACATTTTTATAAATGCATAGTCATAAACTGAGACTGGGCATGATAAAAATTACTAAAATGAACATAATTTATTCCTCAGCACCCCAAGTAAGTACTGGAATAATAATTTTATTAGAATTATTTTTTCTGTTTTACAATAATATAAGATTGATAACAAAATATGAATATCTTTTTTTGCAACATATATATGTGTAGTATAAGGCTGCAGTCTAAATAATTTCATAATAACAACTATAACCTCTACAGCTTCTCTGTAGCTGCAATATTGGAGGTTCATACTGAGCCTAGTTTCAGAATCATAATAGAGGATGAGGGGCTATTACAGGGGAATGGAACTCTGGTGTTTTGAAACTCGTTATTTTTAGTTTCTCGACACTTATGTTACTAAAACATAATTTTGAAAAATATGCAAATGTAGGTTTTGCTGTTATAGCGTTCTGCTCAAGCAGCTAATCTCTGATAATATTGTCAAAGCAGAAAACAAACTCTCATTCTGTCTGGTATTTCTTGTCCAGTATAGACTTGTGATTCACAGAATGTAGTCTGTTCCTTCATCTTCCTGATTTGACTAGCTAAAATTGTTTCATGGTGAATGCAGTAGTTATGTCAATATAGCAAAACAATGTATAGACCAAATTCAGCACTAAAAGCTCTCTTTGTAGTCAGAGATTGAGTGAAGATCTAGAATGTATGCCTTAGTAAATGTGAGCTTTGTAAAGGGCTTTCATGAGGCAGCTGTCGAGATGGAACTTGCAGACGGCCTGTCCCAGCGTGGTCAGAGCACGCCCAAGTAGACCCTGCATGCTCGTTCATCATGGGAAGAGTTGACGTTGGGCTGTTAACAAAATGCTGGGGAAACAGCAGGCAGGTTGTGAAGTCTGTCCTCATGGTTGCTTTAGAGATTGCTGCTTTTAGATCACCACAGACGTATTTAAGGGTTTGGCTTTATAGAAATAACTAAAAACTTCAGTGCAACCAATAGGCTCGTGATTTGAGTTCCTGTCCTGTTAAGTGTTTGGTTTGGTGTAGTAAACATGCACTGTTACTTTGAGAAGGTGAATTTCATTCACTATGAGAAAGACATTGAGGGGCTGGATTGTGTCCAAAGAAGAGCAATGAAGCTGATGAAGGGTCTAGAGCATGTCTTATAAGGAGCAGCTGAGGGAACTCAGGTTGTTTAGCCTCAAGAAAACAAGGCTGAGGGGGAGACCTTATCATTCTTGACAACTACTTGAAAGGAGATTGTAGCGAGGTTGGGGTCAGTCTCTTCTCCCAAGTAACACGATAAGAGGAAATGTCCTCAGGTTGTGCCAGGGGAGGTTTAGATTGGATATTAGGAACAATTTATTGACCGAAAGGGTTATCGAGCATTGGAACAGACTGCCTAGGGAAGCGGTTGAATCACTATTCCTGGAGGTATTTCAAAGACGTGTAGATGTGGTGCTGAGGGACGTGGTTTAGTGGTGGACTTGGCCAGTGCTATGTTAATTGTTGGACTGATGATCTTAAATGTTTTTTCCAACCTAAGTGATTCTATGATTCTATTAGTCTGTATAGTATCTCAGATGGAAACGTGGTAGATAGATACAATTCTGTTAGTGGGAGTATTTTATAGGATTAGCTATTAGCCCATTGATAAGATATTACAAGTAAATGCAAAGAAACTGACATTCTGGTTTTGTACACAAAATCATTTGTTTCGAAATGAAATACTGAAAAATAATTTATGAAAGTGAGCTTTGACATACTGGGATTAGAGAGGCATTTTGTTTGAAATGCATGGTCTATACGCTTTGAAATGTGAGGGTAGAGCTTGCTTTCAAATGAAAGCTTCATCCCAGGTCAGACTCTATAACAGACAGATTCAAATGCCAACAAACCATAGAAAGTATGGATCCAGGTCCTCTTTCTTCATTGGAATGACTAAATTGAGCCATAAAATCTCATTTTGGTTATCTATAGGACACGACTACTGGTTCTTCTCCCATATTATGCTACTCTGGTGCACTGTGAATGCAGTTACGTGGGACAAACATTGAGCAGTTAAAGGTGTTATCTTCTGGATGCTTGGATGTGGATGTATTGATGTACTCTGTCACTCATCTCAGGCATACTACTCGGACAACTGATTTGGGGAGTGATTATATTAATTTATTGACTAATATATCATTTTCCCAGTGACCCATTCCTATTCTTGCTTGAAAAGTCAAATATATGCAGGCTTTCCCTTATGTTTGTGCAATACTTAGTATACCCTGGGCACAGCTGGGCGTAATAATATTACTACTGCTAATAAAGAATATAAGTGAAAGTTTATGGTTCTGAGCTTCTTTAGTTTGGATATCCAATTCAGCATTCTTTAAAGGTCACTAAATTTCAGACAAATGGTGGTCATTCAGAACTCAAGCCTGTTTTAGAGTGTCTCAGCTGGGTACCTAAACAGAATGCTCCAGGATCACTGACCACATGAGAAGTCTTGGTCTTTGTATTTCCTCTTCCAACATCTATACAGACATGCATTTCTCACTCCTAAAGACCTGAGAGGTTTGGTTTGTTTCTTCTGGTGTTTCACACACAGCCCCCCTCCCCCTCCCAGTGGAGCACATTACATTTATTCAGAAAGTTACATTTCAAGTCACAATACCATGCAGGCCCTTGAACCCAAATAAAGGCTAAATACAGAATAGAACTGCTATGTGATAGTATGCAGATCCCTCATTTTGTGTATTTCTCAGGGACATTTAATTACATCAGTTACAAAAAGACAGATGCTTCAGGGCTGTAGTCTCACAGAAGTGTTAATGAAATATAGAACTTAATTTCCCAAGGTAAAGTTCTGATATTGGTGACTCTCATGCAATACAGTTTGGTCCTAACCATATTATATGTAACATCTAAAGGACAAAAAAATCCATTGCATGTGCAGCACTGGCAAAAGATAGCCTTTTGTATAGGTCAGTCTCTACTTAGCAACAGCAAAATGCAATTTTCATTCACTGAAGATGAAATGAGACGCCAGTAAGGGCCTGTCTTTTTATAGGCATACAAAACTCTAAATGACTTTCTTGGGAGGAGAAAATAGCATATGGATGTCAAGTTCAAGACAGATAGCTGTTGAACAGAAGTATAGGTCTAAAATCTGCAGTGCTTCACACGTCATGAAATCTTTTCCTTAGTTGGCAGGCAAAATGATGATAGAAGTTTGTGAAATCTAGAACAGGCTATATAATGATCTCTGTCTATGTATTTGAAGAGTAAACAATTTAAAAAATGGTTGCTCTGGTGGAAGTTTATTAAAACAACTGAGTTTGTGTTTAAATGCTAGCCTTTAAACATATGAGCCTGTTGTGTTTTTGCATTAGAAAATTGCAATTTAGTCATTCCTTGTGCTAAGTACTGATTACTTTCTCATGAGAGAAGATCATCCCAAAGAATTCTGAAAGTAAACCAGGATGCTGATACTGAGGGAAAACTAGCACTGTAACATCATTTCATGAAGAATGAGGAACATGCAAGTATGTTAAGTCTAGGCTATTTAGTGTAAAAATCATAGTCACAATTCTTTTCTTTGTTGTTTTATTTTTCCTTTCCGAGATTGTGATTTTTTTTGGTGCAAAAGTCTGAAATAATTCTGTGCAATATCTAGACCACTAAGAACAGTGACCTCCTTTAAATGAATTAACACCTATATTATATTACATAATTTATGCCATATAAAATGTAATATACATATTCTAATATTTATTTATTTTATAGCCGGAGATGTTAGACATTTGAAATTTGGTCTTCAGTTTTGCCATCAGATCTTTGCTAGGATTCCATTAAAGGCAACTTTGTGTTTGATGATTCAGAGATTCCAACTATGAGAATACAGTTGTGTTGCAAGGTACCATATACAAATAAGTAAGCTAAAGAACTAGGTGGTGTTAAGTAATTGAGCTGGTGTCATGGATACTACTCGTATCCCGGAGAGAGTTATATTGTGCCATTAGAGACAGACGTAGGTAGAGAGCCTATGGGAAAAGAAGAACTTAATGAGAAGGGTTTTGGGCACATCACTTGGCGATAACTGGGTGGTGTGGGAATGATGTACTCTACATTTGTCCCTACCTGTGGTGGATGATAAATTTGTATCTTGGCTAAAAGTAAACAGAAATAGAAAAGG
Organism: Vanellus vanellus; assembly: GCF_965231255.1. Lineage (NCBI taxonomy): Eukaryota > Metazoa > Chordata > Aves > Charadriiformes > Charadriidae > Vanellus > Vanellus vanellus. Next base: position 8,297,835 of record NC_138910.1, read on the forward strand.
AAGGATTATTAGGTTTATTGCATGTAATTGGTATTAAGTGTTGTCTGTAAAAAAACTGACTGACTTTTTCCTGTATAAAATTGAATTTAAATTATCCTCTGGTGCAAGTCTGAATTGCTGCTCTTGCTTTATTTGGTATATCACATAGGTAAGTGATTGTACATCTGCCCTTTGAAGGAACGTCACTGCAGTCTTAGAAGTCAAGTGTATTTTCAGTCAATCACTGTAGTATCAGTTCCACAAAGTAATACCTCAGCTGTTGCAGGTTTACCTCTTGTGCAAAGGCATGAATGTGTTAACAGATTTCTTTATGAATGCCTGATATACCAGTAGAATTTGATTTTCATACATCATGAAATATTTTCTCTGCTCTCCCAATTTAAAATGAGCTTCTTTGCTTATTGGCAGAGATGAACTTGTAATTCTTTGTATCTGGAGCTGAAAATCAAGATTAATGAAAGAAAATGGGTGTTTAACAGTCATTGTACAGTATCACTTTATTGTTTGAAGTTCGTGAGGTTCTAAAGCACTACTGAATTTAAACGAACTCCTCAGGCAAGCAATGAAAGTAATGAAAATGAGAACACATCTTTCTTTTCCTTAGATTTTTTTTACTTCTGCCAGAAATTTTAAAATATTCATGTGTTTTAACTTTGTAGACAACAAAATGTAAACTTGTACCTGATTTAATTTTTTTAATAAAATTTATAACTTTTTCTTTACTAGGGAGGTTGATAGTGCTTGGTGTTTACTCCTTGGCCCTTACTCTCTGTGTTTTTTCAGTAAGAGTATTTGAGTTCCTTTCACTGAAGGTCAAAGCTTGTTAGGTTTTAATACTTTTTCAGTACAGAATTCTATTTGCGGATGACTTATCTTGTTTTAGTATACCTGCACTGTAGGAGGAACGTAGTGAAATAATCACATTAATAACATCTGCTGCTTTACAGTGCAATGTAATGCCCGGCAGGTCTATACCGTGTTGCAGTAGAACATACTTTTGGTTGGCTGACGCACATGCCAACACTTGTGAAGCAATGGTAGCACTAGATGAGAAATAGGAGCATCTGAGAGTCTGTGGCTATACAGAGAGTGGTAGCGGAGAAAATCTATTATAACAGGGGGTGATGTTGTTTGAATAGGTAGCACTGCCAGTATTAACTGAAGGACACTTTTGTTCCTGAAAATACCACCAGCAAGAGCATTAAACTTATGTCCTAGATACTCCTCTTTGTCACATGCTATGACACTTTGTGAGAAAAGACAAGTTAATACTGATCTTGTGAAAAATACAGTTTGATAAATTAATCTACAATTTAATTTGAAAAAAATTATTTATCATTGAAGGTGATAAACTGTACTAGAACCCCATTATGCTCTGTTAGACAGCTGTGCTTGTCCACCGTAGTGATGTGCATTTCTGGTACATTGTGAAATGATGTGTGTGTGTGGTTTGATCAATCCGTTATTGTACTTTACAGAAAATATTATAAAAATATTAATCTAAAATAAAAATCCATAAAAATATGGTGGGGTTGGGTTGTTTGGTGTTGTGGTTTTTTTGTTGTTTTTTTTTTTCTCCCCACAGTTGTTCTGATCTCTGTTTTGCATTCATAGATTTTCATATCCTGTCAAGCAACTGTAGTGTCAGTTGGTCAAATCTTCCAGGCTGAAAGATTGAAAACTTTGATACCTGGTATTAAAAGGGTAGCACAAGCCGGTCAAATTAATTTTGTTCAAATAAGGATTGTCCTAAGTCTTTGGTAAAGACTGAGACCAAAAGTCTGGAGACTGGGGAAGGCAAGATAACTTTTAATAGACACTAATCTTCAATTGCAAACCAGCCTTCTCCAGAAAAACCATAAAGAGCTTCTAAGTATCTCTTCTGACTTGCATGTGTGACCCATTACCATTCCTTTTTCGCTGGATGTGCAGAAAAAGGGACAGATAGTCTTAACTTCAGAGTTAGAAGCAGCAGATTAGTCAGTGCTTTGTCAAAGAGGAGTGACCAGAAATAACCAGCTGGTATTTTGCTAGACAGAAAATCTGCAGAGGAAGGGGAATAGTCTGACAAATACCATAAAAATAGTTAGAAAAAAGGCATCTGCCTTCCAGGAACTGCTGCAAAATAAGTGGCTTTTGGTACTTGCGCCATGAACTCTGCCTTTCTGGAGAGATCTCTGGGCCATTTTCATTCTAGCTGTGACGCTCAGAACGTGAGTAAGATCTATTGCAGAACAGGATTCTCTGCTGAATCCTAAATGAAGATTTCTCATCAGATATGAAGGCTGTTTATCTTCTGCAATTAAAGATCATGCATCATGGAACTGCTAAGTATAATGTATCTTTTCAGTATATCAAGGTGAAGAAAATATACCTCTAAGTGCATTGTCCTCAGATCACATTTTTAAATGAAATGTTTCAGTGGCCAAAGAATGACAGTATTTCCCCAGGCTCTGAAATGCAAAATCTCAAGTTTTAGAGAAAAGATTTATTACTGTTCAGTGGGAGATTTAATAGAATGGAAATGCAGCCTGCAGTGACAGCTAGGATGTGTAGCTGGGGAAAATAAAAGCCGCTCTATGCATTCCCATTCTGGTAGGCCTGATAGACAACAGACAGACAGGTTAAGGTATACTTGAAAGGCTGAAGTCCAAATTAGAAAAAGAGTTCCTTAGAAATAGTGTTTTGTGGAAACCCCATACCTTTACCTTGATAAAAAGAATGATTTGTGATCCTTCCATGATAAGAATGCTCTTTCAAAGCAACAAATGGCTTCAGATATTTAATAAAGATATGTGATGTTTGGAACAGTTAATTTCACATTTAGTGTGAATTGAGTTAATCCTAGAAAAACGTTTCTAACAGTTCCATGGAAAACATAGGGCAGAGCCAAGTAACCAGCATCAGACCTGGCTAGTATCATGGAAGCTAGTGACAAAACCGATAGCGATTGCAGTGGTGGCAGATCACTTCCTGACTGCATGGCTGAGGAGTTATGAGAAAACTGCTAAACAGCACCAAAAAAAAAAGTAAGATGCCTGGTACTAGCATTATTTTATGTTGATCAGTTTGTATGTGTGTAAGTGCCTGCTGCTAGGGATACAGAAAGACAGATGAAAGGCATCAGTCTTAGCTTGTTGTTGTGCAAGAGACCAAATGAGGGCTATATGTATGACTGGAGGATTATTGTCTGCCTCCTGACTTGATAGGCATCACTATTCCCTGACTTGCTGCTGCAGCTAACATATATCAGACTATAATGTCTAACTATGTGGAACTAATAGTACCCAAAAGAGCCAATACGTTTGCTTATCTTTGTGGCACATTAGAAACTACTAATAAACTGTGTGTCCTTTTTATTTAGCATGACTTGATATTTCTGTGTGTAATTAGCTGCAGCAAAAAAAAAGAGGTTGTTTAACAATTCTCTCTCTAGCCATGAAAAAATAGGTCAGCAAATTAATTTGTACAGATCGTTAGTTAAGGGGGTAAAATTCATAGTTATGTGCCTTTTGCCATGTGAGTTCTGATTGTGGGAAACCCATAGTTACTGCTTTTGCATGTGTTAAAAAACCAAAAACTCACAACCGAATCAAAAAAACAAACCATGAACAAAAACAACCCCCAAAAAATCTGATACTGAGATGTGGGCAGCAAAATCATCCAATTTTGTTATTTTGAATCCTGGTGAACACTCAAGTAAACTCTGTTCAAAGGGAGATTTCCTGTTACTCTCCCACTAAGAGATACTCACTGGATTATTGTGTGTACATTTCCCTGCTGAGAAGCATCTGGTGGATGAAAACAAGACTTGGATTTAAGGGATAATGTTGCAAGTAAGGTTTAATGGCTTATGGAATCTTTAGGCTTGAAGTCTAAATACACATAAAGTAATTTGTAGGGACAGATCTTCAGTTGGAGTATGTAGATTTGTTGACTTCTATGGGTTTATTTCAATTGGAAACAAATAAGCATCTGGCCCTAAAGCTTATGGCAAATGATAGCATGATCTTACACCAGATGAGATGTTTTCAGACTTGTATCTCCTTTTAGCATTTTCTTGGGTTTTTTTGACAGTAAGTCTTGTTTTGTCTTTCATTTTTGTGAGACAGTATTTGCTTAAGGCAGCCTGTTTAAACTTTCACAAGCATTTTTAAATGCTGAGGAAAAAAGGTGAATTAACGCTAACTCAGATCCTGCTAGGTTCACAGAGACTGGGCCAAGAATTTGCTCCAGGGACTATTCTAATCCTGGGCATAGCCCAAGCTTTCTTTGTAGCCTTGGGAAAACGATTTTACTGCCGTAAGCTTGTTCTCCATCTGCACACATCAGGTTTTGATACGTGAAAAACTAACTGAATTTTCTGCCAAAAAATTGGAGTGTTTTGCTATATAGTAGTTGACACGTTTATGTGTATCCCAAGTCATCCATAGTGACAACATGCTCTGAATTTTGTATGTACGGTTCTAGGCAGGTATTGCAGGCTGCTTCATCTCAGTACTAGACCTACTGATTTGTGGGATCATTTGTTGTGGTTTACCTTGTGAAAGCTCTTTCGAAGTCACAGACTTTTTAGCGCTGTAATGCTTGTGATTGAATATGTTTAGATGTATTTGACTTCTTGTTGCCTGGGCAGTAGTAACTTTACGGGTGAGTGACGTGCTTTGGGTTGATGAGTTTGGAGGAACATAGTGTTTACTCTTGTTTGTATTTTGGTGATGCAGTTAGCCCGCTTGCTGCTGACCTGGAACAGAGCAGAGGCCCTGCTCTGAGGGACTGGATTGTGCAGTTGTGTATGGTGGTGGCTGTAGGTGAAAGAGCTTCATGTTGTGCAGTGCCTCTCGAGGTTCATGAAGTGAAGTACTTAGGGACTTGGATCTTTTTCTTTTTTTTCCTTTTTTTCTTCCCTCCCATTTGTAGATGGTAGGGAAAGGTAAATGATGTTAACATTTGTTTTGCAGTGCTGGGAAACTTGTGTTTCTTCTGTTTTTTTGAGTAACCATTTTCATTGGTCAGATAGATGTTGGAAAGAACTTTTAGAACTTAAAACTGCTGTCAAATGAGTACCACTGAGAAATAAAAAAAGACAGGATAATGCGAGGAACTAACCTGCCTTGAATTCTAAGTGCGTGAAGATTTTGAGATCAAGGAAGAGATCCTTATGGAGGGTGGCAGTTTAAAAAATTTTCAAGTGTCTTTGAGCAGCAAGTAAGATGGTTTTAACCATTGAGAGTTGTCAGGAATGCATTAGTGAGGCCTTGGTTTTCAAGAAAGAACCTATTTTTTTAGCTGTATGTTTGACCTGTTGTTCAGTGTAACTTTTCATGTCAGCACAAGTCCGATGTTATTTTTTGCAGGACTATGTTAGGTTTCTTGCATGTACTTTTGCTTTTTTTGGAAAAATCTGAGCCTGAGGTTTTGAAACTTGGAGGTTTTTGTAATGAAGCTCAGTAGTCCGTGGTTCAAAAGTAAGGTTTGAAAGCTGTAGCAAAAGTGCGGTTGGATTCCATGAGGTTACAAAAATGTTTTCTCCTTTATTCTTCTTCACTTTTTTTTTTTTTTTTTTTTTTTTTTTTGCCAAGAGTTGAACAGGCATTTGGGTTTTGGCTGTTTTGGGCATGCCCTTCTAAAACTAGGTAAGTTACATCTTTCACAGAATACGTAGACAGATTGATCACTGCATTTACTACTCTGTAAGAATGTTCTTATAATTTGTAACGGAGCTGTGAATATATTTCAGGGCATGACACAGGGAAGTGAAATGGGAGTCTAATGGGTCAGACTAGTCACAGCATGTGATGTCCCTGAAGATAGCTATGGTGTTGGAGGCTGTCCCCCTAATCCTTGTAGCTGAAAAACTAAGCAAGAATCCATTTATAAAGACCATCATGAACATTGATACTGTAAACCAGAATGCTGTCCCTGATGGTTTTCTTAGGTGGCTGAAAGTTTGTATCCACCTATTTTACAATGGAGAAGACAGTCTTGTGATATTAGAACCATAATAAGCAACTTTCTGGGTATGAAGTTTCACTTTATATGTCCTCCTGGTATGCTTAGAGTTCACTGTGAAATAAATGCTGTTTTGCAGTGACTGTTAGGCACACTGTAGCTTAGTGGAGTTGGTGATTTGTTGCTCTTGCTATGTACTGTATGCATTTTCTGCATAGGCTTTCTGCTGCAATGCAGTTTTCTGCTGAGCAGAAAAAAACCTTGCTAAATTTTGCTCTTACGAAAAGCAAGCCAAAATAATATGCAAACTTCAGTAGTACAGGAGAAAAGGTTTGCTAAGTATGGTACTGATTTAAACAAAACAAAAAAAGCACCCCACATACTGTGTTGTTTGTTTAAAAATTAAGATAGACAGTGCTTATCACTGATGACATCGATTTTTCTTGATCAAAATCGTATCACTTATTGAGTGTACAAGGTGCATGTTTCTGTGATGATATATTCTTTTTTGAACTTGTTACACTTCTCATTTCAATACCTGGCATGGAGAGGAACTTTGGATAGGTGGTTTGAGGAAGAGCTACAAAAGAATTGTTGTCTTGCCTAATCTTCAGAGCTATTGCAGCCTCATATGGCATAATCAGCATTTGAGGATGTGGATGGGAATTAGGAAAGACAGAGGAGTTGTTAAGGATAGAAGATTATGTGCTAACAGTGAATCTGCTGGGTCTACAGGTCAGTCCTGAGCAAGTTTAGGTGTCTTGTGTGTCACAAGTCTTGGTTGTCAAGTCTTTGAAACACATTTTGTTTACAGAGCTGCTTTCGGTCCCAGTTCTTCACTGTTCTCATGTACATTGACGATACTTGGTGTTCCTGGTATGAGGAAAAGCCAAAGGCTTGTCTAGTCATCATAGGGGCAGATAACTTGAGTGCTTTTAAAGATAGGAGGTTTTTTGATTTTTGCATTCCCCTTGGGTATTCTTAGTTTTACTGTGATATTGTGTAAAGGTGAGCACAATCAGCCTTTCTTTTAATGACAGTCTTGAAAATGCAGGTGGACCTGAGGATTTCCATGACTTTCACATAATTCAATAAGGCAGACATGCTTCCAATTGGGAAGGAGGGATGGAATTCAGTGATGTCAATATGTTAATGGACTCTGAAGTGGATCATCCAGGGTAAAACCAACCAAACTAGGCAGTACACCACTTTATAAACCAGGAGGTGATACTCAGTCATCCTGTCCTACATAACAGAGGGCAGATGGGAAAAGAAATTGCACAATTGGGTTGCAAAGAAGCTGCAGGACTAATAAACAGGTTTGGAAATCTAATGGGAATGTATAAACATAAGCATGCAGATAGTTTGATTTAAAGCAAGAGCAGAAACTATGTGGTGTCTTGCTAAGTACTATGTAATAAGGAATTACATTGTGTGGATGCAATGTTTCTAAAAATGCATTCTCAGTTTCAGACAAAGTAAACTCTCAAGAGAGTTGGTGTAGCTAAGGGACAAGGGTTATAAAACCAGGCTTGCACTGTTGTGCGCTACAGTCAGTTCCCTTGCTGTTTGGCACAGTGAGCAAGATTGCTTATGGCAAATAATGATACAAAACTGATTTAATTCAGAAGGAGAGTGTCCCAGACTGTCAGTTTTTGAAACACTCAGATAGCTTTGGAGAAAGGCACTTTTGAAGGTAAAGAATTGCGTTTGCTGATGCTCGTGGTGTTTAGCTGTGTCTTTTTTTTTTTTTCCCCCCAGAATTTCTCATGCAAGTATAAATAGGTTATTCATCAAAAGTAGAGGACACATGAGGACCTGACCTTTGCTCGTAATGAATCTATTTAACTATCATCCAAGTGATACATTTCACTGTTAACTGTAGTTTAAGAGGTGATATTGCTACCTGTGCTTTACAGCAGTTTCGCAGTTACACAGCAGTTTTATTCCAAAAAGCAGCAGATTTGAAGATTTGATCTTCACTTTGAATGTGTCCATCTCTGCAGTCCAATTAGGAATGAATGCAAATGGTGTGCTTTTCCTTTCCTGGTGGCCTAGGCTTCACATTTCCAGTGAGCTGGAACTGCAAAAAGTATTAGTTACTGCGTGGTGCGAGAACACCTTTTAGACCTAAACATTTACTATCTGTTTTCTACATTCTAACTTCTTGTATGTGTATACAATGATTTCACTAGGGGGTTAGGTAAAATTCAGGGAAATTAATAAAATTTATCCCATTAATAATGATGCGTAGTGCTCCTACTCACAGTACTGTATCAGCCTTCATTTCACTTGTGATTTTTATATTCATGATTTGATTTTTATATTCATGAGCTATGGTATTTGTCTTGTGGCCCATGAAAAAATTAAGATAAGGACCGTCAACATCCTGGGTCAGCAGATGTTGATAAAGGGGTTCTGTTTGGGAGATACTTGGTATTCGTTATCTTCACTGCAGTCAATAGAAGTCCTTTGACATAGGGTCATGGCTGGGAAGATTTGACTTTGCAAAAAAGTGCACGAAACAAAGAATAAAAATATAAAAAAGAGCTAGTTAGGTTATGTTTTCCAATTCAGTCTTACATAGGTGCCACAAAATAAAATGAAACCTATAAGCATTCAGGGTAAACCAGGTACTATGCCCTCAGCACTGTAGCTGTCTGGAAACATCAGACCAACGAAGCTAAGAATCAATCTACTTCAAAGACATTCCCGTTATGAAGATACTTCCAGTGAGCACTTGTTCATGCTTTAGAGGTGGGATTTTCACTGAAGCAATTGAGCTCTGTAAATCTTGCTCTTGTGGTTTAAGAAGTTATTAGTAAACTCTCCTCAAATGTCTCCTCTGTCCCGTTACCTCTGGATACTGTCCCTACAATGGAGTTAGCAGGATGGAGTTTATTCATTTACTACCTCGTAAAGTCCATATTTTTTTTTTAATGTAAGTTAATTGTTTTAGCTTAGGCAAATGATAGGCTCTATAAAATCTGAATTCAGTTTCTAGTTCTGTTGCTGGTAGGTCACCTAATTTTTCTGTCACCACATTGCACTTGGATTTTGAGGGCTGCATTCAGTTCTAGTCATTCTAGTCATAATTTAAGATGAAGAATTAGAAATTAAACAGAAATTAGAACTTTAAGTGACTGATGTAATTGTTTGTTTTGTTTTCATTGAGATTATTCACATTATATTCATAAGCCTTGGTCTTAGGCTTTGAGATTTTCAGGAAAGAATATTTTTTCTAAGTGTTGGTATAGTGTAGAGTATAGAATTTAACCAGTTTTAGGTAAAAATGACAGCACTAGGGTAGCTATAGAAATCACAGAAGTACAGCAGGTGGTACTTAGGATCTTGAATGAGGTTTAAATGTAGTTGCATATGGTTTTGTTGACTTTCCTCATTTTAGCTTCATCTACTAAAAAAGAAAGAAGATCATTCAGAATGCTAATACTGGCTTTTCAGATCATCTTCAGTCCTCCTACTGAGGTTGGGTGGGATGGGATCAAAATGCCACGCTTCCTTGTCACCCATAGGTACAACACTGTAGAATTTGAGGTAGGGATGAGAAACCTGGCCCTAGGGAAGCTTTTGTAGGATTCTTCCTCTTTCTTCATTAGGTCCAGAATGTCATTTATTAACAGTATTAAGAATTGCAAGAATTTGTTTTTCTCCATTCCACTTGGCTTGTATGGCCTTTTTGGAATGCTTTCTGTCTTTGCTTGCTATGATGAAATTTATAACTTTAATATAGTTTTCTGTTCGTGAATAGTTTGTTCACCTTGCTGTGTTCTGATTCAGTGATGGTGTTCAACTCAAGGTGGAAGAACAAAACCTAACTCTTCATGTCCCACAATTATATTTAACAGTGCTTTATGTCTCTATTGCCTCATCTGTTCCCATTCTTATTTTAGGAGAAATCTAACAGCTATGTATAAAAACACTGTGTTTTTTTTCTTCTTTGATCTCTGGAAGGACAAAAGGTTAGAGCAAAGAAGGAATGTACAGGAGCAATTCTATTGTGTTATAGTGTCTGGAAGCAGGGTTTAAAAAAACTGAAAACAAATTCAGACTCTGAAATTCAAGGGAATTTGTGTGGTTTATAATGGGCTGAGATTTTATGGAATGTCTAAAAATTAAATTTATATTATTTTTTCATCGAAGTGCTAATGATGCAGAGTGGAACGCTGCCTGTGAGGCAGTGGAGACTGACAAGAAAATGATGAGAAAAACACCTTTTGATTTTAGGTTCTGGGATTTTTAAGTGCAATTTTATGTCCATTTTGAAAAGCTTATAATCTTTGATATATAATAGTGTTCATTGAGAACTAGAGAGGAAGCAGTAGCCACTGTTGAAAATTTGGCTATTTAGTTTAATTTTTTTTTTTATGTAGAGAATAAAAAAACCAAGCCCTTTTTCTTTTTTGTTCACAGTAAGAATGACTTTCTTACCTATAGGAAGAAGCATCATGTTTCAATTCTGTGTTGTACGCTGGCATGCCCTGCTTTCGAGGCCAAGTTTTTACATCGTTGCCTTTTTCCAGTAGTAGATGGAAATAATAATGTTTTATTTCTGTTTCAAAAAGTATGACTTACTAAACCCCATTAGCACTGCCCAGTAAGAAGAGTGCTTCAGATCATAGGCTAAGGGAGAAGGCTACATTACTGTACAGCTCATTTTATCTTTGCTCCTGCCATCATCACTACAGCCGTTCAGGAAAATTGCTGTTAAAATAGGGTAAGGTGTTGTGGATCAGCGCATGTAAAATGCTGGAACAAGAGACTAGCACAACCTATGCTGCAGTTACTGTTCAGATGACATCTCTGAAGTGTTGGCTTTCTCTAAGGACTGCTTGTTCTGGGAGGCTGTGCTAAGAATTAAGCAGGTGGTCTGTTATGCTGTGTGTGCCTTAGTGTGGGGCGCACAACTTTCCCTGTCACTGAAAATAATTTTCTTTTCCTGAAAAATGAACGTTAAGGCTGATGTTTTCAAAGGTGTCTCCATCCTGGAAGAAGTATGCCATTCTGGAATTTAACTTCTTTTTATTAAAGTAATCATATTATACTGGTTAAAAAAACCACGAAGTCTGTTTGTCTTCAGTATTTGTTAATAACTTCAAATATTGTTCTGTGGTAGTAGAAAATCTGATGCAATATAGGCATTTTTATATTAGTATTATTTATTCTATTTCCCATATGAAAATGACTCCTTTACAGTCTAATAGGCTGTTTGAAAATCTAAGCCGAAAGATACTGCTGGATGCTGTTTTCAGCAGTTAACAGCAATACAGAGGTGTGGCGAGCCTGATTTCTTTCTTTCTCCACACAGACACAAACTTTTGTCTACGTGACTGATGGAAAGATGACAAAGTTTGGTCATTGACATCATCTGAAATTTTTTGTGCACCTTCTTGTTGGCAAGGGCTTCGGTACTCTGTATTTTATTTCACATAGGCTATGATACTGAATCACGCTTAAAAGCTCATACATAGTGTCTGCCTCTAATGCCATGCCCACTTCCCCAGATATTGATGAAGGATCCAGAACATCATGTTACTTTTCTGTTTTGTGAAATGATGATTAAATCTGAGTTGGTTTAGAAAATAACATAGTGATTCATAACACTGCACATAGTGCATGTTGAATTTTGAGATTAGTAAAAATAGCAGGGGTAGCTGCTTTGAACAACTGTCAAGTTTGTGAGTCCAAAATTAATTGACAATTTCTTTTCTTTCCCCCATGATTTGCTTGGATTATAGAAAGGCAGAATTTAGCTTTAAGGGGCGGTGTGAAAGCAACAGAACCTGGAGACATGAATTTTTTATGCATTTCTGCTCTGTATCTATCAGATGAAACCATTTTTCAAATCAGAAAAATTTCTTAGCTTTTTTTTTAAACAGAAGGATAGATGATTTATGTAGAAAATTAAGAATATTAACCTCTCTTCTGTGCTCACTGTACAAGTAATAATGTGGTATTTCTGATATTTCATGATACAAGTCTGTTTTGCTGATGTAGTTCATACAGTTAATTGCCTTTAGCTGGAGTTAGGTCAGCTTTGTAAGTAGTGGACTTCAAAGCAGTTGACATTTGTTTGAATGGTTTTCAGCCCCTAGCAACCGAGTAGCTTGTCATCTCAAAAAATTAAATTAGGTTTTCCAGAAGTACTTGAGAAAGCAATTGTTTTGTAATTGAGGTTTAAAATTGAAAACAAAAGGTTGGAGAAGGAGAAGCAATCTTATTCTGGAAAAGAATGTTACCCTGTTTGTTGAGTGAGAAATTGACAGTCCTAGAAAGATGGGGATTGTGTTTGCCTGTACTTCAACCTCTGGAGGAGTAAACAAGCAGTGTGCTTCTGCTCTTCACTCCCAGCTGGAGAGAATGAGAAAACAGATGCAGTCCAAATTCCAGTTTTCTATGTGGTGATACTTATTCTTAAAGGAAGATGAATACAAATTCAGAGTCATGTCTGGTGGATGTGGTGGGTTCCTGGGCTACAAATCGATGGATAATTTGTCCCCTCTGATCATTATTCTTTTATTTATTTGTTTATTCTGTGAGTATAAATATTTTGAAAAATAAGTAGAAAATCTTTCTCTTTTGAAGAAATAGCCTTTAGAATAAAAATTCCATTAGAATTAAATTACATGCTTAATAATTTAAGATACTATTTTAGAAGTTATAAAATTTAAAAGAACTGCCTATCGCCTTTCTCTTCCACTCCCTTCCCTTTTTTCCCTATTCCTGTCTTTGTGATTTTTTTTTTTTTTTTTTAAGTGTCCATTTGTTTTGGGTCTCTATGCTTTGTTCAAGTGCTTAAACAGCATATTTTAAACCATTCTGGTCACTGAACATTATACTTTTTATTACACTTTTATCATTCTTAGGTGAAACTCTGCTGTCTGGGTTATATATACAGCAACTATTGACTTCAGGGGCACCTGTTCTTAGGCTGTTCCCAGGCTTTAAATAAGATTATCATTGATAACCTTACCTTGTGGTTTCAAGGGCATTTTAACCAAGTCATAGAATCATAGAATGGTTTAGGTTGGAAGGGACCTTAAAGATCATCTAGTTCCACTCCCCCTGTCATGGGCAGGGACACCTCCCACTAGACCAGGTTGCTCAAAGCCCCATCCACCCTGGCCTTGAACGTTTCCAGGGATGGGGCCTCCACAATTTCCCTGAGCAATTTGTTCCAGTGCCTCACTACCCTCAAAGTGAAGAATTTCTTCTTAATATCTATTCTAAATCTCTTCCATTTTAAAACCGTTACCCCTTGTCCTGTTACTACATGCTCTTGTAATAAGTCCCTCTTTCTTTTACTCTTTACTTTTGTAAAAGTCCCAGCTTTCTTGTAGGCCCCTTTCAGATACTGGAAGGCTGTTACAAGGTCTCCCCGGAGTCTTCTCTTCTCCAGGCTAAACAACCCCAACTCTCTCAGCCTGTCTTCATTGCAGAGGTGCTCCAGCCCTCTGATCATCTTTGTGGCCCTTCTCTGGACCTGCTCCAACATGTCCATGTCTTTCCTGTGCTGAGGACTCCAGAGCTGGGTGCATTACTCCAGGTGGGGTCTCATGAGAGTGGAGTAGAGGGGCAGAATCACCTCCCTCGCCCTGCTGGCCACGCTTCTTCTGTTGCAGCCCAGGATATGGTTGGCCTTCTGTGATGCAAGCACACATTGCTGGGTCATGTTGAGCTTCTCATCAACTAACACCCCCAAGTCTTTCTCCTCAGGGCTGCTCTCAATCCATTCTCTGCCCAGCCTGTATTTGTGCATGGGATTGCCCCGACTCAGGTGTAGGACCTTGCCCTTGGCCCTGTTGAACTGCATGAGGTTTGCACAGGCCCACCTCTGCAGCCTGTCCAGGTCCCTCAGGATGGCATTCCTTCCCTCCAGCCTGTCAACTGCACCACACAGCTTGGTGTCATTGGCAAATATGCTGAGGGTACACTCCATCCCACTGTCCATGTCTCTGACAAAGATGTTGAACAGCACCGGTCCCTTATCATTGGTCTCCACTTGGACATGGAGCTATTGACCACAACTCTGAGTGCGGCTGTCCAGCCAGTTCTTTATCCACCAAGTGGTCCATTGGTCAAATCCATGTCTCTGGAATTTAGACACCAGGATGTCGTCAAGTGCTTTGCACCAGTCCAGGTAGCTGTTGCTCTCCCCTTACGCACCAGTGCTGTAACGCCATTGTAGAAGGTTAGCAAATTTGTCAGGCATGATTTGCCCTTGGTGAAGCCATGCTGGCTGTTACCAATCAGCTTATTTTCCATGTGCCTTAGCAGAGTTTCCAGGAGGATCTGCTCCATAATCTTGCTGGGCACAGAGGTGAGACTGACCAGCTTGTAGTTCCCTGTTTCTTCTTTTTTCCCCTTTTTAAAAATAGGGATTACGTTTCCCCTTTTCCATTCAGTGGGAACTTCACCAGACTGCCACAACTTCTCAAATATGATGGATAGTGGCTTGGCAACTTCATGCACCAGTTCCCTCAGGACCCGCAGATGAATCTCATCAGGTCCCGTGGACTGGTGCACCTTCAGGTTCCTCAGCTGGTCTCGAACCTGGTCTTCTCCTACAGCGGGCAGTACCTTATTCTTCCAGTCCCTGCCTTTGCTTTCTGCAACTTGGGTAGTGTGGTTAGAGCCCTTCCCAGTGAAGACTGAGGCAAAAAAGTTGTTGAGTACCTGCATGGTCACTGCAGCCATGGCTGCCCTTGAGCTTCACATTCCCCACCAGCCTCTCCTTATTGGTGAGAACAAGGTCCGGCATGGCACCTCTTCCTCATTGGTTCCTCTGTCACTTGGAGAAGGAAGTTAGTGTCGAGGCATTCCAGGAACTGCCTGGATTGCTTATGCCCTGCTGTGTTGTCCTTCCAACAGATATTGGGATGGTCCTCATGGCTCCCCCATGAGGACCAGAGCTTGCGAATGTGAGGCTGTTCCTATCTGTCTATAGAGGGCCTCGTTGACTTGGTTTTCCTGGTCAGGTGGCCTGTAGCAGACGCCCACTGTAACATCACCTGTCCTTGCCCTCCCTTTAATCTTGACCTGTAAGCTCTCAGTCGGCTCCTCATCCATCCTCTTTGTTTCTGTAGTTTCCCTGGACCTAACTCTGCTGTTGTCTTGATCATGTCGCAAAACTAGTTTCAGATCCTGAATCTGTGTTATGTTGCAGTATTTTATGGTTTTGGTTTATTATTTATCACTAGCAACTAAATGTCTGTGAATTGGATCATATTTACTATTCCATGCCACTGGGAAATTTACACTGAAGAAGAACCATTTGAATACTGATTTCAGAGGCCTAATTTTGACTCTTAGTATCTCAGATCATCTCTTTGAATGTTCTCCCAGTGGATAGTTTTGCATTGCATGATGTTTTTCTTAAACCATTTAAGATGAGTTATAGAAATTTTGCAACTTTTTCCCATACCTTCTTCATTTTAAGGGAAATTTGTCTGTAATGTTTTCAAAATCATATTTATGTTTATTAATTCCAAAGGACTCATAGGCCAGAACACTGGTCTTCCATCAGGTTTCTTTTTTACAAAGTCTAACCCATTATGTGCTTAGGATTGGCAACTCAGGATTTCAAAACAATGAAGTTTAACTTTCTGTTTGTCATGGTGTGCCCCGTGTTAACAGGGAGTTTTTAAAATTTGTGAAGTCAGGATTTGAAGGTTATAAATTTTTGAAGTTTGAGTCAGAATTTCAGTAGGAAGCCTGTGACCGCTAATGAAAAGATTGTTTAATAACTGTTTGTGAGGCATGTTTCTGCAACAAATATTTTTGGGAAACACAAAATGTTGAAGCACATTTCATTAGAATCACAGATGAAGAGCTTGTGGTGTAGCTGAGAAGTATGTTAATGAATTACTAACAAATATTTATGTATAGTGACAATCTGACCTGAACTCTGATTTGGTCATGTGTTGATTTTCCATGTGTAACAACACTATAATTATCAGAAAGAAAGCAGGTGATGGTAATAGTCCTCATGGGTACTTCTAATAATAAATATAATTGAGTTCACTGAATAGTAGTCCTAAATATGCATTGATTTTTGAAAAGTGGAAAAGATAGCAAAATTATTTCCAATGAAATATTTATTTTATTAGTGCAAGCATTCAGAAAGAATCTTATAAACTTAAAGCTCTGCTTTGAAGCAATCTGCTGGGGGAAATTGTAATTTTAAAAATTACACCATGAGTTAAATTTATACCAGCTGAAAACACCAAGATATTTTAACAAGCTGTGCACTGTGTAAATGAATAGATTAAAGCTATGTTTGTGTCAGAACCTGAAGGTGCTACCACTGTGGAGTTCTACACCATCAGCTTTCGCATGTCACATGTCAGCTGGGTAGGATGCGTTGCTATTAAAACAGTGAGACTATCAAAGGAAGTGCCTTTGAGGTGTCTGATCTATTTCATCTGATAATGAAATGGTAATTATGCAATGAACCATTCATGTGAAAAGTTTTGGTTAGGGCAATGTTGGAAATTAAGAGCTTGTGTAGTAATGGAGGGGGTACTGTGTACTTTCTTGATCTCTAAAATCGTGTGTGTCAACAATAACATGTTAATGGACCTAGAATAAGAAAGACCACTGAAAGAAATTGTGTAGAAATTTGCAAAGTGACATGAAATTCCATGAGAGGATTGTAGAGAAACTTAAAACTGTCATGCTGTCATGAGCGGTTCAAAATGTCTGGCATAGGACTTTCTGCAAGAAAATTTCACTTAATAATTCCATTCTTTAAAATATCTCCTTGCATTAGAGAGAAAATGTTTTTTGAACTAAATCAAAAAGCCTACTGTGGAGTTCCATACCAAGTAAAGCATGTGAAACATCTTTCCTGCAGAAATATTGTACTTAGAGGATATAATGTGCTAATGTGCAAGGGCTGAAAGCTCTCCTTATTGAAAAATATTTTTGATACTGGTGGGATAATGTGTAAAAAAAAAAAAAAAACAAACACAAAAACAAACAAACAAACAAAAAAGCCCCAAACAACCAAAAAACCAAACAAACAAAAAAAACCCCAACAACAAAAAAAAAACAAACCCCAAACCCAGAAAAACCCCAAAAACAAAAAAAAACCCTATATATCCAAAAATAGACACTGTTTCCCCTACTGCAATGTGAGCATGTTTCCCTCTGTAATGAATTCTGTCTGTTTTGTCTCCCAGATGCAGTGTTTTTACTGGATATTTTTAAGTTAGCCCAAGTTTTTTTATGTTTATTTCCTAATGCTGACTTTTTATCATCATATATATAGTCTTTTAAGACCAATTAAATACTTGTGCCTGAAAGGAATGGTTGGACTGTGTGCTTTGCTGCACTACTGACATCATAGCATGAGCTTTTCTGGTTCGGATTTTGCAAGTTGAAAACATTTGGAGGAACTTGAAAATCTCACTTATATTTTTGGTAGCTAATATTTTGCCTAAGGGGAACAGTTCCTTCCAACTTATGCAGTGATTATTTCCTTTCCTGGAATAGTGCCTTCTGATGTCTTAGTATTTGGAAGTACAAGTGATACTTGATATAAATTATTCAGTGTTCTTGAAATATCATTTATAACATAATACAGTATAGTCTTACTGGTGATTGCAAGACGTACCTGGCCTGTGGGCTTACTGTGTGCAGACCTGGACCAAAAGTACTGAAGAGAGCAATGAAACAGCAAATGGCATGGGAAGTGGTGCTTCCTTGCTGCTCAGCTACCTTGTAGCAATTCTCTGGTTTCCTGCTTATTGTGTCCCTTTGGTCATTCACCATTCACTCCTCTTATTAAAACAGTGGCCCTTCTCTCAGCTGGGTGGCTATGTTTAAGCCACAGCAGTTGAACCGATCGCCTTAGCTGCAAAGGAGAAGGTTCAAAGCTTCGTTGGAAAAATAAACTTTCTCAGTGGATCTGTTGAGTTGATCCCATGCTTTATTTAGGTTTACAAGCAAATGCATTTCAACTCTTCGAGATGTATTTTCTCATGTGAGTCTCACTATACCTGCATGGAAAGAGGTGTTTGACTCATTTTGTGTTTCTTTAAGAAGTCTTACTGTAGTTTAATCTCAAGGGTCTGTTAGGATAACACTGGTTCTCCAGACATGTCTTCAGCAAAACCCAGAAATTAGTAAGTGACACTATCTAAAGACATTTTTTGATATCTGGGCTTTAATGGGTGATGCATGTATATTGAATTGCCCTGTTATCGTTAGTGGGGTCTGCAGAAGAACACACAAGCCGCAAATACAGAATGTAAATACGTCAATGGAATCATTTCAGTGAGGCTTATTTAACCTTATTTAATATTAGAGGGATCACTTATAAAAGGTTATGGGATATTTAATTTATGGTTTGGTGCTTTGACTGTTTTTCTTGGAAGACGCCGCTCTTTGGAAGCATAAACACATTTTCTGCTTTAAAAAATGTTTAAAGCTAACCAATAATTGGACATCATCCTTTGCTATCACCCAAGTGACAGAATTGAGAATTTCGTAGGGCTTCGCTGGATTCTACTTGAACTCCATGCAATGCAATTAACTGGACTTAGGACACTGCAAAAATGGTAGCCTAGAGCATTTTCTCTCTCTTGCTTCCCTCCCCACCCCTATCCGAACTTCACAGAATCACAGAATAGTCAGGGTTGGAAGGGACCTCTGGAGATCATCTAGTCCAACCCCCCTGCCAGAGCAGGGTCACCTACAACAGGTTGCACAGGACAGCATCCAGGCGGGTTTTGAACTCCACAACCTTTCTGGGCAGCCTGTTCCAGTGCTCCACTACCCTCAAAGTGAAGAAGTTCCTCCTCATGTTAAGATGGAACTTCCTATGTTCAAGCTTGTGCCCATTACCCCTCGTCCTATCAATGGGCACCACTGAAAAAAGACTCCTCCCCTCCCTCTGGCATCCTCCCTTTAAGTATTTGAAAGCATTAATAAGATCCCCCCTCATTTTTCTTTTCTCTAGACTAAAGAGACCCAAGTTCCTCAGACTTTCCTCATATGAAAGATGTTCTAATCCCCTAATCATCTTCGTAGCCCTTTGCTGCACCCTCTCCAGCAGATCCCTGTCTTTCTTGAACTGGGGAGCCCAGAACTGGACGCAGTACTCCAGATGCGGCCTCACCAGGGCAGAGTAGAGGGGGAGGATGACCTCCCTTGACCTGCTGGCCACACTCTTTTTGATGCACCCCAGGATGCCATTGGCCCTCTTGGCTGCTAGGGCACATTTCTGGCTCATGGTCATCCTGTTGTCCACCAGGACTCCCAGGTCCCTTTCCACAGAGCTGCTCTCCAGGAGGTCAGCCCCCAACATGTACTGATGCGTGGGGTTATTCCTCCCCAGATGCAGTACCCTACATTTACCCTTGTTGAATTTCATAAGGTTCCTCCCTGCCCAACTCTCCAGCCTGTCCAGGTCACGCATCCTTGCGATAACTGTGTCATGGTGTAAATAAAAGTCACTGTAGGACTTGTTAACTTGCATGATCTGCTAATATCTTCAAAAAGCAGGGAACTGGAATGTCTTCCCTTGGCAGAAGAGAGGGTGGCTGTTGTAGGATCTACTGCCTTTCCTCCCTCCTGCTAAGGATTTTCATTTGCGTCAGGGTGAGTCCCTGAGAACCATGTAGTATTTGCTCAGATTCATCAGTGGTATGACACAAAATTGCATATCATTGTCTGGTTGACAGACTTCATGCTGTTGCTTATTAGAAGCTTCCTTTTAGCTTTTTATTTAGCTGTTTACCCTAACAGTATTTTAAATAGTGCATTTTTAATGTGACACACCTGAGTGATCAATAGTATTAAAATGCATTTTAAGGAAAAGCTATTGAATGATTTATTCAGAAGATGCAGAGCACGGACAGATCATTGTCCCTTGCCTGTATAAAACACACATTCTAACCATTAAGTCTAATGACAATAAGAAATCCCAGAATTTGCAGGTCTTGCTATTAATCTTTCTTAATGAATGTAAGGGGGTTTAGACCTCTGTTATGTAAAAACCCTTTTCAGATAGGAAGATTCTGAATTATGCATGTTGCAGTCATGCATCAACACAATACATGGGTCCCTTGAGAAACTAGTGCTGTGTATTCTTGTGTTTGTTATTTTTGGTTTTGTTTTGTCAACATTTTGTGGGGAGACTGGCAATTAGTAAACCAGTGTAACTGAAAAGTGCTTTCATAATGGTAAACATGGGAAAGATAAGTAATTTGACCCGTTGGAAAGGATTGCGTTTAAAATGTATTTGGATTTTATTTTTTTCTACTTTTTTTTTTTTATCTCCCTGCTAATTCCATTGTTGTTATCTTTTAAATAAAATCAGCTGCAATAGGCTTACAGATCCATTGAAATACATTTCTGCAGACTCTGTGCGTGATGGCTGTTGCTATGGAAAGCAATATTGTCTCAAACTGAGGAGATTCTTGGTGGTACATTGTACTTAAAATGCACTTTTCCCAGTTGTGACTGCAACAAAGTTTAGTATTTATTGATTAGAGTTTGGGCTCTCTCCCAACCATTGCAAAGTACTCTTATGCATGCATAATGGCATACAGCAATATAATAATAGCCTGGATTTATGTGTGTAGGGAGCTGTAGTGTATCTGGAGACTGCTGCTGTTCTGACTGGAAATGCTATCTGCCCTGGAACTCTCCATGTCTGTTGTGGCCCACAAAGGAATTTTTTATGTGGGGACATCCAGGTAATTATTTAGCCAATAGTGACTTTTGGGTTTCTTCCAGCAGTGGAACTTGATTTGAATGCTGGTTGCAGGGACAAACTACTCAGTTAACATAGAATAAATCGAACAAGGATCAAAGTGGTTTATTGATTTATTAATGACATGTAATTAACTGGCAATCAGTAAATTCTACATTAAGGATCAATATTGGCAATGCAATGGATAAACCACAATATTAGATGCTTACAAAATATTTATATGCAACAGCAAATTTCTAAATACTCTTTTATAAGCAACACTAGTCCTCCCAAGGTTATATGTGCGCCCGCATTATAGAAAGGAAGGTTTATGAGAACACGTCTTCTCTGGGCACGTGCTGGGCCTGTCCCACACCCCTCCAGTTGGAGATGTGGGTGTTCTTACTTTGTGCGTCTGGTAACTCACACCCTTGGGTACCCTGCAAGGTCGTAGGCATGCAGGATCCCTACCTGTTGTACCCCATACTGTTGCCCCACAGCTTAGAGTGCCAGCTTCTCAGGGGGCGTGACAAGGAGGCTGCACTGTGGCTCCTAGGCAGAGGTTGCAATGCTGGTGGGGTGACTTCTAGTAGTGCCAGACCTGGTTTTGATTACTGCTGTTTCCACCGCTGCTTCCCTGCTGTTATTACAAATGTTTACATTTCTCTGTTTCAAATGTTTCTTCATGCTTCCCCTATGTCCTCTTCTATAGTCAGTTTTGGGCAGACACTTCATAGACAGTTTTTGAGTGTTCCATTCACTCATAGTTATTACACTTGCACCCATACCTTGACAGCTGTTCTTAAGGCCATTTTGCCAAGGGTCGTCCAGGCAGGCACCTCTGTAAGTGCTTAAAATACCTGGGGTCCTGAAACTATGGAGCAGTAAAGGCTGGAGAGTCCTGCTGCTGAAAACTCTAGGTCTGACCTTTTCATAGAATCATAGAATAATTTGGATTGAAAGGGACCTTTAAAGGTCATCTAGTCCAACCTCTCCTGAAATGACCAGAGACATCTTCCACTAGACCAGGTTGCTCAGAGCCCTGTTCAGCCTGGCCTTGAATGTTTCCAGGGATGAGGCATCTACCAACTCTCTGGGCAACCTGTGCCAGTGTCTAGCCACCCTCATTTCTTCCTTATATCTAGTCTAAATCTTCTCTCTTTTAGTTTAATACCATTATCCCTTGTCCTATTGCAACAGGCCCTGCTAAAAGTTTGTCCCCATCTTTCCTGTAGGCCCCCTTTAAGTACTGAAAGGCCTCAATAAGGTCTCCCTGGAGCCTTCTCTTCTTCGGGCTGAACAACCCCAACTCTCTCATCTCAACCTTTCCTCAAGGAGAGGTGTTCCATCCCTCTGATCATTTTTGTGACCCTCCTCTGGACCCACTCCAACAGCTCCATGTTTTTCCTGTGCTGAGGGCTCCACAGCTGGATGCAGTACTCCAGGTGGGGTCTCACAAGCACAGAGTAGAGGGACAGAATCGCCTCCTTTGACCTGCTGGCGACACTTCTTTTGATGCAGCCCAGGATGTGGTTGGCCTTCTGGGCTGTGAGCGCAGATTGTTGGCTCCTGTCCAACTTTGCGCTTGATCCCACTGTCTATTTTCTTGATGAAGGTATCCCACTGATGAACAGTACTGGACCCAATACAGACCCCTGAGGGACACCAGTTGTCACCAATCTCCCTCTGGACATTGAGCCCTCTGGTTGCAACCATCCAACCAATTGACATTTTGTTCTCTTAGACAAGGAATGCTGAAGGTTTATCCCCTTTCAAGTAAGTGTTTCAAAGGCAGATGGATGTTTCTTATTCTCTCTGTTACGAATTCATAAAGGCAGGCCAAAACTTACCGAGCTGATTGGGCCCTACAGGGATCTTTACATTTTACATTTTGTACCACACTCTCTGAAGTCACAGAATCAGGCAGTAGCAGAGCTGGAAATGGGACCCCAGAGATCAGACTGCTAACTCCTGGCTTAAGTGTTAGTCAGAGTCATCTTTGCTTTCTTGCTCTGGAATTCCTACCTACGCCAACCTGCTCAAATTTTTCTGAAGTTCAAGCTATGATAAGTATTGAAGTTATGATGATAATTGATATTATGCATTCATATGTGTTTCTTCTTTTGCGTTGAAGTCTCCAAGCAGTTTTTTCCTTTCAGTAATAGCTTAAAATTTAATAGGTTTCGTGTGGATATCTGTATGATGAGGGACCTACACAAATACAATTGTAGAAAGAGAATTGTTCCTGGGTTTTGGTTCTTTGTGTTGAGGAGTAAGAATTGCAGCCTTCAGCATTTCTAGAAACCCTGGGAGGTGTATGCGTTGGCTTAGCTAAAAAGCTGAGTAATTCACTCAGAAAACAGTGAACAGTCTGCAGAGTGGCGTGGGTTTTTTTTTTTCTCCTTTTTTTTTTTTTTTTTCTCTGAGCTCTGCCAATGTATGTTATGGAAAATGGCTAAATGAGGAAACTCATGAAAACATTTCCTCAATTCACACCTCCCACTCAACTGACAGTTCAAAAACTGAGTCAGAAGGGCTAAGAATTGCTCAAAAGTACTGCTGGAATTTGGCATGGGCTTTGGAGCCAGGATTTCATCTTCAATTTGTAGTACGATACCTACTGCTGTCATCAGCTGCCATAAGTCTTGACCAGTGAAGGTCCTTCGTTGAAGATTAATGGTTCCAAGTCAATTATTTTTTCTCACCTCTTACTCAAATTTTTGATATTGGCAATCCTTTGAGGCTCTGTTTTGGCAGAGGAGTAGCAAATGGCTGTTGTGTTAAATCCAAATTCCTGGGCTTGTTACATGTTTTAATAGTGTTTAACTGTACTGTCCATGGCTATAGTTAACTAAAGAATTGAAATACTAATGGAGTGCCTGTGTAATGGTAAAAACTAAGTGTTAATTCTGTGAGCACCAGGAGGCAGTTTTACTCTGAGGTTCAGGTGTTTTGTTAAGCTGATGTCTGTATAACATCCCATTCTGTAGAATAAGATGCAAAAGCTACAGCTTGTCAAATTCATAATTTCAGCAGCTGAAAATCAGACATAGGAGATTCTGAACTTTGAACCACCCCAGACAGCTGGCTTACTATAAAATTGTGAGTTAAAAAATACTTAGAGCTCATTTTAGGATTAGTTCTTTATTATGACAGTTGTCAGTCCTGTAATATTATAAAGGAAATGCATATAAAAATTTGGAAAAGAAGAATATAGATCATCAGATTCATATGGTGATCCTTATTCATAACAGGTTTGGTTGTTGATTTTTATTTTTTTTCTGGCTACTTCATTGATAAATCCAAGATTTACTGGAGTATGTTCTTACTATGTCAGAATGGTGGTAGGAAGGGAAGGGACTGGGAGAAAGGGAAGTTTCAGAATAAGCAGCAATATTATATATATATTGTTTATGTATATTTATTTACTTAAATTTGTTTAAATATGGATACCATTTGACATAAATGAGACTGCCTCAGTGCATGTGCAAGAGCATGAATTGAAATTGATTCATGATTGGAGTCTTATTTTCAGACAAATTGTGTTGGTCATCTCCAGGATGATTTTAGACTGCAAGTTGTTAATTATATAAAGGTTTGTATGTGACTCCTGAATAAGAGTTGAAAAAAGTAAGTTTCTAGGAACTTGATGTGTGCAGAAGCATTCTCAGCAGTAAAATTGGTAATACAGTATACCAGAGCAGTATGAGTTTTGTTCTCATGGAAATTTTACTCCCGTCTTTTGTGAGTGTTTTTTCTTTTTAACGTAAAATAAAATCTGATCTGTTTGAGCATACACAGTTGCTCTTTTTGCTTGGATAAACAGAACTGGCATCATGTAAGTGTAGAATTTAATGCTAAACTCTCTATAACCTCTCGCCTCATGTTGCTCTTTTAAGTCTTGTTTTTGGGAAAGGACTGACTACAACAATACAGTGGTTCTAAAAACACTAGAACATCTGATATTTATTGGGGAGATTGTAATGAATCTTTAAAAAAAACCCACCCTACTTATAAGGTGAGTATTTATATAATTTTCTAAAATATATTATTATGGTAGACTATAGTGGCATGATTGGTCTCCTTAGGTCCATCTATTTTGCCCATAAATACATATAAATACAAATTATTTTTGTTGTTGACATTAATATTTGTGTTTCAACATCTGCATTTATAATAGGAGGTTTGCCGGGGAAAATGAAGTCTGTTCTGGGGCTGCTCATTATACATATGAAACTTTGAACCCATTGTTTTATTCCAGTTATTTTAAAAATAGAAACCAAACAGATTTTTTTAATAT
The DNA here is from genome assembly GCF_965231255.1 of Vanellus vanellus. NCBI lineage: Eukaryota > Metazoa > Chordata > Aves > Charadriiformes > Charadriidae > Vanellus > Vanellus vanellus. The sequence goes on from NC_138910.1 coordinate 8,322,806, forward strand.
GCATATTGGATCTGATGCAAGGCCTTTTAGATTGCATTACAGACAACAGGAAAGAGAAAATAAAAATGCAAATGCAGGTACTGGGACCTGTACTGTTCAATATCTTTGTCGGCGACATGGACAGTGGGGTTGAGTGCACCCTCAGCAAGTTTGCCGATGATACCAAACTCTTTGGTGAGGTAGACACACTGGAGGGGAGGGATGCCATCCAGAGGGACCTGGACTGGCTGCAGAGGTGGGCCCAAGCCAACCTCATGCAGTTCAACGAGGCCAAGTGCAAGGTCTTACATCTGGGTTGGGGAATCCCAAGCACAAATACAAGATCAGCGGGGAATGGCTGGAGAGCAGCCCTGAGGAGAAGGACCTGGGTGTGCTGATTGACGAGAAGCTCAACATGAGCCAGCAGTGTGCGATCGCAACCCAGAAGGCCAACCGTATCCTGGGCTGCATCAAAAGCAGTGTGGCCAGCAGGTCAAAGGAGGTGATTCTGCCCCTCTACTCCACTCTTGTGAGACCCCACCTGGCGTACTGCATCCACCTCTGGAGTCCCCAACAGAAGGACATGGACCTGCTGGAGCATGTCCAGTGAAGAGCCACGAGGATGATCCAAGGGCTAGAGCACCTCTCCTATGAGGAGAGGCTGAAAGAGTTGGGGCTGTTCAGCCTGGAGAAGAGAAGGCTCCAGGGAGATCTTATTGCAGCCTTCCAGTCCCTAAAGGGGGCCTACAGGAGAGCTGGGGAAGGACTTTTACTCGGGCATGTAGCGATAGGACGAGGGGGAATGGCTTTAAACTGGAAGAGGGCAGGTTCAGATTGAACATTAGGAAGAAGTTTTTCCCTGTGAGGGTGGTAAGGCACTGGCACAGGTTGCCCAGAGAGGTTGTTGAGACCCCATCCCTGGAGGTGTTCAAGGCCAGGCTGGACGTGGCCTTGGGCAACCTGGTCTAGTGGGAGGTGTCCCTGCCTATGGCAGGGGGGTTGGAACTCGATGATCTTCAAAGTCCTTTCCAACCTAAACCATTCTATGATTCTGCTCTTTAAGTTTTAATGCCAGCAATGTTTGTGTGGTACAACTAAGGAACTCAAAATTTTGTTGCAGTTTGATGCCAATAGAAATGTAAAAATTATGTATCACACACTAGATGCATCCCTTTACACTGTCCAGAAGCAAGTCTGAAGCACCGCTGCATTTGTACTCTCAGTGAACAAGTATAAGGGAAGCCAGTTTTGGCAGCAAATGCATATACCAGAGAATTTCAATTAAAAATGATTCTCATAAAGGTAGTGCAGAGATTAGCGATGCATTCTTCTCCTTGACCTTAGCTGTACGGAGAGAAGAATAGCTGAACCCTGAGTTGCACATTCATTAATATGGGACGTTGTCTTGCTTAAATGTACTGTCCAGATGGCTTTGTTTTGAATCTCTCTCTCCCTGTTTTCTTTGCTTGCTCTGGGACTTCTGTGAATATGACAGTATGCTGACAATATCTGTAACATCTGCAGAATACCCACCAAATTCACCTATGAACCTTTCACTTATATGCCACAGACAGTGTAACAATTTCATATTATGTACTATAATTTATCTTTTCCTTTTCTGGACAAAATGTGTTTGCCTGCCTTGTCCAGCTCACCTAATATTCTCCCAAGTAACATTGTGTTAGTGTCCTGCTTTCACATCATATGCATGACAACATGGTTAGATGAGTATAAAATCATTTACTGAAGAAAGAGCAATTGCCAATTTTTTAAGTTTGGCCACCAGATATGTGTCAAATATATGTGGCAGTGATTACTTTTCCTTTTTTGAGGACTGAATTTCTTACCCTTTAGTGCATGTGAATGAGTATCTGTGCTCAGAAATCTTCAATGGGGCATGGAGCATAATCTAGTAACAACATCTTTATAACCATGAAGTTTGTAACAATGACAAAATATCCCTTAGATTTCTAAATGTTATCACAAGGGTTGAGGTGCAGAATAGCATGCATGACTCTTCAGTGATGGGTTTGTAAAAAGTAGATAATTTTAAAAACAAGACGTTGACGTATAACACATTTTGACAGTTCTTTCTTCCTTGATAATTAAAAGAATGTAAGACTGGAGTATCTTTTATTTCATTATTTTAACTTCAAAACTTAGGTGCCTTACTTCTTTAAAAAAGCAATCCCTCAAGGAAGTATAGGCAGTGCACATCCAGATGTCTCTGAAGTGCTCTAAGAAAGTCATCTTTACTAATAAACCATCAGCTCTTGTTGAACAGTTCATGGATATTTTTTCTTTCCTTTCTGTCAAACTGAAAAATATTCTTGTTATGTCAGGCTATACACAAGTGCTACAGGACAGTAATATTTATCTTCTTGAGTATACTCAATCTACAGTAACTCAAGACATCAGCACATTACACAGGAAATGTAGCATAAGAAGTATTTATGAATCTATTATAGGTAAGGATTTTTACCTTTCCTTTAAATCATCAGAAGAGATAGATGCTTTTTTCACATATAGACATGTACACAACATTTTTGGTTATTTTCTTTCCAAATTTCTGACGTATACCCAAGGCACCCAAGTTCTACACCTGCTTAAACAATGCTTGACTTTCTCTGAATAGCTCTTTTAACTTCAGTGACCAAAGTTCACATCCGGTAAGTACTTGGAGGCTAATGAACTTAGATCATGTCTTCATTAGGATTTTTGTGGCTCTGGAGTTGCTGGCAGGATGCTTCCACACTGTTGGTACTTAAACACACTTGGCTGTGTCTGCTGCTGTCAAACGTGCTGCAAATGCTTGACTCAGCAGCAAACAAAGACTGGTCTGCAGCTGCCAGTTTTGATCCACTGTTTTTCCGGTTGCTGGATAGTTGGCTGAGGTATCGTTTTGCTTATCTTAGTTGCATCAAATCATGCGATTGCAAATTGCTGCTCAGATTTTGGGTGTAGGAGATCCTGGAACGGAAGTGGCATTCCTATGTCTTGGAAATATTGGAAGAGGAGGATCTGGCAGCAGCAAGTCAGAACAGTCAAGGACAGCAGCAGCCAAAACTCTGTGCCATGGTTTGGTTAAGTGGGAGGAGGTGAAGGAATAAACCTCTGCTACTGCTAGGAGAAATCTGACAGCTCTCTCCTGTTTCGTCCTTTCTGGTTATAGATGTCTAATTTGTCAACTGAATAGCAGTTTTGGAGCCATTTACTGGTTATAGATGTAACCTGTAACTCAGAACCCAGAATTAGACTTTTTATGTCAGGTGGACACATGAGTATCAGGCAACTGTGGTTTAACTTTGTGAAGGAAAGTGAAGGACTGTGAAAGAAAGTCTGTAAAGGATGAATAGTTACAACTGCAAGGCTGAAAAAAAGGTTTCTTCAAGCACATGATGTCTGAGAGTGCTTTTTTTTTTTTACCACATGTTCAGCTCTAGTTGAAGCAGCACTTCAACATTTCTTGTTTAGCCCATTTGACCAGTGCATTGAATCATCTTGATACCTTTATTATTAATACCTATATGCAAAAAGCATATAGGCAGCAAGAGTGTATAGAAACTTATGCCCTCTGAATCCTGGAAATTGTGATAAAGTTGTAACCTTGCCCAAATATACCAGAATGCTCAAATTTGAATTAATCTGCCACAGATATTTTTGATCATAAGCAAGTATTAAGGTGCACTTGTTAGTGTCACTAACATTGTTGTGTGAGAAGTGATTCTCAAAATGCATATCATGTACCAGGACTTTAGCTGCTCTGGCAGAATTAATCATGTTTGCATCATATGAATATTTTATTAGTGAACCACGTGCTAATACTTTTTAGATCTGGCAGAAGGGACTGCATATTTCAAAAGCACCATCATATAGCTAAAAGTAAGACTGCCACAAATAGTATTTCATTAGTAAGGAAGCTGAAAATATTTCTTGATTGAATTTGCTGTCAGAATTAAACATTGCAGGAAACCTGAGGAATTAAGGAGTTCTTATTAGGGAGGTAGTAGGGAAGATTCCCACCCAAGCAAGCGTTTCTGATTGGGAAGAGACTGCTTGGAAAACTTGCTTCATCTAAGAATTGATCCTTGGTCACTACTAGTGCGAAAATCCCTCCTGTGTCTGTCTGCAGCTCTGCTAGCAGAATGAAAAAGAAGGAAATTCCCCTGGCTAATAAATGACACATGCTTATTAGATATCACACTTATTTTTTGTGCTTATTTCCAAATCTGTCAAGTAGTTGCTTAAACATGCTTTTTAGTAAAATAATCTTATTTCAAAATCCTGCCTGGTGTTGGATGATTTTGAAGTATAGTAGACCGTGGGTAGTTTGTATCCCAGGAGCAGTTAACACAACTAGGTTTTTACACCTGGAATGTCGTGGTTGAAGGAGTCCCAAGCATCTGTGGGGTATTCCCATACTGTGTTCCATACAGCATGCCAGGTTTCTCAGAGAAGTCTTTTTTTTTTTTTTCCTGTGTATTTTTTGATATGGTGAAATCCTACTGAGGATAATTAGCAAATAATCCTCTGAAAGATTATCTAATTAATGGGAAATTGGAGTCATACAACTTGGCTCTAGAGATGAAAGGAACCTACGTGTCTGCCTTCAACAATGGCCCTGTGTTATCTTTCCTTAATGGATTTCAGGGATGTAAAATGATAGGTCAGGAAGGCTCCAAATCTTTTAATAATTAACCTGTAATGTACTAAAATAATGAGAGAGAGAGAGAGAGAGAGTGAGTGTTACTGTGAGAATTTGGATAATCTTACCAGTTTAAATGCGTTATTAAACATGGGTGAAATTGCTGGTTCCTGTAGGGGTTTACAGAATCAAGACTACTATTTGATATTTATTGATGATATTCATAAGGATCCTTTCTTTAATGCATATTACGACTAAATGACTTATCTATCACTATCACCTTTCAAAGCAGCACGCCACCTCATGTACTAGCAAATGCTATGCTTGTCAGCTTGCTATTTTCAATTATAATTAACTTTGAGGTATGTACATTCATCAGAAAAAAAGGATAATATTGTGATTCAAGATTTTATTCATTTGTTTAATAAAACCATTATTCTAGTGATAATAATTCACATGCTCATAGAGAATAAGGGTCCTAGCAGAGTGGATTTAAATCTGCCTTCCCACCAGCAGCTCCAGCCCTGCACACGCCTTCTTTTGTAACTTGCACGTTTGCAGTAGGTACAGGTTTTCAGATGTAAATTAGATAATCCTCATTAGATGAAAGTTGGGCGTTGCAGTACAGTTTTAGAATAACCCTATGCCCTTTTCCCCTCAATCCAAATCACATTATGGCATAGACAGAGACTGCCCCACTATTCAAATAGTAGACAAGGGCTAAATCTGATGCAGAGGCACATCCTCTGTATTCCAGAAGGAGCAAGTGTTGATTGAACACATTTGCTGAACATCCCTTGAGCCATGCAGCTCTGTTTATAGTACTCGCCTTTGCTCCAGAGGGAACTGATTAACTCTATTTAAATGCTACAGCAGCCACAAAAAGTGAGCTGAAAAGAAAAATGAGAAGATGAAATATCTATCTATCTGCTTGTCTGTAAAGAAAATATAGGGAGTGATTAAAGATGAGGCTGATGTTACCGCATGCATTTACTTAGAGGTCATTACAGAATTGCTGTGTATTTGCAAACAAAATACCCTGCTCCCCAGTGTCATCTTATTCTGGAATATCTGTATATAAGTAATAGAAAATGTACATATATGTTATGAGACATTAGTAGAAGCTCTGTATTTTCTGTATGGAAAGAAAGGCACGGGATAGAGAGCTCACACAAGGTTGATTTCTGTTGTGGGGAAAAGACCTGAAGGGTGTGGATTTATTAGGGTAGTCAAAACACCCTGTCTCTGATGTTAACAGTGTCTGCTGCAGTATGTGCACTCCCAATCCTATAAGCTACATTCCATCCTATATAAACTCATCCTTGTTTTTACCAATGTGGATGGAATTTATCAACTCTGTCAGAAAAGCCATGGGTCCACCCACTAGAAGACAACCCTATTAAACAACCAATCGGTATCAAAAGCAGTGATGTAAAGTGATAACAGCATATGGGTGTCCATTTTACATCATAATACCTACATGAATGTCTTCATAGGCCTTTGCAGTGGAAAAGTACTGCTTTGTTGTTTTTTTTTAAGGGTTGACTGTTCTTTTGTTGTGTATTTGTTCTAAAAACTCTCCAATCAAATAGAAAACTAGGAAGATCTAATTTATTTCTAGATTATCTCAAATACTTCCATGAATGTAGAATTTAAAATAATGGAATCTGTTACAGGTTTACATGTACGTGATAATAGAAGTTGTACTCTGTCTATAAGGGTTTGTACTGATTCTCAAGTGCAGAATGCCCTGAGAGAAAGCATGGCATCGTGTTTGTGCTTTGAGACTCAAATGAAGATGAATAGGAGTGTTGTTATCCTAAGAAATTTTTCAATCATAGAATGGTTTAGGTTGGAAGGGACCTTGAAGATCATCGAGTTCCAACCCTCCTGCCATGGGCAGGGACACCTCCCACTAGACCAGGTTGCCCAAGGCCACGTCCAGCCTGGCCTTGAACACCTCCAGGGATGGGGTCTCAACAACCTCTCTGGGCAACCTGTGCCAGTGCCTTACCACCCTCAAAGTGAAAAACTTCTTCCTAATGTTTAATCTGAACCTGCCCTCTTCCAGTTTAAAGCCATTCCCCCTCGTCCTAAGAACATCCAAAAGGAATTAAAATATCAAAAACTCTGCAAAATGCTCACTTATTTTTCTAAAAATTCTTTTACTTGAGCTAGCTTAAGTCTCTACATGGAAAATAAGTTATCATAGAGGTCTTGTTTTCCATCACACCTGAATTTTTCAGGACAGAAAATTGGTTGCAACTGTCCTTTCCTGTACTCAAGATACAGAGAGCCTTACTGTACTGCTATTCATAAAACATATTAACGTTATGCTGACTTGGGCTATTGAAAAATTTCAGTGTTCACTGAACAACAATATGACTGATTTGTATAATATTTCTTCCTCTAATAAAACTGAGAAGAGGAATACTGCCCCCATTTCACAAACAATAACTGCATAAGATATATGAAAGATGTATGTTCATTTATACAATATTTAAACTGAGAGCACTTCACAGCATGGGGAGATGTCAGTGTTGTCATGGCAACAGCTGAAGATGTGTCATGAATGGACGAAGCAGAAGTCTTAGGCTTGCCCAAGCTGAAGCCAACACCTTGCCTGTTGTTTTGAACCTGCAACCTAACCAGCTGAATGTTGATCTCTCGTTTTGCTTTGGCAGTATATATTAAATTAGATAGGAAAAGCGGTAGCTAGCTTTGAGTGGTTGAATTTGAAGACTTTGTTTAAGACTGTATACAATTCCTGTTGCTTTCCCCCATTTGAAGCATTTTCTGCTGATGACACAATGCTGGGACCTGAGGATGGATCTGCTGGTGATGAATGTTGGCAAGTGTGACTATTCCTTCTTGCTCTTTGATGTTTTAGGCCAACTCCGCTTCTTCCAGCTTACCCACAGACTAGCTCAGTGTTAGGACCAATCTGTGTTTCTACAAATGTAGGACATTGCCACATCTGTCAGCTCAGTTTGGTTTACTTTCCGTCCTCCCAATGCGTGTATATTTGTGCCTCCATATACATGCTTTGCTGTGCGAAACTGGTCTTTTTCTTTAGTTGGAAGATGTGTACAAATTACTAGTTTGCATTTGTTTTGATTTTATCTGAATTATGCTTTGTTGTACTTCAGTGCAGCTTCTCAAGTCCTTAGTAATGTGTAGGGGCTGAGGGATTAGTTTTGGCTGGTTGTTTTTACTATGTTTTTCATTACTTGAGCAGCTTTGGAGACGGTGCTTGTTCTGCAGTAGTTCCAAAAAGCAAAGGAAAAATAAGAATATATATTTGTTTAAGTTTCATGTTCTCATAATGCCGTTATGTGTCACAAGAACACATTACACTAAATTCTGTAATAAAGAGAGGACCTGCATCTTTAAAGTAACATAAAAGGTATATAATTGACCGAATTCTTTAGGAAATCAGCTCATCTTCTGTGCAGAACTTGCTATGCAGACATTTGTCTTATAACATTTTTAATAATTATACAGATCTGTGTAGTAACATTATACAGGGTTTTCTTTGATGTTGTTTGTAGATATTTTTATTCAGCCAACATTTCTGTCTGGTTGCAAAACAAAAGGTAGTTACATATTGTTCTTTAAGCTACATGACTGTTTCTTTAAGAAAGAATATTTCCATTATCTTTGCTGTAATAAACTTTTAGGTGGATTCTTAAGTATTTCTTTCGAAGTTTAAGGCTGAACCGGTAGCTTACTGGTGTGCTTTAATTTGACATTTTTTTGCTGATGGATCAGAATTTCTTCTTAGAGTTAGTTTTATAAGGAATCAAAAATGTTTTCAAGTTGTTGTGGAAAAACTACTGAAATGTTGGTATTCAGACATAGGGCTTAAGTAACATTGGAAGAGCATAACTGCTTTCATTTTGTTAGAGTAGATTAGCTTCAAAAATAAGACTTCTTTTTGAAGATCGTTAAGTCTAGAGCTTTGTAGTGAGCTATCTTCAAGAGTGAATTAGGCCACTGATTCACTTTTATTAGGTTTTAATGCATTTTTAGAAAAGGTTGAAATCCACTTGTATAGGTATACATACTTACCACATATAAAATTAATAACAACAAAATAATATTTCTAAACAAATTGTAGATCTGGTCCAGTGTATACTAAGATCAATTGAAGTCATTCCATTATTTTTGTTGGATGCTGGATAAGACCTGATTTTAATGATGGATTCTATATTAAAATGAGATAGAATAAACAGGTATATAACTACATTTACATGTTGTGATTGTTTTTAATTTCTCTCCATGTTTATCCAATGGCAATGGTATCTTATGTTAGTCTCTCTCAAACTACAGGAATCATGTAGAAGTGTGGTAAGTCATTGCAAATCAGCCAGGTTTTGTAGATACTATGGTATCTCTCTGTGTGATTAGCCTTTGTCATTGTCAGTAAGTTTGCTTTGAAAAGGGCCTAGAAAAGGTGATGGGGTATTATTTTATATTTCAAAACAACCCAAACAGCTTGTCTCATTTGCACAGGAATAAAAATTTTTCTCTCCCAACAGTCATATAAAGGTAATTAAGTATTTGAGGTTCTTGTTTTAAATCTGTGTTTTTGCAGTGAGATTTTTTCAGTAGAAAGTATATTTTTTGGTATGGAACTGTATAAATTGAAAGTGGTGCTGAGAGGAAACAGATGCTGTACATCTACTTCAGGTCAGCTGCAAGACAGAAATTTAAAAAAAAATTAGCACCAGTAGAATAGCTTTTCTGAGAGCTTATCTGAACATCACCCAGTGTTAAAGGCCTAGAGCTGTTCTAGTGTGACTGTCAGATCCTCAATTGTAAAGAATCAAAGTTGCAGTAAATATTTAATGTTTTCTTAAGGTGTAAAAATCAGAATCTGTGTATTGCTGAATGCTAATTCAGGCTCCTGCCCGAATCTGACAAACTAATTGTATCTATAAATGATAAAGACTGTGTATCTTAGATAGGTGGAACCTGAATTATAAAGGGAAACTGGACTGGCATGTTCAGCCAATTTGAATTAATTTTAAATATCTAATTTTACCAGGTATTTATAAAATTGTTTTGATTTGTTTCATGCATATATTCTTCTAGCTGTCTCAATGAACTTTTCTCTTTAGGACTGTTTTCTGGGGTACCTGTCATGAAATTAATCATCTGGTCTGTGTTCAGTACTACAGTTCCCAAATGCCAACACCTGTTTTTACAATTTCTCTCTCAGTAGAACTTAAGAATTCATTGATTCAACTTGGGTCAATATAAAGCTGCAAAAATTTAATCCAGAATTTATTAAAGAACATCAAAGATACGGATCAAATAATCACTGTTGCATGTTGTTCCATGACACAGAATAATAGCAGAAACAATTGAGAAAATAGTTTCCATTGAGTAATGTACAACAGCAACAAAAATCATTCACAATTTTGTTTAAAGTTCTTGCCATCGTATTTACTTGCTAACTCCTGATGAGCACCTTTTAATCTTTGATTGTATTTGCTGTTGAGTAAACACCTAATTTTCAACAAAAGCAATAATTTGTCAGAAGTAATTACCAAGTTATTAATGAAGTGGCTTATTTTGGACCCTAGTTTACCAGTATGCACAGTCAATACAAAGTAGCTTGCTTTTTCCACTTTTCAAAAGTAAGTGACTTTTCTCATATGATATTATTTAATGTAGTAATATAGGCTACTTCTTTGAATGTTGCAATAATATCTTCTGACTTGAGAGTTGACCTGCTTGGGGGTAGAGGGAAAATATTTGTTAGACTCTTGTATAACACTGCTACAAAGATATCTAAATTCTGTGCTTCTACACGTTAACTTCAGATCATTTACATTAGTTTTACAGTGCTGATTTTATTCTGGATTTTCTCTTGAAATGGCTGAATGAACTTGCTGCAATTTCTTTTGTTTGCTGCAAAGCGTATTTAACATTGTAGTATGGCTCTGACCACTGGGCAGCTGGGAAGAAAAGATGAGTAAGAGGAACGCAGGGAAAACAGTACAATAACTTGTAAACTTAAAAGGGTGTCTTACCGGGGAGGGAGGCTGAGAGGTCATCAAAAGCAGTGAATAAGTTAACATAATTATAGCTGTAATTGAACATGAAATACCTATTTTGGCTTGGAAAGCTTTGCAAAAGGAACATCTTTTCTTCATCAGGCAGCTGAAATCACTAGGGGCAATGGTGTTTGCGTCATTGAGGGAATCGGACTGAAACTGTATCAGTGCATCAGGCCAAGAAATTTCAAAGCCTTTCATCACCAAGAAGGAAAGCAGTAAGTCCAGCACAGTGAGAAAAGCTAGCAAGACATCTTTGGCCAATATGAAATGCTACCATAGTGTTACGATTCTCGGCCATCACAAAACCTACCAGTTCTAGTAAGTTAATCTCAGACTCAAGGAACAGGATTGGTGGCTACAAATTCAGACCACTGGATTTTTTAAATGAAAGTCCAGCATTCTGCTATTAGTAATTCTAAGTTTCTCCTTTTATAAATAAGCAAGTATTCTCAACACGATTTACAAATAAAAAAAAAAAGCATCATTACTTTATGCATGGAGCCAGAGAATGACTAAAAAACCTCTGACCTCTAAAAGCAGAGCAGATGAGGATCTAAGAAAGATAAAAATGTGTGTGTGTGTTTTTTCACTTTCAATAATCTGAAGCAATGTTTTTAAAAATATATCATTGCCAACAAAAATTTTTAGAACTGCTGGTGTCATGATTGTAGAAGACATTAACCCTTTTAAAGTTAGCTCCATTTTCAGTAGTGCTATTGGCAGAAAACTTGAGACTGGATTTTCAGAGCCTATGCTTTTCATTTTAGAAAAATTAAGCAGAATATTTTAGATGACTCCCTGAATTGTTGGTGCTAGGGTCTTCCACTGAAAAGTCATTTTGATTGCAAGTCAGGTACATGTCAGCTCTGCTTTAAACATTCCCTGTATACTGAAACGTAGAAATTTTCTTCTTAGTTTTGATGCTGTTTCATGCTAATAATAGGCCTGTGTAACAGAAAAAGACCCAAAAAGAACATAAGCAAAAGCCCTTTGTACCTTAAAAGAAGAAGTGTATGTTACTTGGGATGAAAGGTTTTATCCTGGGAATATGTTTCTAACACTTTTCAAGAGCTTGCTCCTTGGAGTAGTTGTGCATGGAACACACAAAAAAAATTTGATGTAGTTCAACCTTTATTGACATGATTACATGTTGCAAATAGCAATGTACAACTTTGTAATATCCTACTGTCTTATCATCACATTTTTTCTGATGTTACCTGAAATATTTTTGTCCAATTAAATTAAGCTCATCTCATAGAGACAGGATTGGAAGTTTTCTGTTACTTTGATCAGAATTAGCAGTAGACGTGTCAAGCCAATTACTCGAAAATTGGACATAGGCAAAGTATTGTGTTATGTCAATAATTTGCTGTTTTTTCTTTTAGTTTTAGAACTCTGCATCCTTCAGGGAAGCTGTTAAAATCTTCCTGTTGTTGTGAATTGCTGAGTAGGATCTCCTCCTGCTACATGTTGTCAAGACTGTGCAACTGGAAGAAAACTAACAGTTTTAAAATGTTTTTGTTAGAAAATCAGCACTACGTGTTTCCAAGAAGGTTTATTTAGAATTATTGCATTAAAAAGCTACTACCAAAGCTTAATTAAAAACCACAGAACAAAGGAAATTTGTTATTAAGACTCACATTTCATTGTAATTTTTACTTAATTATTTAGAGCCCACAGCTAACTTAATATACTGTGTTTGCTCTCGCGTTGTATAGCGAGAGCAAACTGACTGCAGTGCTGTTTTGTGTGTACGGTGTGTCTGTGTCAGCATTGCTTGCAGAGCATCTCCATATTACACCACTGAAGTAGGATCGATGACAGCCTTCTTTAGTCTAACCCTTAGCAATAGATTGTTAAGATTAGCACGTTGTCTGAGGAAGAGATTTGTCTGAAGGGCTTGCAATTACTTCCTACAGTTAAATTCAACAGAGACATCAGACAGTTCTTTCTCTCTCGGCAGGTTTGTTTATATTTCAACCTAAAAAGATAGAAAAGATAACACAGAGGATTTCCATTTTTTTTTTCCCCTCTTCCCCCCCCCCCCCCCCATTCCTGACTTTTGATTTATTTAGCAGAATTGTGTGTGTGTGTTCAGAACTTGGATGTTTAATTAAGGGAGTTTTCATTGCTTGGTGATCTGTATTAAAGGAGCATCAATAATCCAGTTCAAACTTTAAGATTTCTTTACATTTCAGCAGCCGTATGAGAAGTAAAGCAAGAGTCTGCTATCTTTTAGTTGGTGAGCTGAAACCCTGCTAACAAAACATGGAAAATACCTTTTATTTAAAAAAGCATGGGCAAAGAAGGTCCAGCAAAGAAAAAAAATCTTCTGGACTTGCATACAAAGTATATTTGGCAATAGAAAAGAGTAAAATTGCTATACAAGAATGACCCAACATGCCTTCCATTGAAGACAATGTTAATATAAAACTAAGAGTGGATAGCTTTTGTAGAATAAAAGCTGTAGGGAGTGCCTATCTTGAAGATTTATACTGGTATGGCTTCCTACCTTCTCTTTTGGGCTTGCAAAATGGCCTTCATTAAGAATCAATCAGCAAACGTCATTCGTTTCCTCTGTGCTTAGGGAGCTCAGATAAATGGCTTTATACCTAGTAGATCCTAGTTTCATCAATTATTTTGTGAGCATACCTCTTTTGTCCCCCAGAGCCCTGTTGACTTGGGTGGAAGTCAGTATGTTCATCAGTTTGCCTACAGGCAGTGAATAGCGATACACAAGCTTCCCGTTTCCTCCCTTGCTTATCAATACATTTTACTTGCAGTTACCTGGACTATGTAACTACTTTGTGCAAATAGAATAATCTTCCCTAATAGAGACAGGAATGTTAGTTAAATGTCACTTGATCAAAACCCACGATACAATATGCTGAAATAGGTGATAAAATCTGCCAGTTGGTCTAACTGAATAAACAACAAGGCAATGTTTTCAGTCATCTCTCGTTTTCCAGTTATCTGACTGTAGAAATGAGCTTATAGCGTAAGAATCTAGGCGATAAACTGCCACAAACTATCTGACAATACAGTATATGTAAATAAATGTTGATAGGACAGTACTGAAATAAGTTATGAAAATATTTGCTGATTCAGAACTACTGTAGTTGTTTGGGCATTTTTTAGGTTTATTAGACAAATTTATTGTGTAAAAATTATGACAGTTTTCCCAATTTACCCTCAGTTCCAAAATAAATAATACTTTATTCCAGTATAACTCCTCCATGTTCGAATTTTAGTGCTTTTTCAAATATGCCACGTACAGGAATTCTTGAACCTACAAACCAGTAAAGGGACTGCAAGTGATTTTGCATTTTTTAAACTGCAGTTTCTTAGAGTGCAGGAATGCCCCTGTGAGAGCTTTATGAGTTTAAGATGTTAAATGACAGGAACTGAACTCTTCATTTGTTAAAACTGAAGATCAAATGGAAGGATTTAATAGGATATAGAGTTGCTTATTTGCTGTCTAGTAGTACATAGAAGTGTCCTTAGCGTGACGTGCTCTGTGCCTAACATCTTCCCCTCTGAGAACAGGCCTTCGGGCTCCTTAGTACTACAACGGGCTGTGTATCTACAGCTGGAGAAGTCTGATCAGGTGTCCTTTCCTCCAGTCAGTTGAGGTATCTAAACATTTTTACACCAAAAAGCAACTTTAAATTGGAATGCTGTTTTTTAAAATGTGTATGTAAAGCCAGGTTTTAAAGTTTCTCTACTAATTCACTGAGATGTCTGGGATGGTTTGCATTCTTAATCTCCCTTTGTAAAAAGAAAACCACTGTAATATTGTGCTATAGTCTGGCAGCCTGCTTAATTGTATTTGGCAGCTTGTTTTGGTTCTGGAGCAGTTCACTAGCCATCTAATTAAAATGGGGGGTACAGTGATATGTGTCTTGTCTCTGAAATTGATAGGGATGATGAAAAAGGCTGTGAAGATGACTAATTATTTTTCAATGACCAAAGCTTTTCAGTTCAAATCTTCCCTGGTTTTCATATTTCTAGGTCATTAAAATGCTCAGAGAACAAACATTTAATATAAGACTAAATGTCACGAGTGTGAATTTCTTCTGGTCTTGTCTTCACACACCATGTTTCATTCTTTTCTCTCTCATGGCTTTTCTGTATAGGCAATTAATATAAGCCTCCAGGGTTTTTTGGGGGGTGGTTTGTTTTTTTTATTTAATAATTATGTTGAGGAAAACCTGTCAATCTTTGCATTATCACCGGGACTCAGTTGTGCTGTTAGTCACTGGGTAGTGTAGGAAGCGCTGGGGAAGGCACCGGTCCATGTATAGAGAACAGTTGGTACCCGAGAAGCAGCCTGCTGTACCACTGCGTGGGGCAGATCTGCATCGGATCATGCCCTGCGCCCTCCGACTTCCAGGTTAGAGTGGCATTCCTTGTCACAGCATCCGTTGAACCAGGGTCAGGTGTGGATGGGCTACCGCCAGGGTAGCAGCCTTAGGTTTGTAAATCGCAAATGTGTATGTGCAGAGAATTTATTCTAATTCTGTTTATCCTCATCAAGAATGAAATTTCAGGGCGTAACCACCTGTTAGTTGAGGGAGGAACCAGACAAAAATACCAAGGAAAGTGACAAGCAGATATCTTATTTTCGTTCCTTCTGACAGATTTCCTGTTGCGTTTGTGTGATTTTTGCAAGAAAATAGAATACAGATAATTTGTTACGCTAGAAATTGTTTTTTAAAAAAAAGTATCAGCCTGTCTATATATTCTGATTCACCTGAGTTTGAATGTAGTTTTTGATAGCTCTTTCTCATAATTATTTTGGGTGTCTTCATTATTGGGTGTCCAACTGACAATTTTGTGTGGACTCATTTTTCTGTGTTCCAAATTCAGAACCTTTCAAAAGTATCTAAAATGGAGGATGCTTAAAATAGTCACATTTGCATTCATGGATCTCACTGCATTTGTGTTTGAGAGGTTTCAGCAGGACAAAAATGAGCCTGTAATAATCTGTTGATGGGGGTGCACTAGGCACATCAGTTTCAATAATTATAATTATATTATACTAATGCAAGGGACAATACAAAATTATTTTCAATATGAATGTCTTTTTAGCACTTGATACACTTCTGAGGTACTGCTATATTTCTGTATAAAAGGAAGTCTGCTTTGCTTATCAGAAGTCTGTTGAAATACTTCTAGTATAAAAGTAGAGTACCTTACAACTGTTAAGCTGTAGGTATGCCATAAAGATCATGCAGATTATTTCTAATTGGCTTACCATTTTCTGTAGTTAAAGTTTGGATTTCTAAAAGTTAAGGCAGTGCTTTGGGAGTGTGAAATATCATAGAATCATAGAATGGTTTAGGTTGGAAAGGACCTTGAAGATCATCGAGTTCCAACCCCCCTGCCATAGGCAGGGACACCTCCCACTAGACCAGGTTGCCCAAGGCCACGTCCAGCCTGGCCTTGAACACCTCCAGGGATGGGGCCTCAACAACCTCTCTGGGCAACCTGTGCCAGTGCCTTACCACCCTCACAGGGAAAAACTTCTTCCTAATGTTCAATCTGAACCTGCCCTCTTCCAGTTTAAAGCCATTCCCCCTCATCCTATCTCTACATGCCCTAGTAAAAAGTCCTTCCCCAGCTCTCCTGTAGGCCCCCTTTAGGGACTGGAAGGCTGCAATAAGATCTCCCTGGAGCCTTCTCTTCTCCAGGCTGAACAGCCCCAACTCTTTCAGCCTCTCCTCATAGGAGAGGTGCTCTAGCCCTCGGATCATCCTCATGGCTCTCCTCTGGACACGCTCCAGCAGGTCCATGTCCTTCTTCTGTTGGGGACTCCAGAGGTGGATGCAGTACTCCAGGTGGGGTCTCACGAGAGTGGAGTAGAGGGGCAGAATCACCTCCTTTGACCTGCTGGCCACACTGCTTTTGATGCAGCCCAGGATACGGTTGGCCTTCTGGGTTGCGATCGCACACTGCTGGCTCATGTTGAGCTTCTCGTCAATCGGCACCGCCAGGTCCTTCTCCTCAGGTCTGCTCTCCAGCCATTCCCCGCTGAGCCTGTATTTGTGCTTGGGATTCCCCAACCCAGATGTAAGACCTTGCACTTGGCCTCGTTGAACTGCATGAGGTTGGCTTGGGCCCACCTCTGCAGCCAGTTCAGGTCCCTCTGGATGGCATCCCTCCCCTCCAGTGTGTCTACCTCACCAAAGAGTTTGGTATCATCGGCAAACTTGCTGAGGGTGCACTCGACCCCACTGTCCATGTTGCCGACAAAGACGTTGAACAGTACAGGCCCCAGTACCGACCCCTGAGGAACGCCACTCGTCACTGCTCTCCACCTGTACATTGAGCCGTTGACCGCAACTCTGAGTGCGACTGTCCAGCCAGTTCTTTATCCACTGAGTGGTCCGTTTGTCGAATCCATGTCTCTTCAATTTAGAGACCAGGATATCGTGTGGGACAGTGTCAAACCCCTTGCACAAGTCCAAGTAGATTACATCAGTTGGTCTTCCCTTGTCCACTGCCACTGTAACTCCTTTGTAGAAGGCCACCAAATTTGTCAGGCATGACTTGCCCTTGGTGAAGCCATGCTGGCTGTCACCAATCACCTCCTTTTTTTCTATGTGCCTCAGCAGAGTTTCCAGGAGCATCTGCTCTATGATCTTGCCAGGCACAGAGGTGAGACTGACTGGCCTGTGGTTCCCTGGGTCTTCCTTGTTTCCCTTTTTGAAAATAGGGGTTATGTTTCCCCTTTTCGAATTGGCAGGAACCTCACCAGACCGCCATGACTTCTCAAATATGATGGCTAGTGGCTTAGCAACCTCATCTGCTAGCTCCCTCAGGACCCACGGATGTATCTCATCAGGTCCCATGGACTTGTGCGCCTTCAAGTTCTTCAAGTGGCCTCATACTTGATCTTCACCTACAGCGGGCGGTTCTCCGTTTTCCCAATCCTCGTCTTTGCATTCTGCGTCAAGGGTACTGTGGCTGCATCTTTTGTCCTTGCCAGAGAAGACCGAGGCAAAAAAGTCATTGAGTACCTCAACTCTGTCTGTCCCGGGTAAGCAGCTCTTGCGTTTCCTTCTGGAGAAGGCCCACAGTTTCCCTAGTCTTTCTTTTCTTGATGACATACTTAAAGAAGGATTTTTTGTCTTGATGTCCCTGGCCAGGTCAGTTCTATCAGGGCTTTAGCTTGTCTAACCCAATCCCTGGCTGCTTGAACGATTCCTCTGTATTCCTCCCAGGCTACCCGCCCCTGTTTCCACTCCCTATAGGCCTCCTTTTTCCTTTAGGTCATGTCCAGGAGCTCCTTATTCATCCGTGCAGGCCTCCTGGCTTTTCTGCCTGCCTTCCTCTTTGTAGGGATGCATCGCTCCTGAGCTTGGAGCTCATAAAAGGCAGGTTATAATACTAAAGAGTTTATTAAAATAGAAAAGATATGCATGGTGCCTGCTGTCACTCTTTGCAGAATTACTAGATGCTCCCATATGGTAAAATGATTTTCCCTGTGTATAACATCCTGAAGTGTGGAAGCACTTTAGTCCCATTTTATAGATAAGAATTCTAAAAAAGGGAATTTTTAAGGGTTTTGTCAAAAGTTACTAGGTAGGATGTGTGAGACTGTGCCAACCACCTGGACCTAGCTGCCTTTTCAAGCAATTATACTCTCTCTTTAGAGAGTCCAGTTGTTCTGGCTATTAAACTTATTCTGGATCCCTGATCTTCACGTATCTCCTCAGATCCCTGATCCAGTTCTGTTTCCTTATCTGGAAATTGGGAGACTACTGTAATTGTTTTGCTTTATTTTTTGAGGTGATTGTAAATATGTGTCTATAATGATGTCAAAAAATATAACTTTCTATTCACACATACTGAATTAAAAAGTTAAAATCCATCAAGTAAAATTAAATAGATTCTAATTTGTTCAGAAAACTTTCTGTGGTAAATACAAAATTTTGCAATTTGTTGCTGCATCCGTTGAGCTGCTTAAAATGTTATTGAAATTTTAGGCAAAAAGGACATTTGAACAAAAATTTATATATTGAAGTTCACATAGAATCATAGAATTGCTGAGGTTGGAAGGGACTTTAAGATCATCAAGTACATCCATTAACCTACCCTGACAAAACTACTTCTAAACCATGTCCCTAAGCACCTCATCTACCCTTTTTTTAAATACCTCCAGGGATGGCGAATCCACCACCTCCCTGGGCAGCCTATTCCAACGTTTAATAACCCTTTCAGTGAAAAAGTGTTTCCTAATATCCAATCTAAACCTGCCCTGACATAACTTGAACCCATTTCCTCTCGTCCTATCACTTGTCACCAGGGAGAAGAGGTCAGCCCCCACCTCTCTACAACCTCCTTTCAGGTAGCTGTTGAGGGTGATAAGATCTCCCCTCAGCCTCCTCTTCTCCAGGCTAAACAACCCCAGTTCCCTCAGTTGTTCCTGGTAAGACTTATCCTCCAGACCCCTCACCAGCTTTGTAGCCCTTCTCTGGACACGCTCCAACACCTCAATGTCCTTCTTGTAGTGAGGGGCCCAAAACTGAACACAGTACTTGAGGTGGGGCCTCACCAGTGCCAAGTACACATGCAGCTCCAGTGAAAATATTATTACCTGGCAGGTCTGTATTTGTTTATAACTAGAAAATTCACCTGTGTTGTAATGTGGATAGCAGATACTAAGAAAGGATTCTTACAGCTGATGTGGAAAAGTGAGAATTTAGCCAGCGTTTTTTGTGGACTAGTTTTAAATGCTTACCGTTGCTAAAATGTGTTTCTTTTCTCTAAATTTAAAGAACACTAGGAAGAATCCAACTTGAGTAGACTTAAATCACAGGTAGGTTTGTTTTTTTTCTTATCTAAGAATTATATTTAAGGTACGGGATAGTTGGAATACTTCTAGAAAGAATTATGATATGTGGCAAAGCTGACCAAATCGTCTCTCGATCTAAGTCCTCCGTATTGCAATTCAGTCCTACTGTAGTATGATGCCAGGTATTTAAAGCTGCATTATGTTTGTCTGCTGGTGTGAGGATTTTGAACCTGAAATACCAACCAATGAAATACTGTTGATGTGCATTATAAGGCTTGTGGTTTGAATCTTTGTAGGATGCTGAGAATTAGGTTTTACGAGGTTGGACAATTATTTACGTTTCTTAGAAGTACTTTCAAACTGGACTCACTTGTTTTTTTTTTAACAGCAGCATTAATGATTTGTTATAATGCTCTTGATGCCTGATATACCACAACTGTTGAAAATACAATTCACAAGTCAAGTTTTAAATAGTAGCATAAAATAGGGAAAAAATATATTAAAAAAAGACGCCGAATCTGGAGGTTTGGCATTTGGACTTTATTTATATATATTTATATATACTATATATATAAAATATATATATTAATAAGATATATATAAAATATATTTATATATATTTCATTTAGTCTAAATTTGTCAAACTTAAAGTTAAGCATCTTTTTAAAACTAAACCACTAGACTTCTTTACAGTAGTGAAGACAAATAACTGGGTGAGGGGGATGTGGTTCTCACTGCTTATGTTCTTTTAAACATGCTTATGTTCTGAATAAAAGCTAATGATCAAGATTTTTTTCATATACACACCAATACATAGCACAATACATAGCACAACCAATTATATGCATGTATTGTTGGTTGTGCTGCAGTTAGCCTGAATCCTTGCATGTAAATTCTACGTTAATACATCTCAGCTGTAACTTGTGTACGATATCATTCTTTAATTATCTTTTTGAAAGGATCTCTTTATCTTTCTAGTGTGACCACAGGACAGGAACTTACCAGAACCTGAGAATAATGGCAGTATTTCAGCTCCTTTATTAACAATTCAAAACCTTCAGTGACTATGTCCAAGCTGTTACAGGTTTGGGTATACATGTATAAAATATGAGTTCGCTGGATCTCTTTGAAGCTTCCAGAAACTCATTTAAGTCAGATAAGGGTTTACAAACCTTCACCTCATCTTCTGGCTTATTCTGTTAAATTAGGTAAAATCTGCTTTAAAGCAACTGGCCAAACTCCCAAGAATAAATTTTTTATGCTGTGTAGAACCTGCATACTTCTCTGCTAGCTTTGCCTCCAGTCAGTAAAACACAAAAGATGGAAGAAATTTTGCCTTTGGAGAGTCTCCTAGGTCATTAAATCTAGATACTCTTCATTTGGACACAGCAAGTTACAAATCTTGGCCCCAGGGCTTTAGGAACAGCTGTTTAGTGTGTCAGATATCACTCATCATTTCTCGTCGTTTGTGGCTTTTTAGCCAAGGCACCTCTCGCTCCTTGTCCCGGTCCAGGGTCAAACTGCTTCCTTTGGTTTTGGAAGCTAGTTTCAGGCTCTAAATTGCAAAGCCTGTGGATTGTAGGCATAAGCTGCAAAAGTGTCCCTGGTAAATATGCAGTTAGGGGCATTTGCAACATTCTAGATCATTTCAGTTGTTATATTTGGAGTTGGGGCATCAATAATACATAGTTTCATTAAAAGACAATGTGCTTTAATGTCATTGCACTAAGTTATTTTGGGTGATTCAAGTGACCCCATTTGAAATATAACAGATTAAACTATGCACCAGTATATTCACTTGCAAAGTTTGCATTGTGTGCCTGGAAGGAAAACTAGTATGTTTCTTATAGACCTTCAAGTTTTATTATTCCTATTCTTAAATGCAAACATATGCATTTAGTATCCCGATAAAGCTCAACTGGAGCTATAACATATGGGCCCTTGTTTAGTTCCTGCCCCCTGGAAAGCCAAAACTAAACAAAAATACCACTCCTCCTTTACTCTGATTTATTTGCATTCTTTTTTTGAGATGGTCTTCTTTGAAAACAGAAGGTTGGCAGCTGAGAAAGGAAGCACGGAGTGTGTGAAGCAGTGGGATGCTGGACAGGAGGGGTCCTGCTTTCTCCCAGAACCGGCACTGCAGTGCCCTGCTCTGCACAGGGCTTGCGCGTACTCTAATATTCCCCCTGCATGGACTTTTCAGCAACCCTGGGAATAGCTGTTAACTGCCTTATTGGAGTTGCCTGCTTTCTGGTTTTATGAAAAGCTTTCCCTAAACAAGTGGTTTCTCGTGTTCATCTCTAGCTATGCTGGAAGGAGTGACATACAAAAGTGACTGCTTTGGTATATTTGGCTGACCATTTTTTAGTGTTATACCCAATGAAGGGTGACAGTGAAGGCTTCTAGTATATAGAAGATATTTCAACGGCTGTTAAAAGCCAGCCCAATCATTATATTTTCTGAAATCAGCAACAGATTTACCCTCAGTGTATCTGTGTCTCTGTCATTCAGTGTTTGCTTGGGTTTTTTTTATATTACTGGTATGCTCTTGGGCACTGTCTACTGTGTATTGTGGAGAAAGTGGGTTCGCTGTTTTCTCCACACAAAAATTTTTTTCATCATTTGATAAGTTATACCCTGTTCTTTGTAGTAGATTGTTTCTTAGTTCAGGATTGTGCAGTCCTGCTTGGTTGCTCAGTCTCTTCTGTCCATTTGTGAGACATGCTAGTGGGAGGCATGGATGCTCTTTCTGTAGTAAATGGGAAGATGAAAGCAAATAAACCAGAAGTGAATCAGGAGACTTAAGCTTTAGGACTAGACTGCTTTACTGTTCTTTGAGATTGCTACTATTGGTGAGCACCATGGTATAATGAATAATCAGTCTGGGAAAAGTAAACGCATGAAAGCCAATACTGTGAATATTTAACCCCTGAAATGAAAGTCTTCGGATCTTTTACCATGAGGCACTGATGCAGCCACATAATCAGAAAACATGTGAACAAAGGGAATTAAGGGAGAAATTATATTTAATTCTTTGCAAGAACCACAAAGGATTTTAAAAAGGTTTTAAAGAAATTCTGAAATTGAAACTTTGAAAAGTGAATGATTTAAGATAGAAAATCCTGAAGTCAGAGGTTATGATGATAATATTTTTTTTTTTTTTTTCTGACATGTCAGCAAACTGGAGGGAATTGTTTGGATTAAACTGAAATGAAAACTTTTGCACAAAGCCCTGAAATTCTACTGTTTCTGTAGAAAGAAATGGGGAAAATCTTCGGTTGATACACACTGTTGTAGTTCACTGAAATAAATGAAGCTATGAAATTTGTAGCTGCTAAAGATTTGACCACTGCAACAGATGAAAACAAACAGACAAATTAACTAAGTAATAGACAAGGAGAGAAAGATACTCCTGGAAAGCTTTACCACTACCAATAGCAGAATTTGTTACCAGACTGAATCTGCAAAGATTTTTAGGATACCTTCAGGATTTTTTTTTTTGTTATAGAAGAAATATATTGTTATTAAATAGTAGATAAGAGCCAGTCATTTATGTCAAGGATCTCAGTCCTTTAAAAAAATGAAGGAAAAGGTAAAGCTGATTACTAGTTTTGGTGGGATTGTGCTTTCTTTTTGAAGGGAGTAATAAATTCTAGCTTCCTTAGCTTTGTTGCTTTTGTAGACATTTAGAAGTCAGAAGTTCCAACCCTGCCCGCAGTCCAGGGGATGGTGGAGAAAGACTGGAAGATAGTCTCTATTCTGAAGTGTGTAGAATTTGTACAGAAAATAAATTCAGAAATTGGAAAACCAAAAAGCTTGAAAGGAATAGTTTTTTGGCCTAACAGTCGTGCCCCAGGCAGTGGCAGAGTTGAGGACATGATGTGTGGCTCGTTTAGGGCCCTGTTCACTGAATCCCATCCCACAGCTGAGTCTTCCCCAAGGACTGAAGTCCTTTAGTACTGTGCTGCAGTTCATTCTCCACAGAGTCACTACGACACTGTTCAGGCAGGTGGAAAAATGAACCTTCTTAGGGACTTCTTTACAAATTGGTCATAAATTCTAATGAGATCGAGATCCAGGTTTAATATACGTTAAACTTCTGCTTCTACTTGGTGGATACATCCATAATGGTATAACGGTGTTGCTCAGAAATAAGGGTCTTTACCATGTTGATGGAATTATAAACTGGGAAAATGAGCTGAAGGTTTTGTACAGGTAGCGTTAGTATGGTTATGCCAAAGACTTTGGGATAGAAATGTGGGTGTTGGAATTCGACACTGATGGTTAGCACTGGATCTGCCCATGTAGATTAGATGTCCGGCAGACCTGTTCCTGAGATATTGGATGTTTAGCAACCATTTGTAGCTACTGTGCTGATTGCATAAATTTTGGGCATGTGCATAAAAATCCATAAATTTTGCTCTACTAGAACATCGGGGAGGGGAGGAGGTGCCTGGGGAAATGTCTGTGTACCTGTTGGTCCTGGTCAGTAGAGTCTTTTACAAGTATTAACGGTATCAGAGTCATGTCTGTTCTTTGCCTTCAGTTGTTGTAAGGGATTTTTAGAAAGTATTACTCATTTGGTTTTCTCTGCTTGGAATGGATTTATTTTGAAATATTTATTGTAACATTAGTTTTTGATGTTTTACCAACACTGGGCAATGAAAACAGACTGTATTTCAGTTTCACTTCTGATTCAGCACAACTTCCAGTTCCTCTTGCTTGTGACTGTACAACCTGCAAGATATGCATGGTAATATATATAGAAATAAACTCAACGCTTTCAGTGATGTTCAGATTGCATACCTGATTTCTGCTAAGTGCAGGTCATGTGCTTTGAAGCTGTGTTATTTTATGTGCTGACATCCAGGTGTGTCTTTCAAAAAGACTAACTTCAAAGCAAACATGATGGAGTGATTGTCCCATCAAGAGCAGCTTCCTAAAAATAGTTTTCCCCTCTCTGAGTAGGTAAGAAGATATTTTTATGACAGATGGAGGAGCTGTTTGTATGTACCATCTCTCATTTGTAGCCGGACTCATCCCAAAGATTTCTGGTTGGGAGAACTGGAAGCAGAATTAATTTTCTATCCTATTTCTTGCCTCCTGTGTTTGTGCAAAAAAGGTACCAGGGTGCTCTCTCAGTGCAGAGAAGGAAAGGAGCGGCCCAGGGTCACTGCGGGGTCCTGGCTCTCCAGGACCCCATTTTAGATGGATTAAACCTGGCAAAGGCTTGTGGGGCACTAGATTGGCTAAAGAGTTAAATTGGAATGATTTTTTAGGGTTAAGGCCCTAGTTACATGATTTTCCTGAGGCACATGGAAATGAATAGAATCCTTACTTTGTTGAGGGTAGAACATGTGGGAAATGGGGTATTTTTCTTTATTTGGGATCACTTTGGAAGGGGTGAAGGAATTACAGCAAAATCTGACCTGTAGTTTGGCAGACTTCACAAATTGATGTTGCTGTGCAGGTGGAGGCAGTGGTAGATTTGTGGCTTACTGTGCTGGCTCTATTTTTAGTTTCTGACTGCTTGCAAGTTCCGTTTACAAATGTCAGGAAAATGCATTAGGATTATCTGCTTTATTGTAGAGGTAATAAAATGCTGTCCAATTTAGCCAATAAAATAGCTAAAAGCAGGCCCCCCCTGTCATGGCAGTGTAGCTGCTAGATGTATATGGTGGCTCCACAGGATTTTTAAGCTGCTTGCTCTGTTCTTTCCTCAATGCTTGTTTCCCACCATTGTACTGAATCAATATGGAGATTAGGGATCTGTGGGGTTTTTTACATTAGAGGCTCATCTGCGAATAACTGAAAATGTGTATTGAGAAGAAGGAAGGTGAGGGTTCAGCAAAAGCTCTATAATCCATTCCTGCAGTGACGTACATTGCTCTTGGAGCACAGCAGTGGTACTGGAGGCATAAGGACCACTGGTTATTCCTTTGCCCAGGGGTCTGAAGTTCTTGGATGCTACGAAATACTTCCCGAAGAGCCCTTTCAGCTTCAGTGCCTAGAATGGGAGCCAGTCATTGACTTCAGAGAGCGTAGTCAATCTGTAGCAACCTGTATTGGTTGATACCCTGTGAGCCAATTTTGCAGTTGCTTTCTCTGCGGTAGAGCCTAGACTCATGGACAAACATCCCATTTAAGCTGGTGTGACTTACTGGTGAGCTTTATGAATGCACTTGTCCGCTGGAAGTAGTAATGTGCTTAAGTCAGGGCTGAAGGTGCTTTAACGTTGTTATTTAATTCTGAAAGAAAGACGAACGGGTTGTTCTTCCCATTAGAAAACCAGTATGTAAATAAACAATACAAAAATACCTCTTTCCAGTGCTTAAATGGTCATTAATATTTTTATTATGGCCTTTTACCACTACAAGTTAGTATTGTAGGGTACCAGTCCTTGGAAAGTCTTTCACCCAGTCGTATTCACTAGCTAGCAAAAAGGTTTAAGCAGACTTGTGACGCTGTTAGTTAATACTTGTTTTTCATTACTGTTTTAGATAGCCCAGGCCAAACAGATTGTGTGTTAGTGCTGTGGATATTCACTGTGGTAGAATACATAAAAATAAAGACAGTTCTCATGCTAGAGACCTTATGGCTTTAAATTCATCAAATATGTCCCCCCTAAAACGTTCTTAAAGTGTGGTTATCTGTATGCGCTTCATCACCTGCAGAAATTATATCTTCATTTTTAGGGGAGCCATAGAGTTAACTTATTTAAATCTGGATTAGAGTGGGGAAAAAAGCTGGCAATTAAGTAAAAACTGAGGAGCTAATTCCACTACAGAGGGAGGCTAGAAATAGAAGTAGGAGTAAAAGCGTGGCTTTGAACTGCCTCATATGAAAGCAGTAATGACAGGAACATTGCAAGCTTGTGTGTACCTGTGAAAGCCCGTATTTTTTTTGATGCAACTTCTGCAGTTTTTGAAATTGTGTGCCTCTAAGGAGGCATACAATGAAAAATTGATAGGTAATATATAATTATTCAGTGAAGTGTTCAAATTTGCAGCTGTATCACTGCAAGCTAGTGTCAGCTTGTCAAGTGTAGCTCTTGCCTGGCAAGTCTGACCAAGAAATATAACTTCTTTTTCCACCTAGGAGATGAAGGGTGGGAAATCATGATTTAATAATGAGAGGGAGATATAAATCCATGCTAACTGTTTCCATACTTTTCAACTTTGAGAAAATGGAAATCTAGTGGTGAACTTGATGACTTTTCTTTGTGCTTTGGCCAACTTTAATGATGAAGTCCAGATATTTGTGATATTTGTGGCCACAGCTATGTCTTAGATCGATAAGAAAAGGGTTATTTTTTTCAAGATTTTAATTTATGTTTATTCAGATAAGTGCCACAGAACTGCAGCTTGCTGTTACTGAAAAGAACAGTCAAACCATAGTGGCTCTGTTCTGCCAGGCTGTTCTAATGAATACTGGAATACTGAAAATTAGATACTGTGTTTGTCAGCCTAAGATTGACAAAGTCGTTGATGAGTCTGTTTTGGTTTTTTTTTAGTTCAAGTATTTTCATATTTACAAAAATGTATTTTGCTTAGTAGGTTAGCTGATATACTCATAAAAGAGAAGCAAAATTAATCCTTTTAGGCTTTATTCCAAGCCCTCTTAATATTAGAATTAGAGTGCTGTGCATTTTATTCAGGGAGCACAGGTTTGGAACAGTCCTGTTCTCACTCGACAATCTACAAAACACAGCAAGAAGGCTAGAGCTGCTCCAAGCTTGAGAGCTTGACATAGCTGTAGTGTTGCTGTTAGCCTGTGAGAGTTGCAGCTTGATGAAGTCCCATCTCCTGGTGATGGCCTCTTCTGTTGCTGCCTGCTTTTTCCGTGGTATTCCTTTGGGCTACTGAAAGGTATTTGTCCTTGCACAGTATCTCCTGGAACTGGGAACTGCGAGATGATAGAATTAGGATGCATGCAGTAAAATTGTAAACAATTTTTCTAGATGTTAGTCTGGATGTTAGTCCATTTTTAAAGTCTCGTTTAGTTTTTAGAGGCAGTATGCAGTCAAAATCAGAGCTGGTCAAAATTTTTCCTGCTAATGCTTTTTCCATTGGAAGCCACTGATCTGATGGAATTTGAAGCATTTCATGAGGCTGTGTGAATTACCCTTAGGCTTTTTGTCAAAAAGATGGCAATTAAGAAGTCTGGATGGGCCTGCATAGTTTACTGTCAGCCAGTTCCGGTGGACTTTTGTTTGTAGCTTGGAGCAAGGAGCACTTTGAGACATGGGAAGTTTTCTGAGACTTTGAAATTGCGGGTTCAACTTATTTTTACTCAAAACTGCGTCTGAGATGCAGCATGTTTCATAAACAGACTGTTTCTGAATGCCATGCTAAAGTCTGCCTCAGTATAGTTTCGGAAGAAAGGAAAGCATCTCTCGAGTGACCTAACCGCTTCCTGCAGCACAAGGCCTTGTAGACCTTCTGTAAGTGTCAATCATGTCATTCTAGTGGAAAGTGAGTGAAGCTAAGCCTATGTGTTGAAACTAGCTTTGTATCTCTTGGACAAGAGAAGAAGAAAGGATACAAAAAAGATTTAAAGTGATTCTAAATAATATTTTCTTTCCTTTAGCTGTCTCCGTAATGAGATACAGTGCATCATCATTTGGATTTGCTGTAAGTAGAGAAACTATTTAAATATTTTCTACCTTTTTTCCATGGGCTTTTTCTGAACATGAAATACTGTATTTTTTCTTACTGTAAGTTCATGGCAAGGTGTGCAAAGTCAGTGATGGATTTGAAAAAATATTGTTGAAGTTGTGTCTTGGAAAAGATACTTTCATTATACTTCTTCAATATAAGACTACTAAGTCTTAGATTGGAGTTAATATCAATACATATATCTCATCATTGAGGTATTATCCACCAGGTATGGTTTTCTTCAACAAAATCTCTCAGCTTAATCAGTTCTGTTGTTGAACTTGAGCCAAATTCTGAAGTTCCCTTCTGAACTTTGCATGACCCTTTTCCTATTGAAGTCGATGGTAAAACTCCTGTTGACTTTGGGATGACATCTTTCCTCTCTAGGATTTGCCATGACTTTCCTGATTAGTGGCAGAGCAAAAAATTCCTGATGACGAGCAAAATAACTCATTTCAAATAATTTGTCTTCTGCTTCCAAATTTGAACATTAGATTGAGTTTGTAGAAAGGTTTACCTAAGGAAGAAAGTTCTTACAGTGAGACAAACCTGATTTTTGGTGTTACCTGACATCATGCCTTCATTAACTGGAAATGCAAACATGGCAATTTTGCTGATGATACAGAATAATATGAAGTCTGGATACAATGGGATTTTGGAAAAAAGATAATATTTTCTTGGTTTGAAACAAAACCTTCTATTGCAGAAAATTAGTGACTTTGCAAGAAAAAGGAATGCTTGTCAGGCATTTTCAAATACTTTCTTTGAGAGAAATAAGAATCATATTAGTATTTTAACTCTTGTGGTGCCACAGGGGCAGATTGTGGTTGGGTTTTTTTTTTTTTTTTCCACTTCTCTGCAGGTGATGGATTCAACATAAAAAGTTTTTAATCCTTTCATTGACTTCTTGTGCTCTGAAGTATATTGTACAATAATACATGGGAAAAATATGAAGATCAATTTAATAAATGTAAATCCTGCTTTCATTACAATCATTTATCTGAAGCAGCTTTGTGCCTGTGCAGCAGGATGGTAAATGCATTACTGTTAGTACAGGGCATATTTAATGGCCACAAAACAATTGACTGTGTATCTCTTTCAGTTTGATGCTACCCTGGATGTTTTGTCATCAGCGATAGTTTTGTGGCGTTACAGCAACGCAGCTGCTGTGCATTCTGCGCACAGGGAGTATATGTAAGTACACTTAATTACTTTGGCTTTGGTAGAGGCCTGCAGAGCTTTTGCTGTCAAGCTGTGATGCTACAGATTACAGAGCTTTGACAAAAAACATTTTGTCATGTCAGCAAGTATTCTTTCCTTCTGCCAACTTACTGTTTGGTCCCAAACATGCAGTCTTTCCTTATGCAAAGCTCCCCATGATTGTGATTTTCAGTTTCTTTTTAGCCAAGAAAGTAATTGTTAGGGCTTTGCGTTTTGTTTTGTTTTGTTTTGTTTTGTTTTGTTTTGTTTTGTTTTGTTTTGTTTTCCCTGCAACATATGTATCGAATGAAATGTATTTGCAATCTGTAATGGATTTGTAAATCTTTTATTTTGCATCTTACTCCATTATTCTTACTAGAGTATGTTTTTAAAACTGATGCTTGTATTATATTTGTGCTTCCCTTAACAAGATTAGAATATGAACCCCTTATCTTTGAATGTAAATTGCTTCAACTGCTAGTTGAGATTACAGAACATCTGATAAGATTGAACCTGTATTAGTGCTATGATAGTAGGGTGACACAGTTTATTGTAACTGCTGTACAAAGAGACACACCCTTTTTATTACAGAAGTATTGCTGTTTTGGTAGGTAAGAGTATATCAATACTTGTATGTCTTCTTTATGCAAAAAAGTATGTGCTTGCAAAGTGAGCATATTTAATGCTTGTTGTGTATGTCCTATGGAAAAAAGTCTTTAATTGGCAATGCAGTATTGGTCACAGTGGAAATTACATTCTGCATCATTGTGCAGCATTTCTATTGGCAATGCATGTGGTAGCTGAGCAGATCACGTGGAGATTGGCTCAAGAATTGTCCCAACTAGTGCATAAAGAAGACTTTAACCTCCAACTCAAATTTTGGGTACATCTAGGTGGAGCAGTGCAGTACATTTATCTGCTTTGATTTTATTCTCTGCTGCCATTGCTAGCAGTATCCCATCTGGCTTGTTTGAAGATAGTTCAACTATCCCCTTTAACTACAATTTTACAATAAAGGGGATTAAGGTAGTTTTTGTTCTGAAATACCTCTAATGAAGACCCTTCTACAAGATGGGAAGCTTGATGAAACTGAGTTTTACATAACTGGTAGGACCAAGTGGAAAAAAAAAAAACAAACCACGTAGAGGGGACTATAACTTGTCTTCATAGTCCTTTCCTAAAAACTAAAAAATCAGTAAGCAGTATTTTTACATGCATTAACTCAGGCTCATGCAACAGCTTGCCAGCGCTGTGAGTTCCTTTCTGGCAGGGCTCCATATATAACAGTTTGGAATAAAAGGCCATAGAAGATTGCTGTGGCATTGATTCATAAAAATAAATCCAGAAATATGTGATTAAAATTAGTCTTCCTGCACAAATTTGGAGATCTTAACAGACATTTCTTGAGTGTCTTGCTTTTGTGGGCGTCCACAGAGATTCCTGTCAACATTCAATTAACATATTTTTGAAATCTCCTTCTGTTGAGTTTTTTCAAGTGAACCTTGTAAAGTACTTTATAGAGAAAATAAATCCCAATACAAAAGAAGAATCAGCATATCCCTATGGCTAAGCCAGTGAAGTGAACAAGCAAAGCAGCAAACGTATTTTCTTGCTTTTTTTGCTCATTTTTAATTTGCTTTCATATAATCCCTCTGCTTTACATAAGGCTAAATTAAGTCAATGAATTACTTGCTATGCCCTCTAGTTGAAGACGGCTAAGGTTACATGATGAGATCAGTACTGACTGAAAGAATGTTACCATATGCTGGGAATATGAATCACTGGATAGGCAGTCTGGTTATCCCTCCGTTTCTAGAATTGACAGGAGAATCATCTTAATACCGACAACCAAAGAGGTGGTTGTGTCTCTTAAGGCAATTCTTACCACGTGAGATTTTTGAGGGAGGCACATTTCTAATTTCCTGTTGTGTTTAATCAATCTCTTGCTTGAAAGACTGCATGTAATTATTTTTCCCCTACGCTGGGAAAATGTTGCATGACTCCTCCTGGCTGCTTGCTTACCTTGTAAATCATCTTTGTATCATATGTGCCTATAACTACGCCTGGTCTTTCACAGTCCTTGTTTTCCATGTGCCAGTGCCTCAGTGGGGAAGTCTGCTCTCAGGCTCCTGGCAGTTGGGTGCAAATTCATGTAGGTGCTTAGGTCATGCTGTGTGTTATTCCTGTTTCTAGGTGCCTACCCACACTTTGCCTTAGTGCAGGAGCCTGTGCAAAACTCTGGGTTTCTGCAAAAGCATTGCTACTGTTTACTGAAGTAAGGTGGCTTCAGTTTAGTTCTTTATTTATAGATCTGTCTTTTATTGATTTAAATATTACATTTGTCTGTGTTTCCTAATACATCTGAAAATAACCTGAGCTGCTTGACAAGAGCCAAGCAGAATTGCCAATTAATAACATTGAAAATTTATAAAACTTTATAAACTTAACAGCAAGAGACTGTTGAAATCAGTGGAAAGCCTCTCATAGAAGGGCAATGTTAGATCCGGTCCTAACTGTTTGACGTCATTGAGAGAGTACATAAAGACAGAATGAAAACCAAAACCCCAGAAAAAGACAGAGAACACAGCCTGACTCATGATGTGCTATGAATTAAATACTTAGAATAAAATGCTAAGATGTAAAAGATCTGTGTAATCTCACTTAAGATGTAGCCATATGGAAGTTAGAGATGCAACATCTCAGGGGCTGGTACTCAGAATGAACAGTACAAAACTGCTTGCTGTGCCAAGTTCTGCTAAGCTGAACCAATGCATTTCCATTTGACTTCAGGGGAATTGTGGTGCTGAAACTATCATGAAAATTTGTCCTGCTGAGTTTAACTCAGTTTAATGGGTTTTATTTTTACTAGATCGTTTGATTTCTCTCATTTTCTGGGGCAGGATGAGAAGGTACTTTTTCATTGTACATGTGACCAAAGTTATATGATGTAGATCTTTGTTGATTCCCATGGTGGTTCATATATAGTAACTGCAAAATATATTTTAACTTACCTTTGCGATTTGCCCTTCTTGAAAATTCTTTAGTATTGGTGGCCTGAGAAGCTAAACCTGTCAGGCTTTTCAAGTCTTGTATTGATGAGAATTTTTCTTAAGTCGTTGTGAAAAGATATATCTGGTTATGCTCAAGGTATGTCTTAAATTGTGATGAAATGATGACGAAATAAAATTTTATGCTTTATTTTTCAATATACCAAGTGGCTTTGAAAATATAATGAATATTCACCAAGATCAGGTATAAACCACTGTAAGATTGTAGGCCATATGAGACACTGCTTGATTCTGCCTAGCTGGCTCATTAATGAAAGAGTGTGTAGGAGTGGGATGAATATTTGATGTGCTTGTTACTGGTTCTTTTTGGATAGTTTCGCACTTCACCATCTTTCTGTTTTGACAGTCAAATAAAAGAGGGTAAAAGCAGGCTACTATGTTTTCATGTATTTTAGAAGAGTGGTCGAAAGAATTGTGGGTCTTGAAGAAATGCAAAAATTGGATAGAACTACAGATATTTGGGAAGAGAGTCAGGGTACGATAGCTCATGAGGGCTTGATTTGCTCAGTATGATCTGCTGGATTGCAAGTTAGCATGCAGTCAACTCAGAGGTGCTAAACAAATTATCAACAAAACAATGATCAAGAGATCCAGGAAGGAAAAGAGTGCTGAAATAACTTGAGAAATAATTTTGAATCACAACAAAAGATGAAAATTTACAAACGAAATACAATTCTTGCAATTCCCTATTTTTCTTTATACGAGGAGAAACTAAGAGGAAGGAATATACTCTGCTGAAGCTGATAAACCAGAGAGAGTAAAAACATACCTGTGCACTTTGAGCCAGGTACAGTTTACTGTGCTATGGTAAGAGTTTTGTGCAGTGCTATGCTGTAGGACGGCTGGGGTTGGCAGGCACCTCTGGAGCTCATCGGTCCCATCCTCCCATCCCCTGCTCAGAGCAGGGTCAATTAGAGCAGGTTGTCAGGTTAAAAGTCTGAATCCAGTCTTCTCTTTTGTGATTTGAACGTTGAACGATCACTGAGCCATTCAGGATGTGTAAAGAAACTGAATGGTCCCCCTTCCTGGTCTCCATAACCAGTGTACAATTATTCTTAAATAGTCTACCCTTTAGCAAATCTTTAGCAATGTAATAGCTTATTGGGCTGCTGAAGCAAATCTAAATTCTGTTGAAGGAAGAAATTTATTGAAATTGATGTGGTAACAGGTTTTTTTCATGTGCATAAATAAACCAGTAAATAGCTGTATAAGGAATTTCTTAATAGAAGGCTGAAGCATTAGGGACTGTCTCATGAGAGGCTCAACTAGTAACTAGCTATACAGCCAAGGGGCAGCTCTTTGATCTGATAAATTCAGGAATGAAGGTCTTGGATTGGAGTGCTGGAACTGCGTGTGAGGAGAAAGTGAGAAATACCACTAAAAAAGGAAAGATTGAGAAAACAGAATGACAAGCTTAGGGCACACAGGCTTGTGAAAAAGCTGTAAAAGATGAAGCTTTTCATGTCTAGTTGGTTGGAAAGATCTCAAAGCTGTGAACAAAGGAAACATCTCTTATTTGATTCCCTCTGCTCGGGAAAACAGGACTTGTCTCAAGGTAGGTTAATAGAGTTAGTTGGCAGCCTGCTCGGGTCAAATGGAGGAAATGGGGTACTGCTCTTTAGGCTATATAGCAATATTCTGATTGTTACGTCACAGAGCTACAATCTTGCATTTCTGTACAATGTAGTGCAGTACTGAGTATCTGCTTATGCCCATAGAATCCATTGCTTCTAGGGTTTTTTTTGGCTACTGGGTTTTGTTTGAGCTTGTATGTTCGGTATTGCAAAAACTAACTCTGTGCAGCATATTTTACACAGTGATTCTTGACAGTTGCAGCTGGTGTTTATTATATATTATTTTGTTGATGGTACCAAGTTAAATTCTGTGTTTCCCAAGAACCAGTCTGTCAACATCTTTCTTAAGCCAGTGCCAGAGTAAGTAGGAAACCTTACTCATATAATGAGCATGTTGGATAAAGCCAAGAGCAGAAAGCTTGCATTTCTTTCACTGTTGGTTTTTTTTTTTTTTTTTTTTTTTTATTACATGTGTCAGACCCCAGCTTTTCTTTTCTTTATAACTGTAATAAAAAAATTAAATTGTATCATGGGCAAATAATTTCTAATGAACTCATGGTGCTCTGTGTTACTATGACATAGTACATAATGAATGCAGGTATGTCTCTTTTTTTTCTTATATTGGTGAAGCTGTCATCCAAAACATTGGCAGTAATATTAAAATAACAATAATTATCTTGTGGCAGACAAGGGTGCAGATATCTGTCATACCTCCACCTGCTGCTGAGAAAGCTTTTTGGCAGGATAAAATAGTCGTTCCTGTCCTCGTTGGGCAATGTATGATTCTGGAGTGCTGTTTCTTTGTGGGTAAGATGACAATTTGCCTGGAACAGTAGGTGACTTCAGTTATCTGTGTTCCTGTATTTATTTTGCGTATCTTTTCTCACTTTATGCTACATTTAAAAACAATGCATCAAGAATTGGGGAGGTTGTACAGTCTTTGCAGCTATACAATTAGACGTTGTCTAAAAATTTTGCTATGTGTCAGTAACTTAATTTTCACCTCCATACATTATACCTTAGCAGCGGCAGCTGGATTTGTTACTATCCTAGTGCTGAACCCATTTGCCAGGTGAAAATGCCTGCCCTGAGGATTTGATTCTTAATAGGTTATTAAATTATGGGGAGAATGAACCAGTATTCTCATCTATTTTGACATCCAGAAGAGCACAACCATAAGAGCTTAATCCAAGAATTTCTAATTTAGCTTGAGCTAAAAATAATCTCTGAGAAAGATATTTGATTGCTTCTCGGGGACAGAGTAAATAAGAAACCTGACTGATAATGAGCATGCTAGATGCAGCAAGTAGAAAATTTCTTACATCCTTCACGCCCTACCCCTATATTTAATTGTGCTCACTGATAAAGATCTACATCTTATGTCTAATCTTCGTGTGTATATTTATATGTACATGTGTATATATATCTTCAGTTTATAAATGCGCTCAGCATTATTGTGATTTTTTTCTGTCTGATGAAGGAAGAACTTGGGGGTTCACTGCGCTTTTCAGTTGTCAGAGAACTCTAGGAATCCACTACATGAATGTCCATACATACGGCTTATCCGTTACATAGGGATATGTAATGAAGAGATGAAGGAAGGAAGGGAACAAGGATATTCTGGCCCTTTCCTAGCGCTTCTTGCACTAGGGGTGAAATTTACGGGTATGTAACAGTATGACATAGGAGTTAGAATATTTAAAAAACATTTTATGAAGCATATTGATAATATCAACAGTCTTTTTAGAATACCCAATGACTACAAAATTACCAGCATACCAATCCCTTTCCTTGGTTGCTTGATAGCCGCCTGGGTGTGTACTCACTGTCAGTCATCTTTTCACAGATACGCCTTGTGTTCGGTTTTTGATTATAAGTAACTTCTTCAGGTAAATGGGGCAGTGCAGCCAGTAGGCATATTAGTGTTTCAAATACTGCTGTGAATCTGTGGATGTTTATCAAGCAGAAGGATACCACTTTGAACACTTTTGCTTTTATAACCTTGCATCTTCTTAGACATGTGACCTTCGGAGAAGACTAGTGAAGTAATTAGAAACCCTTACCAGTTGCTTAGTTACCTTCTCTCTGGAATTTAGACTTAAGTAAACAGTAATAATAAAATCATCTGTACAAGTCTGTGTATGGTAAGTAGACACCCACTCTGAATTGAATATACCCGAAGGAACTGTCCTTTGCTGTGGTGTTCTCTTTGTCAGCATGAGTACGTTATGGACAAATACTCCTTTGACACCTTGTCCTCCTTTACTTTCTGGTGCAATTCATTTTTGGAAGATGGGGAAAACTGGATATGTACATGGTATCCTTCTTCACTTGCTAGGGAAAAGTGCCGTATGGCTTCATGAAATGATACCTTACTGCTTTGCACTACATTCTCTTTGAATTGCAAATCTACTTTTTCTCTGTAGTCTCTTGTCCAGTTGCTAATGGCCTAGTCCGCAGCACTCCAGAGGCTTTCATCCTGCCAGTGATTTTTGCTTTGAGGGTGATCGTTGGAGTTGTCCTTTATTATTTGTGCCAATTCTATAAAGAGCCATTTCCATCGCCGCCTCCTGTAGAGCCATGTCTGCTGGTAAAGGAAGTGGGTATGTCTGTGTGGCTGATGGGGAAACCTGGGGAGATTGTGTAAAGGCTTCTTTCTTACTGAGAAGATGCAATGACAGGTGGGACCTGAAGATGGAGGGAGCCTCTCCTTCCAAAGTGATCAAAACCCCTTTTTGACCCTTGCCTATGCTCAGATGACGCCACTTGAGAATATTTACCCCAGGGTTTGGCCATGGGGAGCCTTACTGAAGTTATATTGCATATATGTGTATTACATTTACACATGGAATATGGGGACCGTGATGTATCCTACTCTTGCACCCAAAGCTTAAAAGAATTAGAAACTACTTTTTAGGGGAGGAAATGGCTGTCATACTGCCAGGTTAGGTCTGGCTCTTCTTTCTTTTCCTCTGATTCAAATAAGAGAGCATACTGATCTATATAGTTGCAGGGTATATTCTCTCTTGGTTCACAGAATTAAAAAACCCTAATTTTCAGTATTAGTACTGTATTTAAATTTTCATGTGCAGGTTGGCTCTGCTGTAAGCCCAACTAAATGAGCACTGTCTATTTAGGTAGTGTTGAATGAAAATAATCCTCGCAATTCAGACCCAACATATCAGTCACATTGAAAAAACTGTGGATAATTTTATCTATGCCATACATGCGAAAGAGACTTGAAGCACAGATGGCAAAATCCACACCTACCCACAGTTCAGGGCAAACCTCTGTGGCTGGAGGAAAAACTCTTTTGTGATGAGTGAATGGAATAGCTAAGCGATCTGGAAAAATGTCAAAAGCAGAGAGATAGCCTACAAACTGCAGATAGCTAAGAACCCACCTCTGCAACTCTTGTTTAGTTCTCAACTACCACGAGTTGGTCATCACGTGGCACACGCACGTCTTTCCTACCCAGTGGAGCACAGTGCAGAGTTTGCAAAATAAGTGTTCGCCTATGCTTGGATATCTGCTTTATAGGAGGAGAAATCTAGTTTACTTTTAGCCACACTGAAAATTTCTACACCGTACTTTCTTCTGAAATATTTAGCTG
This sequence comes from Vanellus vanellus, assembly GCF_965231255.1. Lineage (NCBI taxonomy): Eukaryota > Metazoa > Chordata > Aves > Charadriiformes > Charadriidae > Vanellus > Vanellus vanellus. The sequence goes on from NC_138910.1 coordinate 8,360,410, forward strand.
AAATACTACATCCAGGTACAGTGCTAGATACAATTTTTACAGGTGCTTCACTAGGCTGACTTATTAAACCGCATTATCCCCATAAATCCATTATCCCATATTCAGGCAAAACTGAAGCAATCCTAAACTTTGCTCTTATCCAGGCAGAAATGCATGTATGCATACATTTATGCACGCGCACACACAAAATCCTCACGCGTAGAATTTATATTAAATATGAAATAGCAAATGTATATATTTATACATTCTAAAATCTGTTTCTTAAAGTGTGGCATCTGTAGACTTGGCAATGATTTTACTGGAGCTAGATCCAAAATCTCTTTAATTTATGAAAGCCTTTCCTTTTACTTCACTGGTAGTTGATTAGGCAGTAATTGTGTATATTGCCTAGTATTTACGCATAGATATATATAAAAAATCAGGGATATAGCGTTGTTCTGTACTGGAATTTGATGATCACCAGAAAAATTAGTATGACAGAAATTCTCAAAAGGCTTTAATTTCCAGCTTCAGGGGGATGACAGAATCTCCGATCGCCTGCTACAAGGGTAGGAGCAGTGATCAGCTCTTCCCCAGCTGGGAGGGTGGCTATAAGGCAGGTCTACCGTAAGTGCAGCTGTACAGCCTGTGCAGACCAGGAACTACAAAATAGGTCGTAAGAGTTTTCGAAATGGCTGAGTTGTAGAAATGTCTGTTAGCTTTTACTGGCAGGTATTTAATAGCTGGAGAATCAAATTATTTATGAAATTGTTGCCCTAGTTGCGCTGCGTGATTGTGACTAGTTGACTAGTCACAGTGACTAGTTGACCTCCTGAGGATAATAAAAGTTTTAGGCAGCCTACAACATTTTCGATATGAAATGGATCCCTAGCGTAGCTAATCTGAGTCTCGAATATAAACAGCATTTTCCCTCCATGCTCTTTAAGAAGAGGTTAGACCATGTGATAACACAGTATATTTTTTAATATAATAATTGAGAAATCATCTTTCAATGATTATTTGGACTATTACTTGAATTCTCTTTACTTTGTAATCTGGTTTGTTGTTTTTTTGTTTTTTATGGTGAGAAAAAGGAGTAGCTGTAACGATGCTGATTGGGATTCTGGCAGTTGGAGGTGGATTACGGAACATGTGTGAAGAACAGCATGCCCACTTCGTTCCTTTTAAAGTGCGTCCTAAAGTGACTCTATTCCCTCTTCACCCGGCAACAGGCAGGTGTAAATACTCTGAACAGCTGTGATTTTGTCCAGTTTGGTGTCCAAGCCCTCCTCAGTAACTAAACCTGATAATAGATAAAGTACACCACAAACATAAACAAGCAACGTAACTGTCTAATTGGACACAAAGAAGCTTAAGATTAGCAGTAGAGCATGAAAAAAAAGCACGAATCTTCTGTTATTGCACCTTTTGCCTGTGTATTACCGTAATATGCCACAGAGGCTAGTAATTGTTCTTTTTAGAGTAACCCTTTAATGGATTTAAGAGGCAGATTTTACAGTCGTCACAGTTCTGGATGTCACCGTAATGAAAAACGTGGCTAGAATTAACTCAGCAATATTGCAGGATGGGTAGGAAGGAGCAAATGTTAGCGAACAGCTGCATTCCAATTTTAATGTCTCTTTTTACAATAATGGGCAGCAGACCTATGCTTGTGGCATGGTGTGCAGTAGACTGAACAGGCCCTTTGCTGCTGTAGCCATACGGTACCCAGCCAAAGAGATTTCGCTGTCGCCTGCCTCTGCTGTGTCTGGGGTGTGTGCAGGGGTGGCTACTGCTACTCCTGAGACAGCAAAACCTCCTGGGCAATTGCCTTGTGTGTTGTGCCATATGACTTCCCCTGAATGATTCCATAGGTGATATTCACTCTGTCACCAACTAATACTAAAATCCTTTCAAATCATAGGGAAACAGGAATGAGCGCATTTATAGTTTTTATTAAATTAATTACTTTTATCATGTAAATTTTTTGTACTTAAACTCCAGAGGTTTCATTAGTGGGTTTATTCAGAGATTCAATCCTGTATCCATCATAAAACTGATTTGCTCAGCTTTGCTGAAAAAGCTCACGTTACTCCTGGGCTTAGAGCTCATATCGCTCTCATTGGCCTGCAGCTCATTTTAATGCTAAGTTGCAGTTCCTTGCAAAGTAACAGTTTTAACACTACCTCTTCGCTCCAGTGGTGAAAACAGCCTGTAGAGATTTTAACATTTCTTTTTCTGTGGGCTATTAGGAGCCATTAGTGCTGAAAGATCTTGACAGAGCCTGCAGAGATAAAGATTCTGTGAATAAAAATGCATAGGATCATAGGATAATTCAGGTCGGAAGGGACCTCAGGAGGTCTCTAGCCCAGGCTCTTGCTCAAAGCAGAGTCAGCTGTGAGATCAGAATAGGTTACTCAGAACTTTATCCAGTAAGGTCTTGAAAACTTCCAAGGATGAAGACTCCGCAGCCTCTCTGGGCAAACTGTTCTGCTGTTCACATGGTGGAAAACTCATTTCTCTTAGAAACATATTTCATGGTAAGATTCTTATCAACCAAGAAAATACAGAATTAAAATAAAACTAGAGTAAACCAGCTCTTGGAAGTTAACACAATTGCATGTAGGAATTAGGAGTATTATCTTTTATTTATAAGTATCGTAGCTGCCAGAGGATTGGATGAGGAACTGAAGCTTGTTTTGATGGCAGCTTTGCAAATGCGAGAATATAGTTTCTACCTCAAGAATATTAACACAAATGCTAGTGGTTTATAATGACTTTTCTCACAGTTCTCTTTGTCACATTTATCTCTGTAGCTCTGCTAAAATGTTTTCCATGAATAAGCTAAGCAATGTTTTCAATGAATAAGGTATGTAATCTTGATAGAAGAGATTTTTTTTTACAGTGAGAACAATCAATCACTGGAACGACCTCCCCAGGGTTGTGGTAGCATCCCTATCACAGGAGGTTTTCAAGATGCATTCGGACAGGGTGCTAGACAATCTCATCCAGGCTCTCTTTCCCATGCAAGGTTGGACCAGATGATTTTTTGAGGTCCCTTCCAACCTGGACTGTTCTATGGTTCTGTGGGGTTTTTTACACCGGTGAAAGTAATAAAAAACTAAATAACCCACGTAATCAAAAAAGGCCAAGTAATCTGAGATAGAACAATGAACAAAAAAGGTGGGAGAATAGAGCAGTATTTGACAAGAAGGTTAGGTTTTTAATATTGCATTTTAGCTGTATCATATGTTAACAAAATTGAGAAGTAATTAGACTGCTACTGACAGTCTTGTTTTATTCCACATGGTGTCATCACGTTTCAGGGACTACTTTAATGAACTTGAACTGTGATGGTAAAGTAGGTTCCAGGACGTAACTGACATACTACCGAGTACACGAGACTCTCCACTACCCCCAAACAACTGTCTCTGTGAGCTGCTAAGAGAAAGGTCACACGTTTTTGCAGATTGTTTTCATATGCATCACTAATTTTTTCTGAATCCTTAATTCTGTTGCACCACCTTTGCTGCATATAAGAGCAGATTGACTTGAGCAGAGTAATTGCCACGAGCTTGATTACAAACCCTTGTTGGTACCGTGTTACTGTATTCCATTTGCCGGAAAGATAGCAGGAGGATAATTAAGAAGGGAAGCCTCTTGCAGTGGCTATTTTATAGCAGTCAATTGATGTGAGGAAAGCTGTTATCAGTCACCTTTGTGTAGCTTACCCCAGATCTCTTTTGAGGTAGTATATAGCAGAGCTTGTAACTGGGGATGTATTTGTAACTTTATTATCTGTTTATCTTCTACAAAATGTTACAAAACAAGTAGCTAAGTGTCTAAATCTGCAGTCTTACAGATCTGCAGGCTGACTGCTGCTTACACAGAAGAGCAGTCCCTTTGGCTGGAATGGGTCAACTCATGTAAAGAGGAGTGAGTGTGGCAAGAGCCATGCTAAAGGTAAATTTGCTTTATTAAGTTGAAGTTTAATTACCATAGAGATCTGAGTGAGATTAGTCTTTACTTCTATGATGGAAATATTACAGAATTTTAGTATTACTGCTACCTGTAGGGAATTGTAACAAGTAGTTACAAATATAAGACAGAATTAAGGATAAATCCATGAATTAGAAGACTGTTTTGCTGTGTCTGCTAGATGCAAATTAATTGAATAGTTGGACTTTTTCTCCTTAGGAAATTATTTTTGTGATAAAAAGAGGAAAAAAAATGTTAAATTACTAATACCAGCTTGAAAAATGACAGTTTGTGGAGCTGGAACCACCTGAATCTCGGTATTTTTCATAGCTACTTGCTTAAAAGCCATTCACTTATGCAAAGTAACATATTTTTGATTGAGGGAAAGACTACCAGGTGCTTACAGTGATAGATTTCCTTTTCTTGTTTCCTTATGAGTTGTGAGAATTTGTCATCAAAATGAAGGATTGTGTCTATTAAAGCTCCATCCAGGGAATGTGTTACAGAAGAGACTGAGGTGACAGCTGTATGTCAGGTAATACAGTTACACTGATCTTATTTTTATGGGTGTGAGTGCAAATATCCAGGACTTCTGTAATGCAAAATGGATGTTTATAGGGTTGTATAAGCATAAATGGGTTGTATATGGGTTGTGGTACTGCTTTCAGAAGAATGTCTCTTGGAAATTGTCAGGTTGTAGCACACCCAGAACCAAGCTTTAGTTTGGAGACATAAGTTTAGTTTTTAGGATTTAGGCGTAATCATGTTTCTGAATTCCAGAAGTGAACTATCAGTAACTGAAGCTCGAAAGCTGTATAAAGTCTTTGGCAACTTTGAAAGTCCAAATAATTTCATTCTCAATGCCTGAGGCTGCAGTACAACTGATTTAACAGTATGTTTCAACTGTGACACAGTTATAATGAAAAGTTGACAAAATTGATAAGTACATTTTTTAATACAATGAATTATACTTTATATTTTCTTTGGGATTTTGAGATAGAAATACTGCCTCAAAAACACATCAAGAAGTATCTTCGGCAGATCATGATCTGCTACCAAGACCTGCAGCAAGCTAAAGAAGTACTTGGTGGTTTCACTGTTAAAATCATAATAGTAAATTCTCTTTACTGACAACTTAACGCTATACTTCTAATTATTCTGGCATTCCAAGTGCCATTGCTTTAAGAAAAATCCTGTTGGAAGTTTGAGCTTTGGTTGAACTAAAAGTTGATTATTGCTGGGGCGTCAGAGAGATGCCCTTGTCTTATCCTTTCTGAATTACTCTATTATTCTTTAAACTACACTGCATTCTGAAAGATTCAAGAAAGCTTATTGTTTCTGAAAATTAAATTATGGTTTTCCATTATGTTTTAAAATGTTTCAACAAAGTTGAGTCTTTTCCTCTTTCTTTTTAGAAGCAATATATTACATTAAACTGAAGGAGATTTCAGGTTCATGCATTCTTCATTAGATCTTTTCTGTTGACGGTCAAACCTGTAGTGATCAATTATTTTACGTTATGGATCAATTATATCTCTCAAGATGTAGTAGGTGTTTAGTGGGAAGCTCTTATACTAACTAACATAGAAATGGCTGTAAAATAAGTACACCATATTTAATAGGTGCTGGAGGTGTAGGTAAGTGGTACTGGTGGCACGAGATATTTGGAGATCTGTTCGTCATGAGTGTCGCTGGAGGGAGAGTACCCTCATGTCTTAACAAGAAGATACCACTGTTCTGGAATATGAGGGCATTAGGTGCACCACCAGTTGCTCCAGAATGTCTGAATTGCTGACAGCGGTCATGGGGGACCTGGAGATTGAGGAGTATTTATTACACTGTGGTAGTTCCGAGCCAGGGGTATCTGTAAAATCTTCACTAGGTTTTCAGTTAAAACTCACTTCTGTATAACTCCTCTTTCATTAATTTTTATGGGTACTTCTGAGTTGACTTGAACTTGTTTAGAAGTGGCAGTTGGCTCATCTAATTTAATTGAATGTTATTAATGAAATTGCACTTGCCAACAACCTCGGCACTAGCACCCTTGATGTGCAGTTGGAAAACTATTTAGTTACAAAGCAGTTCAGTAATTGTTAGCAGATGGAAGTTAGCAGGCTTATATTAAAGTTTTCATTGTCTAATGGCTTGAAAATAAAGCAAGCTTGCAACAAGCAGGTGCATATTGTTTATTATGTACTACAATTAAATTTTCAGATTAATTTTTGGAGGTTTCTTATTTTGTACATTTGTAGTTGGATTTTGTGTGATTTGCAGTCTGGATAGAAATTATTTTTCCGGTAAGTGAGATTGAAAGAAGACACTTACGCAGTATGTTGTTCTAGTGGTTTTGCAGATAAATTGATACACTCAAGAAGACAGGAAACATGTATTTTTGCACTTAAAAGTACTATGCCATTACTCATGAATTTTGCATGCCTGTGGATTCCAAAAGCCAGCATATGAAGGAGATGCTAGGCTTGCTGAATATGATGACTGAATGCTGATTCAAACCTCAGACTGCATTTCTGTCCGCTATTAATATCCTTGTCATTGTTATTAACATCTTCCTTTTTTGCTTTCTACTTTCAGCTATTTCTGGTTAAGTAGGTGTACGGGGATTCTTTTGACACAGTAAAACTGATCTGGGGAATAAGAGAAGCAGCTCAAGATTGCTGAAGTCATTACTTATCTGCTGGCATAGGCAAGGCTGCAAAGTATTTGCTGCTAGGCTTGGGTGGTTGGAAAGTTTACAGAGGTAACTCCAAACCCTCAACATATATTAGAACCGAATCCAGCCAGTGGTCAGGGCAAGTGCTGGTTCCCTGGCCACATTGGAGTTGTGCCGGCAAGACTCCTGTCAAGTGCTTGGGGAACATTTGCCTGCCTTCCTCAGAAGGTGTGTGAAGGTAGTAGAAGGTACGCTGAGGGAAAGTGATGATGCTTCACTGTCTTCTCTTTCCCCAGGCCCTTGGCATTCAACAATACATATTGGCACAAGGAATTTTAATCCGTCGTTTCCAACTCACAGTTTTGTGGCTGTGTTGGTTTACGCCTGCTGGAAATGATGGAAAAGCTTGTCTTTCAGGGTTGCTTTCATGCTTTCAGATGAAATGTCAGCATATTCTTGCGTGAAGTATATGTATCTTATGTCAACCTGTCACTGGCTCAGCAAATGGCCTTAGACAAGTCAGCCAACTTCTGTGGACCAGTTCTGTGATCAAGTTACCTAACAACGCCTGCATTTGCCCCGGGTAGATGAGCAGAACTTTTAGTATATGTTTGTGTACTTCATCTAAAAAAATAAAATAATCATTACAACAGAATTTATTGGGAAGGATTGTGCAGTATAAGCTTCTTAGGTTATGGCAGTGCTAAATATTACAGAAGTAATACATAAAGGTGGTACTAATAAGTTTTGAGTTTGACAAAAGTAGGTCAAGGGGCTCCGGACAGATCTCTGTGTGGTGATCCATTCAGATAGAGCGAAACGGCAAATCTCTGAAAGGAATCTATTGCAGAACAGGGACCTGGTTTCAAATATGCAATGGAAAATGGAAAGCCCTCTAATTTTCAATTTTACTCATTCTTTTTGGGAGATGAACTTTCTTCCCATTCGTATTACCATTTAATGATCACTCTTGCTGCAGGATTGCAGAGAATCTATCCTGTGAGTTTCTTCCTCTGTCACAGATGATGGGCCAGATTTTTGTTCTTGTGTTTGAGTCTAGGGGAAGGACTCCAGGGTAATCATACTGTCACAAGCCTTTTCTGCCTACTTTTTACAACAGGCTATGTTTAACAAGAATGAAGGCCGTGTTGCAATTAACTACAAAGGAGTTAAACATCCTTCTTAAAATTGGTGTGGCAGTTTTGCCTACCTGAGAGGAGTACCTCATCTAGCATACCACTCCATTGCTAGGAAAGGATGCTAGCCTCTACGTTGTCTGTGCTCCTCTACAGAAGGGCAGCCCCTTTACTTGTCTGTACTTGTCTGTCTACTTGCCTGTAGGATTACGTGGATTGTCCACACTGTGCTTTAGTGTTGCTTGTGTCGGGGAATAAAATGACCAGCTGCTCACCTGCACCACTGCTGCAGCTGCGTCTTCTGACCGAGGCAGAGCTATGCCATTTCAGCTGCAACCTCTAGATTGAGCTTGATGTGAACATTGCATGTGCTGCCAACCACCAGATGGCCTGATGTCTGAGTTGTTGAAAATAGTAGCATGCTACTGGAATAATTATAGCATCCATAGACTGAGCTAACCAATGATGAATAACAAAAAAAAGGAAACACAACTTTTGGAGAAAAAAATGTACATATAGATATGACTTCTTAACTATTTAATGCTTTAATGTTTCTCTTACTGTATATTTGTCTATAGTAATAGAATTTTATATGAAGAGCTGTTAGTAAAATGGAGTTATGGATATATCAATACTGTAACAGATTGGCTATTATTGTTTGTGTAGAGGCAATCAAAGCCTTATATCCTGTATTATTTAATGGCAAGTGGAACGCCATCTTAGAGTAGTATTGGCCTGTATGTTTGAACAAAAGCAAGAGTTTTGTTTTTTACTGTGAAGTTCTAGGTATGCATTATGTGCTTCGTAACCCTCATTGTGCCCGTGTCCTATAAAAAACCTAATTATTCTCTGTCAATTATTCTCTGTTACTTTATCTTTTCTTCATTAACCCATTTGTTTTCTTTTTATAAGACTGGCTTGTAAGCTCTGCAGAGCAGGAATAGAGAGTCTAATTCTGCACAGCACCTAATCTGATGAGACTCTGATCCTTATTTAGGTATTGAGAGACCCTTGGACAGCCTATGAAGTGATGCACCTCACCTGCTGATTTTTTTTAATACCTGCAGTTAAAACATTTTTACTTGGAGGTCTGGGGAGGAAACAGATGTTTCAGGTTCTATTATGCTACTGACCAGATTTACCAAACATCTGTCCTGGTTTGGTAAAGAGAATGAAGTTCCCGTGATTATCTCTAATGTGAGATCCTAGCAAAACAAACAAACAAAGAGCAACAGACCTCTAGAGGACTCTATGGTGAATCATCAGGAGCAGAAGAGACATGTCTTTCCCTCTCACTCTGAAACATCATCTGGTCTGCCCTGTCTTCTCACATATAATCCAGATTTTAAGAACCGGAGAGGAACTGGAGATTTCTTTTCATTCTTTTCTCTAATTCAAGTTTCTATCTTTAGCTCCTTACGTTTTTTTTTTATTATTAATATTCTGTTGGGTGTTATCCTTCAGCAGTGGGAGAGTTGACAATTCCTAACATGTTCTTAACATTTCTTTTTATTTTTCTTTTTTTCCCAGAGCTTGTGTTATCTTGGGTGTCATATTCCTCTTGTCATCTATATGTATTGTGATCAAAGCCATCCACGATCTTGCGAAGAAGGTGCTTCCAGAAGTGGTAAGGTGATTCATGTTCTTTAAAATGTTCTCTATTTCCTACACTGCCAGTGAGACTGAGAAAGGCCAGTGTCTGCTTTCAACAAGCTCCACTGAAGTCTCTGAAGCTGTAGCAGGTGCACTTCCTGCCCGGCTGCACATACTGGTCCTAGTCTTCAAGCAGAATTTTTTCCTTAAGTGATGGAGCCTAGTCTTTATGGGTTTGTATAGGCTTGACCCCATCTCTTCTCCATTGTTAACTTCATGGGCCAAATCTTTCTCAGCATAATCACTTGAAGCTTTTATACAGGACTGTAGGAGTTCACTTACAGAGAGGAGGTCTCTCTGGGCTAAATTAAAGTGGTAGAATTTTATGAGAAGAATGTTTCCACAGTTTACTACTCCAACGGCTTCAGTATTTTATTTCTAATGTGGAAAAAATGTATTTTTGGATTGTATTTTTTTGTTTTCCAGCTCTTGCCTCCAATTCCAGAGCCATGTACGAGTAGCAGGAATGAAACAGGTGAGGGGAGCATGCTGGGAAAGAGCTGTCTTTTCAAACAGCTCACCATGGAGCATCACAAAGGGCTTTTCTCCTGCTCTCTGCTTTCTTTTGGTTATGAAAGCCAGCCCCTACCTGGCCTGTAGAGCAGCTCTTCCCAGCGGCCTTTCTCTCAGCTCTGCTCTGTCCTGTCCTGCTTGCTTCCTTTCAGTACTGGGTATTAACTTCCCTGAGCTCTACTCATCCAAACCAGCTACTCACTGGGAGACCCATTTGGCAATAATTCCACTACCAGAAGTAGTAGATTCCACTACTATTCCTAATGAGCTCAAACAAGTGAGGCTTCGGTTCAGTTACTGTATATACAGCCTGACTCAGACCTTTTGTATTCAGCCTTCATGAAGTTTGGTCTATTTGTAAGTGCGTGCAGACTTTTGCATCAGGGCTTCTCCCTGCTAAGTACCATTCTCAACACATTACTAGGGAGAAATCTAAACTCCTCAGTTTTAATCAGTAGATGGAGGCAGAGCTGGAAAAAAAAAAAAAGCCAAAATGGAATTTCAACTTGTTACCCACTGTTAGCAGTGCAGGTGACCTACTGGGTCCTGTGCTTTCATGGGAACTTCCAAAAAGCTGGGCAACTACAGAAACTTATTTTCAGTAGTTTAGCAGAATTTGGGTAATGATGAGTAGCGTAGCAAAACCCCATGAACTAATGCATTACTGAATTGCAGCCAGGTGCATTGTTTGGCTGCAGGTGATTCATGTTCTCTTTGCATTTTACTTTTCCTCTTTCCAGTCTTCATAATTTACTGCCTCCTCAGCTCTGCCAGCATGACAACACTTGTAGTTGTTCACCAGCCTGGTTCTGTCAAAATGATCTAGGTTAGCTTAAACACTTTTAATAGTCAGTTTTTAACTCAACCAAAACATTTTGGCAGAACTGGGTTAGGGAGTGAGCATGGATGCCATTGTGCCAGTAAGGCTGGAGGAGATTGTGATAAAGGTGAAGGGAGACCCTACAGTGATGGCCAGCCAAAGGACAACTTTTTAACTTGGCTGTACTCAAACAGTGCATCTGGCTACAGTTTGAGTCCCGTTTAGTGAGAAAATGAAATATATAGTCTTGACTATGTGAAGCACAAGTAAACTAAGAAGGGAATCTGCAATAATAATTAAAACGCTCATTTGGTGAGTTTGTGCTAGCATAGATGAGATTAATTTGGATGTCTCAGTCTAATTCATTGTGGACAAATGCCCTAATAATTCCAGCAGTAGAAACAAAAGTTTAAAAGGTGTGTGGCATCTATATCTTACTCTTCCATCATTACAGGTACTGTCTACAGGTTAGGGCTCTGTTTCTTACCTATGGAGAAATGTCTCCTATTTGCAACACCAACATTATTTATGACTTGCAGATGGGTTGTTTTTCCTCATTTTTAATTTCTGAAATGCATTTAGAGCAGGAAAAATATTAAATCAAACCTACAGAAAGGTACCCCTCAAGAGAAGATCCCATTACATTTCAAGTGTCCTGTAAGAATAATTTGTACAGATCCGTTTTGTCACAGACTGCCTTGGATTCAGGCTTTGGTGCTCTAAAACTGTGTTGAGTGGGTAAAAGTTAGGGTGGATACTGCTTGCATTTGACCCATTATCAGGATAAATAGATAATTTTGTTCCTGCGACATCAGGCTGACTGTTCTTACTCATTTGGGCACTTAAGTACTATCAGCGGTTTCAAAAATGTATCTGGCAGGGCTTGGCTGCATGCACACACATAAAGGATTTTCATACTTTGCAGTTCTGCCTGGAAAGTAGGTTAGAACAAGGGATGAAAAAAGATGGTACTTCTGTTCAATGTCTCTTAAGTGACATGGCAAGGATGCTCATTTCAAAGTCTTTCGGTACATCTCCCTGTGGGAAACTGATTCAGTAAGGGTTGTGTGACAGGTGAAATATCTCAGTGTAAACTAAGAATAACACTGACAAATGGGGAGACCAAGAGAACGGCATTACTGCTGCAAGTCATGGCCAGTGAGGTATTATGCCTAAGAGTTGCTACATAGAAAATAGTTGGAGGAAAAGGACATTGTTTAATAGAAACCTTGTTGCTCTAGCTGTGCCTGAATCTGTTGCTGACTTTCTGTTTGCGTAATGCTCCCTTGCTTGCTCCGTGTCTCAGCAGAAATAGTTATTCTTCCCAGTTGTTTGGGTCTTTGCTGATCAAGTATGTCCCCAGCTAATCCGCAGCTGCCGAGGCGGTATCATTAGCATCTTAGAAGAGTGGAAATCTGCTCAAATTAAATCAGTAAGGGGAGAAGTTTCTGCCTCTACTCTTTTATCTAGGGTGCCGTCTTCTACCTCTTGGACCCCCAATGAACTATTGCTAATACATCTAATTTCTGTAATATCTTACCGTGTACTTTAGCTATAATGTATGGACATATATGCAAAAATAATGGAACAGCATTTTCTGCTAATGGGTTTTTGCATAGCAGTGAAGTAACCAGTTCTGCATCAAAATAGTGACCTAAAATATTTCTGATGGTGATTTCTGCATTACTGAGTGTTACATATTAATGTGCTGCTCTGATGCCAGGGAAGTATCCTAGTGATGTGAGCAAGAACAGAACATTAAGATGAAGGAAAGGTAGCGTAACTCCACAGGAGTCCCAGGCTGGTATAAAACTAGGGTGAAGAGCTCTGTACGAGGTTAAGAGGATGTATGCTTCAGCATAAGTTTCACATGTGAGTCATAGTCGCATGATTATTTTTGTACAGTTTACGTCTTTATTAGTTTTTCTTGAAGCAAAGGTCGTTGAGTATGTGGGTACTTTTCAAAGCGTCTTGTGAAATTTTAGATGTGTGACTTCAATTTTAGGGGAGATAATGTGGCTAAAACCCAACTGGAAAATGTTGCTTTTGGTGTTCAGATGCTGGACACAAAGCTAGTATTGTCAGTCTTGAAGACAGAGATGGTTTGGAATACATTGCTCTCCTGTTTGTGGAGGATTCAAGATTAATGTAATGTTAGTGCAGAGCAACATGACTGGCTGCATCGTTCTCAGAACTGTAAATTCTCTTTTTACATCTGAATTTGTGGTAAAGTTCAGTGACTTTGTCAGAGTTGAAATTGTTACAATTGTTCATTTTAATTTGTGTAAGTTTTGGAGAAAATAGTATGATATGGACAAGTTTAATTTAAGAAAGGAAACAGATCAAGCAATTAGGTATCTGCTTGCTAATTGTAAGGTGCTATGATTAAAATCCTGAAAGCATAGTCAGTCGCTTCTGAGTCATTCTGGATCAATTACACAAAGTTCATTGTATTTCTTGTTGCATATAAGATACAGCGGTTACATATCTGTCAGTTCTTAATATGCATTTAGCAAGAAAGATATTTACTTGGAAATAATTTATGAGATCTTTAATGTAGAGACTCTGTTGTCATTGAAGCGGATCTCAGAAGAGTTACTTCCATGAAAATACTACCAATAGGAAATGATATAAAATTCACGTGACCAAGAAATCATTTGAAATGCTTTTTCAAATGTTTGGAACACAGATTTTCTTGTACTTACATGGACATTTAAAACCAGGAGTCTTCAGTATTTTTGTCATTTCATATGATGATTTCAGCCGCAGGTCTGATGATTGTCACCAGGATTCGGAGAACCAAAAGTAGAATGACAGGTTTACACATTGATGGCATTTCCAGCTCAACTCCCCATCCTGTAAGGGGCTTAAATGTCCACAGTTTCGAGTTAGACTGCAGAGAGGAGCTACTTAATTTACAGGACAGGAGCTCAGGTTTAGCTCAGTCAGGCGTTTTTCAGTCACCTATTTGAATTCTCTTTTATTCCATGCCCAATGTAATTTTGTTGAAACACTGTGAATGACAGCATGCCGGATCTGCACTGGCATAGAAGAGAGGACAATTAGAGCTCCCGACTTTCTGCGTTTCTTAATACAGCCTCTGCCTTTCTTTTCTGCTTTTTGTTTGTTTTACCTCTTTCTCTGTGTTAAGTAAAAATAAATAATAGGTAGTGTATGTCACTACACATGCTTTCAGCACAGGCGATGTTTATTGTAATTCTTTTGAACACTTCAAAACCTTAGGAAACACAGAAATGGTCTATTTCTCCTTTTGGTCCCTTGCTTGAGATGCCAAGGACTGCATTAACTTTGAAATAGCGTATAAGGCAGGATATGAATGACTAGGTAGATTAATTGGCGTAAAATATGGATAAGTTTAAGGATAAGTGTTTATCTGAATTTTGACTTCTGGTAGTGTGTGTCTTTTGTATACGCAACAGCAACTGTGGCCATACTGGGTCTGGCTAGAGGCCTTTCCTTGGTCATCACTGCCTTTCTTTGTACATTTCTTTGTAGTTTTATCTCCATTTTTAGATGAGGAAGCCTGAAAGACCCACAGGATTCAAGGTATAGGTGTCACTGGGGATTTATACCATATGTTAATTTTTGCAAATTGCTATTGAGCACTGAATTGATATTTTTACAGAACTTTAACTGTAGTTTCCATCTCCTGCAGTTCAGAAATTGTCTCTATTTGGTAAATGTAGGGTTTTCCCTGCACACAGTACTTCTATATTATAATTAAAAAGAAGCCTGCCCTGAAAAATGACATTCTATGCCAGGAGAGTTGGCCAGAGAATTAATTATACACTTACTATATAATTCTGTATTTTATTAACTATACACTTCTTACTATCATGGGGAAAAGTTTCTTTTCAAGTAATTGATATATATATTAATCCTCAGGGTTCAAAATACAATCCCTTGTGCTAGCGTTTTCAATATTTGCGATGTAGAGCAGTGTTTTCCAACAACTGATCCATAGAATTGTATTGGTTATTGTGTTTTTAAATGAATTAATTCATGAAGTCATGAATTACAGGGTTGATATGGTAGATGTAGAAATATTGCCACTTGAAGCGATCTATTTGTCCAAAAAGTCTGGAAACCACCAATATCGAATATATACAGTGAGAAGTGTAATGGATTTTTTTTTTTCTCCCACATTTTGAAGCTTTAGACGTTACATTTTCTGATGCTCACCAAAAGTATTATGGGTCTGATTTTTGGACAGAGGAGTAAATGATGAGAATAAAGCTTTCATGTCCCTTCTGGAGAGGATCTGTCTGTCGTGTAACGTTACCTGCAATTTCCAGAGATGCTTCATCTTCCTTTGGAGGCAAATTTGTGGGGGGGTGTGTATGTAGACGCAGTTTCTGTGTGCATCAACACATATGCACAAGTCACTTTCTTTATCAAGTTGTGACCTCCATTCTCATTTGCTTGAAAATATTTTTAATTAAAGCTTTCTTATTTTATGAGTTTAGAGGTGTGATGATGTTTTATTCTTGTCTTTGAACATGTTGGTTTTGAAGGAAATCTTACTGTTTCTCTCCTATTCTTATCATGTAGGTAGGATAATTAGATATTTGGGTAAGATTTCCTCTAAAAAGTAGGTGTATGTGTGCTGTATAGAGCCCATACAGGGCCCCAAGCCCTTCTTTTAAGACTTTCTATGTGTGTGCTGTACAGTGGATCTGCCCAAACACTATGCAAATGTTTGCAATGAGGAGTAGCTGTGAACATGCTACTGTACACCTGGAAAACTTGAAAAAAATATGGAAATATCACAAAATCCAAAGAAAACAAGTTTGTTTTTTTTTACAAGAAAGAGATGTGCCATTAATGTGAGAACCTTATAGCTACAAATTCCTCTTCTTTCTGTGTTCGTCTCCTGTTCTTCATAGAGCTGTGAATATTTGGGGGTCTGCTTCAGCATGACATGCTGCAGTTATTATTTCAGTTTCATATCGTTGGCACCTAAGGAAATACTTTGCACTGATCAGATCTTTCTCTCTTTCTGCCCCTCCCCCCCTCCCCCCCTTTTCTTTGTTCCTAATGCTCTTGCTGGAAGTGTTAAAAGAAGTAGGCCAGCTGCTCTTCTTTCTGGGGTGTGTTTGGAATTAACATTTCTGATAATTTTAGCTGTTGTTCAATACACCTGAGTTACAAAGCTAATCCGTATTTGAGAATTGGAATATAAAACCTTCATTCTGTTTACCCTTCCACTTAATTCTTAATTTTAAATGGATATTTCTCAGATAATGCAATTTAAGGTATTTTTTTTTCTACAGTGTTGAGCATTGAACCTAAAATAGATCACTTCATGTTGGCTCAGAAATGATTTACTATGTTTTTTTCCCCTAGCTATCAGATTTAGAATATTTCCTCTATTGCTACTCGCAGCATTTGCTCTCCAACCCATGTTAGCCATAATAAGATAATTCCCACTAGGAAAAGGAATTACCATTCCTTTATTGATGTTTCAGAGAGCTGTATCCACAGCCAGTACTGACCCTGAGGATTTGGTACACACATGTTTCATTACAAATTAGGAGGAATAGTGGTATTGCATGTTGTTGATGACATCATGCTTGGATTTCTGGAAATTTTAGTGATTTTTTTGGTGTTTTGTTAATGTATTGAGAAAGGAGTTTAAAACTGAAATTAAGCATAGGTTTTGAGCATTTTTTTTGCTTTTGCATTTGCTAGTGTTAATGCTTGCCATTGACCTGATAAAAACAATTTTTCATTTGCCCCTTCTGCATGTCAGTTACTATGTATTCTTGGATAGTATAAACACAATTTAAGTGTAAATAGTGTATTTTATTTTGACTGTTGCCACAAAGAATTTGCAGACCTTTTCTTGTTTATTAAAGAAGGCTAAAAAAGCCCAACCCAGCCACACTGAGAATGACTGTTTTAATTTCACCTGGGGTTGTAAATCAATATCCATTTACTATTCAGTTACTGCTTGCATTTCCCTAGGTAATAGTATAACACATGTAATGTCAATGCAGTTTGGCATTTGTCCTCATTAGTATGGCAAAGGACACTTTTTTGCAAGAGTAAGCAAGCATCATGCCATATTTCTGACATTTCCTGCAGAACAAAGAAGGAAAAATGTAATCAGTTTGTGTACAAAAGACGTGCAGAACATCTGATGTGGCGCCTCCAATGCTTTTATAAATGAAATCACTTGAAAGATTAGGCCGCATGTAATTCTATCATATACTATCGATTACAGTTGAAATGGGAAGGTAGGGGTGGCACAGTGTAGCTCCATGAGTTCTGATTTATTTACTAATTTAATCGTTTATAATAAATACATCATAAATATATTTATCAATGTCAACAGTTGAATTATAGCTCAGGACATTATAGCAAGTAATACTTGTGATTATAGACACATAATCTATGTCCTTACACATACCTCCCTATACATTTCTAATGTCTCTCATATATATATAAAATTTATTACTTACCATTTCAAGTTAAAGTCTACAGTAGAATCCTGTTTTAGCGATATTTGACAGGCTGACTGAGTTGGGATTGTTCAGCCTGGAGAAGAGAAGACTCCGGGGAGACCTTACAGCAGCTTTCCAGTATCCGAAGGGTGCCTACAAGAAAGCTGGAAAGGGACTTTTTACAAGGGCATGTAGCGATAGGATAAGGGGGGAGTGGCTTCAAACTGGGAAAGAGTAGATTTAGAATAGATATTAGGAAGAAATTTTTCACTGCGAGGGTGGTGAGGCACAGGAACAAGTTTCCCAGGGAAGTTGCTCCATCCCTGGAAGTGTTCCAGGCCAGGCTGGATGGGGCTTTGAGCAATCTGGTCTAGTGAGAGGTGTCCCTGCCTATGGCAGGGGGGTTGGAACTCGATGATCTTCAAGGTCCCTTCCAACCTAAACCATTGTGTGATTTATAATGTTACCTATTTTGTGTGGTTTGGTGTTTGGCCTTAAACAATTAATTCAACCCTGAAATAGACGTGCTTCATACAGGTTGGTGAGAACGTTGTGGATACTTGAAGTAGCTAGTAAGCCAGGGTTAGGAAAAACATATCAATCACACTTCGCTCTTCAAGTGATTGGTGGAAAGTCTTGTTTTCAGACTTTACCACACAGTGATAAGAAATAAGTTGGCAACTGCTAGCCCCTTGGCAGGTTATGTAAAATGTATTGCTGGTCTCAATGCCCTACTAATTGGAGAAATGGCAGTGTCCCTAGAGAGACACTTCCGAGGGTGGACAAATAGCATTTTAAATTACATTTTATAGCTTTTTGATGCTAGAACTGTATAGATGAATTCTGGGAAAATGTGAAGCACAAATGGTCTGAGTTTCAAGCAGACCCTTTGCAGGAGCCCTGAGGTCACCTAAGATAGTTCTCTGGAGTTCATAGCCCCACGATTCCCAGCCCCGGTGCCCCACCACGGCATTGGCCTCCCCCTGTCTTTGTTATCTATTTCTTGAAGAAGTGCTCTGTGCTGTGGAATTGCTTTGTCACAGCACTTCAGCACCAAAGATACAAGTTTAAACATTCATAAGATTTTTTTTTTTTTTTGGTACTAATAATAGATCTTTATATCTCCATGTGAAGAGACTGTCTCCTACTTGAGTCAGATGCTGGGCTGTCGGTTTGTTTTCCGACAGTGAAGTGCAATTAAAACTCTTGTCCCTTTTGATGTTAGCTGGTGAGAGAGATCCTCCAGCTCCCCAGAAGCTCCCTCTAGACTGATTACATAAACTATTTATTATTTGGGAGAACGTGCGATAGAGATTTGGACCTCTTTTTTCTTTTTTTAAAAAATTGTTTGTATTAGAAACATTGCTGTTAAGATCTATATAAACAGAATCCTTCAGGGGGAGAGAGGGGAGGAAACCAGCCCTTTTTGGTTAAGTAACATCCTGCACAGGGGGGCTTTTAGTGATCTGACAGCCAGTGCGCTCCAATGACGTGAGAGCTGCTGAGGGACCTGGAGGACCGGGAGGCAGTGGAAAGCGTATGGAGGTGGGGATGAGGAGCAGGGAGGTGGCAGAACCTGATGGGCACAGGGGAGGATGGTGACCAGTCACCTGGACTGAAGAAGGGTCATTGTTAGGACCTGTGAGACAGATGGTGAGTTGCTGAGATGGACAAAATTAATATTTAACAACACAAACACAGCTCATTTTGGGCTAGCCATGACATCGCTCCTGCCAACAGCATCTGTAGCGTTCCAGAAACATGTCCCTACCTCCTCAGCCAAGATGAGCAAGGCTTTGTAGAGAAGAGGTTCAACACCATGAGACACTGGCTTCTCCAGGAAGGGGAGAATTACTGGTACCAGTAATTCCCAGCTCCTGCGGGAGTGGGGAGGTGGCTCAGCCTTTGGCTGGTTCACTGAAGAAGCTGAGGAGAGGGCAGAAGAGTGGAAAGAAACCTGCAACTGTTGGGGGGTGGGAGAAGCAGCTTGTTTTGGGATCACATGAGAATGAGCTACCAAGGAGGGCCAGAGAGGAGGATCACTCATAGATTTTAATCATAATATTGTTTGTGTTGTGACCAGTGGGGAGGCGCACTGAACATGCCTTCTTCCTCCCATGCTGACGAATACCTTTTTACTCAATGCTGTACGCTTCAGGTGAAATGAGAACATTTTACATCCCAGAAGTGGAAGTGAAAGGGCTGTAATTAAAGGAGAGGGGGCGGAGGGAAGTTGGTAGAAATAATATATAAAATCAGGGCAAAGTTTTAGGGTCAGAATTAGCAAGATGCATTCTAGGAAAAGATTAGGAGCACAAATCAGCTGAAATTTAGTTACTAGGCTGGGAATTGGGTTAAAATATTGCCACGTAATAAACCAAGCACTGAAGCATTCCCTGTGGCTTTTTTTTTTTTAAATTTCTACAATAGATTCAGAAAGAGATCAAAGTCACAACATCATCATCAACAAATTTTCCTTAAGCTATAAGATTACTGCTGCTTTTGCTTTCCTTGAAAGCAGAGACAGAACTGTTGTCATGTTTTTGAAGACACCTCTTCTTGGCTACACTGGTGGGGACAATGCGTTTGGATAAAGTGGAGGAAAGCTGCCTGCTGGCTTCTGTTGTTCCCTTCCTAGCACTGAAAAAAGAGCATCCTAGGAAAGCTTTCTTTTGGGAAACTGTCACAGCATAAAATCTTGCATAAAATAAATCTTAATAGGGACACAGCAGCTATGTGTAATGAGATGGCAGTCTAGGATGGGCACCTCGCTTTATGTACAGTGCTGTTTTATACATGAAGCCATCTAATAAGATATATGTGTCCTTTAATTAAGGTCTCATGTACAGTGTAGTAGTAATGAGGGAATATGATGAAAAGAAATGGAAAAGGAAAGAGCTTTATTTACCATGCAGGGAAGCCTTTATCATATGGAAATGATCAGAATTTAAATTTTTATCATCTGTCACAATTTGCTGCTGCTTTAATTAAAGTAACACTAAGGCCGTGTACAGCGAGTCTGGCTAGATGTGCTTCGTGCCCTTAATGACTGTCAGATGGGAAGGCAAGGGGTATGGAGAGGGCAGGACTGCGGGAAGATCCGGAGGGAGATGGTGCCAGATGGCCAAGCTTATTTTATTAATTTAGATTTCCATTACAGCTTCTCTTTTCTTCATGTCTCCAAAGGATGAGTTAATGTGATGGGAATAATTTCACAGCCATAGTAGGACATGTTTAACTCTTTGGAGCCCAACCAGCAAAGTGTGTGTGTGTCAGTCATGTGTCCCGTCGGTGAGGCCCACAGCAGCCCACCCTCTCTCAGGTCATCTGTTGAATCCCTCTTAGCAGGTGCTTCCAACCATGATGTCCTGACTCACAGCGTACCAGTGCAGCCAGCCACTGTCCCGCACCGGTTCCAGCTTCTGATCAAGACAAGCATTTTGAGCCGTTTCTCTCCTGTTACCACCTCGCCTGCTCGGGCAACGTGCCGCAGGGACTGTCCGTGCTGCTGGGCTTCGCCGCATATTTTGGGCTGATCTCTTACGTCTGCAAAACCTTCTTGTTAGTAGCTAGTAGCCTTGCTCTTCTTCTTCCAGCTCTCAGCTGCCTGGACACCCAGAAAGCATAGTAAAGTACTGAGGAAAGTGAATTTAAAAGATTATTTTTTGCTCTTCGGTTTTGTCTTCCTGGATCGTGCGCTCAGTTACTGAGGTATCTGCCGCCTCCCCGTGGCTGCTGCGAAAAGCTGCACACAACTGGAGCGAGTGATTTTAGGTACTATTTAGATTTAGGGGTTTCGAGAAGAAAAAAAGGAATATCGTCTTCTGAAAATCTGTTTGGCACAGTCTAAAGGAAGAAACTGCTGAGGCGTTTGCATTTAGAGCGGGATTTCTAAATTTCTTCCTTTTCTGTGTCCCCTGTGATGACAAAGGAGCTTTGATTTTTCAGATCTTCCGCATCAGCAATGGTTGTTGCATTAGTATTAGCATAAAACGAGCTTGTCTTTGGTGAGTCAATGAAAAAACCACCAAAATTATGAAGAATTTCTAGTTCCTGAATCTTCTATAAAAAGCCTGTTCATTAATTCACTTCATGAGTTGATTCAGAAATCTGTATCACATTTAAGTCATTCTTGGATTCCAGCAAAGCGGCTAGACTAATTTTGATCACAACCATGTAGTCAGAACAAATGGCAAGGTGCATTTCCACATACTGTGAGTTTAGTGACCCTGAATTCACCCCAAAAATCTAGGGTGCATGCCATGACAAGGGAAAACCAAACCAGCTCAAAATAATGTGCCGTGCAGAGGATGAAACCTTGCAGTAACACAGGGAATAAGGCATAACGTTTTCAAGATTCTGCATTAATAATTGGACTTCTGAACATCTATATCAATAATTTTTTAAATATCTCGTATTGTGATTCATAGTTTTTTCCAAACTGATTTTGTAATTGTTTGCAGGTCCATCCCCAAGAATTTCATAGGTGTAGGAAGACTGCATTTTGTCAGCCTTGGACTGACAGTAACCTAACTTTTGGTAGCAAAGTAATTTATGCTGTCACCTCCACTGGGTCTACAACGTTCAGTTCTGTGCTAATGACAAAGCTTGTGCTTTGCTGAGGAGGAAGATGAAGACAAGAAGTAGGGATGCCTGGGATCCATCAGTAAGTTTTTGGAGAGTCTGTGGGGTGATAATCATAGAATTGTCTAGGTTGGAAGGGACCTTTAAGATCATCAAGTCCAACCATCAACCTAACACTGCCAAAGCCACCACTAAACCGTGTTCCTAAGGACCACGTCTACCCATCCGTTAAATACCTCCAGGGATGGCGATTCCACCACTTCCCCGAGCATCCTGTTCCAATGCTTTACAACCCTTTCTGTGAAGAAAAGATAAAGTAAGAGAAGAAATGATGAAGTAAGAGGTCTCATGTAGTCATTGGGCATTGGCAAGCGAGATGGAAGAGAAACAGAGTGTTGAACTGTCGATTGTTCCATTGAGCACTCACCCACCACGCGTTGCCTGTGAAAAGCTGGGGCTAGCCACTGGCCAATGCACGTCTGAGAGCGCACCGAGTTTGCACACCCCTTTGCATTGTCCTTTTAATCTGCTCCTCACTCACCGTTTAGAGTGAGGGGCCTTCATGTTCTCGAGAGCTTGCCATGCTTACTGTTACAAACAATTCAAGTAAAAACCAAACTCGCGCACCTATGGGAAGCTCACATTTTGTATGATAGTGTGAGAATGGCGCTCTGAGTGCTAACTCGGCAGGTTGGGATAGAGATGACTATAGAGATGACTAGGTTGATGGAGCATATCATTCTGCATCAGATTATACTGAAGTCTTATACATTTGCTATATATTAAATATTAGGTAAAATAGCTAATAAAATATTAGATGAGATTAGATAAAATCTCAAGACCGATAAGAATTTGTCAGGCTATCACAGTTAAGTCTTTGGGCATGATGTATACACATTTTTGAGAGAGATGTACAAAGTTTAGAGGCATGAATTTGACAAGGATCTCAAATTTCAAGTGCTTTTTGCAAAGTTTATTCAGACTTTTGGAGCTTTGTTGTCATTTCAGATCTTCTGAAAGCTCCCAGCTTTCCTTGCTGGGCTGACAGCAAGCAAATATTCCCAGTACTTCCTTAGTCATTCCCTAGCACTCAAATTGCTTGGGTATTTTCCAGTCATTTTGTTAGAATAATTTTACAAATCCTTTTTAGCCTCCTTTACATGGGGCTTGAGTTTTGTGTTCTCACTACTTCTATTTTACTCTCTTTCCCTCTGTGCACTTTGTCTTAATTTTCAATATTGGACCAGGACCAGAGAGAATGAGCCCATGACTAAGAGTGAGTGAAGTAGGCTTTGAAAATTATATGACATACAAAATTGTATAAAAATATATTGAATGATTTATTTAGGGATGTGAGTACATTATATCGGTAATCTAATTCCCTTTATCTTCCTAAGCAGCTTTCAAAACGATTTTTTTATTTCTTTGGGTTTTGAATTGCTGCTAAAATAATGAAAATGGAGGGAGCTGATGATGAATCATCATGACAATGTTTACTATCAACGGGGATTTTTGCCAGAGTGTTTGAATCAGTAGCAGGGTCCCAGTGGCACTGTCCCACTTAGACCTGCAGATAAAATAAATAAATAATTCTTCCTATTTCCTTTATTTGTACTGATGCTGCAACAGCTTAAAATAAAGCTTCTATTAAGAGTAATAAATTAATCTATTTCCAAGCTGTGTGGTTAGCTGGCAGGCAAGCGTGCTAAGAGCTCGCTTGGGTTTTTCTGCATAGCCCCTGGGCTGATGCACCTCAGGGGGGAGAAGGCACAGGGACTCCTTTAGGCACTGTATTGCAGTGCCGGTGTTTCAGTGCCCAGGAGTGTCTCCTCCCACCCCAACCGAACACAAAATAGCCAGCAGAAAGAGGTAGGTGCCTCCAGATGACCTTTTAGAGCGTGTGCTAAACAATAATGAGTTCCTCTTATTTGCCCTACACAGACAGGCAGCTCTGATGAGGGAGCCTAGGGAGCCCGTGCTACACATTCAGATTAAGCAATATGGGGATATTTCTGTAGCTGTGAAATTAAAGGCCATGGAAAATTTGTTTTCTGAGAAAGAGCAGAACCTGACTTTGCACATCAGTATCAAAACTCTTACGGATGTAGCTTGGACCAGACTTTACCTTAGAAGAAGGAAGCCAAACAAAACCAAATGCAGAATCAGAATCAATATTGAATGGTTATTTCTCACACCAAAAATCAGCAAAGCTCTGGTAAGTGGGATTCTACTCTCAAGCCTTTATCCTGCGTGAGGGAACTTTGTTCCAGTTTGCATTAGACACTAGATTACTAGGAAGTGTGTAGTCAGCCCTGCAGGTATATAACCTCCTGATTCTGAGGAGTTTGTGTCAATTCAAAATTTGTTGCTTGGAACCGTCATGAATTATGTTTGCAACAGCAATTACAGACAGCAGTATAAGCAAAGTAAGTACCGGTTGTTGTGAAAGTCCTAACTCGGGGTATCTTTTTCTCAGGTTCAGTGGCACAAATAATTGCACGATAACTACTACTATTTATCATTTAATATACGAGGCACAACCAGAAGCTATACTAATGTCTGACATCTTTTCTTTCAGGATGATTTTCTGTATAGTGTGTCCGTTTTAAGTGGAATCCTTTGCACTGTCTTGGCAGTAATCAAGTTTATGCTGGGAAAGGTCCTTACAAGCAGAGCGCTGATAACCGACGGTGAGTGCTCCATTTATAAGACTCTTCCAGGGAATGTTGTAGACACAGCAGACACAAGTGACCCCCACACGAGGGCAACTGTGAAAGAGCATTGAAATAAGGAGGCCACTGGGAAATGGAAAGAAACCCTAACCCCAGAGCAGTGTGTGGTATCACTAGCCTCTTGCGCAGATACCTCAGCTGAAATAGGTATGTCTGGTGGAATTCAAACAGTTAATGTGTGGATAGTAAGCAGTAACAGAGAGTTAGAGCTTGAGCATATAATGAATTAGGTGTGTATTAGTCAGAGGTTAGACTACAGAGGGGGGATACAACACCAATTTGTGTAGCTTTGGTTAAGTCACATCTATCCTCACTGCCTGGTAAACAGTTTCATCCCTACAGTTAAAACGAAGCAAGTCTGTTGCAGAAGACACCTCCATGCCTTGAGCAGAAATGGCAACCATCGTTCATACATACCCCCTGTAGCCTTAACTTGCCACCGTAGTGCTTTTCCTGCCACTTTGTAGAGCTGGTGGAGCATCGCGTGCGCAAGGCAAAGCCGTTGCCTGCCTACTGCCCCACACTCCGCTGGCCCTGCCGGACTCTGGCACAAGGCAAATCTCCTCCGCTGTATCCTTAGAAGATCTCACTGCCACTACTCTGTTGTCTTGGGTGTGTAGCACCTGACTGTTGCTGGTCTTAAAGGCATGGTTTAGGTCCAGATGCGCCTTTTTCTGACGAGGCTCAAGCTTGTGAAACTTCAGAAAGCCGCAGAGATCTACTCTGCAAACAAGTGAGGCCACAGCGATGGCGGAGATTTCACAGTGCCCCACAAATCTCTACCAGTTTTTACCTGCAAGCACAGGACAATTTGAAATACTCTGTAAACATACACGGTAGGATGTTAATGATTCATGGATTGTGGTGCATAAATTATTTTGCTCTGCTAAAGATTTCGCTTTAAGGAAATTCAATTTTCAGCTTACCCTAGGGATACGTACAATTGCTTTATTTTAAGTAATTTAAACATATGCAAACATGTGTCATAATATGAGTATTTATATTTTATATTGTCCCACTTATATAAATACTTCACACGTATTTATATTTTAAATTCAAAATAAGCAAAAAAGGAATCAAAACAGCAGTGTGGGGTTTACAACTAAGCGGCTGTCTCCCTCCAGTTGTGAGTCTCTCCCAACAGACCAAGCTGTTCAGTCATCTCATTCTTTGCTATGGACTCTGCCACCTTAGACATTTTGAAACAAAAAGATCTCCAACCTGCGGAAAGGATTCTGGAAAGGATCCTGGGAACTGCAGACCAGTGAGTCTGACTGCCTTCGCTGTCAGAGTATACGGGGGGACGTGTCGACCATTTCAGAACTGTGTCTAGGCAGGTAAAGGATTAACTCTCCCTTTAAAAAAATGTGGCTTGTTTTTAAAACAGCATTTTTTTCAGACAAAATATTAGCTGAAAAATTCCTGAATAACGCTAGCTCTGAATTGGTCTCCTGTGTGACACAGAAATCTCTTCCCCCATAATTACATCCTCGTGCTAATTATATTGCTTCTGAGCTGAAGATTGCTCATTCTTTGATTAAAAAAATTAGGGAATAAAGTATACAATTACCTCGGTCTGGCTTTC
The DNA here is from genome assembly GCF_965231255.1 of Vanellus vanellus. Taxonomy (NCBI): domain Eukaryota; kingdom Metazoa; phylum Chordata; class Aves; order Charadriiformes; family Charadriidae; genus Vanellus; species Vanellus vanellus. The sequence continues at coordinate 8,386,525 of NC_138910.1, forward strand.
TCTCTCCTTTCTCTCTTTCAGAACCACTTTAGAAAATGTAGGAGGCTGATCTTACCACGTGTGGTTAAATATCTTCTTTCACAAGATGTATTTACATATTTACTTGATTTATTAACAATCAGGAGGAGACAATGTGATTCAGCAGCTGAGACAGGTTTAGCACTCCCTTGCATATCTTTTTTTAGTGTTTTCTGTTTCCTGCTAATTTACCTCCTGCGACCACTGGCTGTAGACCAACAAACTGTTTTGCGTAACAGAGCGTACATTTTTCTTCCTGAAAAATAGGTTTATTTTCAAAACAGCAAATTCTCTCTCATACGTGTCAAAATCTATTATCGATTTATTATTTTTTTTAAAGATTAATTATGTTTCAGAGTAGGGCTCAACAACAATATCGCTTTAAAGCCTAAACGTATGACTCCGAATAAGGCAAAATGCTATTTGTACAATCTGTTTATAGCAAAAGCTCGTGGCCTTTTGGATAATAAAACCAGCCATTTCCTATCTTGAATTTTGTAACATCTCGGAGGACAAATGCAGACATGTGACAGCTAGGTGATGTCAGCCAGCTTTCCTGTAGGTTTTAGGTATCTGTTTCCTTCCCAGATTTAGCCACCTGTTTTTTCCTGTGCTAGCCGTACACGCAGAACGTGGGGTCTGGATTAATACCCGCAGCTGTTACATGATCTCCTGCCACAGCAGCAAAGAAGGGTTTGATGGAAAGACAGTTGGGAAGAGAAGACAATTTCCTTTGGAAGTAGCTTTTAGATCATTTGGAAAAATCAGCCAATAATTGCAAGAAAATGTATTATTACTGCCTTTTGCTTATCATGCTGATGGATTCTGACTTAAGATGGAGCAGGGGAAGTAACACTGCTTTAAATTTATAGTTAATTAACTTATACTTAATATTCTTTATATATTCTTTATATATACACACGCATTATATTTCATTGACATGTATTAGCACTTCAGGTTACATTACCTTTAGCCCCTTTTCTTTGCAGGGCCGGAAGGCCGAAACCTTTGTACGCTCCATTCTGCCACAGACTTGCTAAGTTACACGTGCTTTTCCACGCCAGGGTTTCCTTTACATTTAAGTACCTACTGACAGGGAGCTGGGGAATCTTAATCACAATATTGGTGGTTTACACGAGTATCTCAGCTGTAGGGATACCTAGGAAAGGTCAATTTTTAGCTACATCTTTCAGAAAGGCTTAAGATGATTTAGGTAAGGACTGACTGTGAGAGGTCTGGATCAAAGGAGTCCTTCAGGAATAAGTGTCATATATGTGGTTGTTGGCAGTCACGGGGAATTGGAAAAAAACTGGCTAAGTACTATAAGCAGCAGCTGATTAGCATTGACTCACCAAGCAATATAGAATATTTCAAATTTGATTTTTCATTTGTTAACTAGGTTAAATAGTATGTTTATCCATCAAATGAATGCATTATCAGTGACTTTTTTTTATAGAACAACGGTAATATCTTTTGCATTATTGAGGGGAAAAAAAATCAGAAAAGGGGAATTGGGGGAAAAAAATGAACGCAAAGAATGACTTAAAAAACCCCTAAACAATAACCAGTCAAGCAGGAGTTGAAGGAAAAATGGCATTAGTTATTTCAAAAGCTCGGGGGGAATTTTGAAGGGACAATCTTGGAGACAAAGAGAAAAGGTTTAGAAAAAGAAAGAGGAATCTAAAAGGATGTTCATAAAAATTGTGAATAATTGATAGGAAGCCCCTGTGATATATCCAAGGTATGAATGGAAAATATTCGTCAGATTATCCTGTATGTCTTCCCTAATGCATTCAGCAGTGTATGCAGCTCTAAGCTGTAGTGCCACATACATGTAAGTAAATACATGGAATGGGGTGAAAAGCTGCAAGAGGACCTCTTTGAAACGTTACTGTGCAAAACCATTTTCCTTTTCATGAGCTCCTTGGGTGTACTGGACTCCAGTTTCCTTCTTTTCAGAGAAAGTGAGAGCCTTTGGGTACCTTGTGAAGTGGCCTTTGAAGTTCTAACCTGGGATATTTGCACGTGCAGCAATGGTACATATATTATGAAGAGATTCTTTGGAAGATAACTGGGCTACAGCGGTGGTACTCGGGGCTGCAGCCAGCCAGCCACTCTTTTACAGCTCAGATAGTTCATTCATGGCCATCAGCTACAAGAGAGAGAAGTGCTTAACTGTCAGAGTCAACGTGGAGCAGGTCCAGTATTTTGAAGGAATATTGCGGTTTGGAAAATGAGCATCAAGAGGTGAAAGCCCTAGGAAATAAACAGCAGCTAGAATTGGGATTGGAACTAGAGAATGAAAAAAATCGGGACTGACCAATTCAAGACACACAGTATAGGGAAATGAATGTAAAGTTATTTATATCAGGCAGGACAAGTGACAGAGTTCTTAAACACTGGTCAGACACCGGCTATTCCATGTTTGCTTTGTTGAAATGAAGCGTGGTAAAGACCTCTGGCTGACGTGGGAACGAATTGCACCGCCTCCTCCTCCTCCATGCAGTGCAAGAGCACATAGGTGCCTCTGTGTAATCTCTCCCAAGGCTCTGTGCTCCTTTCTGGTGGCACCGGTATAATAACGCCTTGTCTCCCTGCAGATTACCTCTTCTTAGGCGAGATGGTTAAGCAAATCCCTTGAGATTTGGTTCTTCCTTTAATTATTTTTTTTTCCCCCCTTCTAGGTTTCAACTCTCTTGTAGGTGGCATAATGGGATTTTCCATCCTTCTTAGCGCAGAAGTTTTTAAACACAATTCTTCTGTCTGGTATCTGGATGGCAGTATAGGAGTTTTAATTGGACTTACAATATTTGCCTATGGAATCAAGTGAGTATCTCCTGCTAGCAGGTATTTCAGCATGTCCAGCAGATGGGCTGGCTGTTTATCGTAATAAGCCATAGCTCTTAAAGGCTTACAGAACTCCAGTAGAATCGGGCACTGGAACTTAGTAGACTAGCTGCCAATACTGAAGCAGAGTGTGTGGCAAGGGATAAAAGATTGTGTCTCACATCAGTTGGAAAGAAGCCAAGACTTAAAACTAAATTGGCATAATTTTAGAAGACTTTTGTATACCTGAATTTGGAAATACAAGGTTTGAAATACCTGAAAAATAACCCCAAAGCTTGGATAAAATCAGTCCCTGTTGCTTTTATGGCACATTTCTAAACACTGTTTTTTTTTCCAAAGAAAGTTGAGGTTCAAGGTAAGGTGCCCGAGTTTAAAGAATGATCTTGCTAGTGATTTCTATCCTAGCCCTACCCTACAGCAACTTCTGAGCTGAAGGTTAGCCAGTTGTGTTTCAGATGTTCTTTCTATTGAATTTTAAGACACTTTTTTGATTCATGACACTAGAAATAGAATAAAACCAAATGAAGCTCTGCCATGTAGTTCATTGCTGCCACAATTTCCCTTGGCTGTGTGGTTTTGTGTCATCTGGAAGCTGTGTGTCTTTTTTTTTTTTTTAAACCTGGAAAATTAAATTAACATTTTAATGGGGAATACCATTCTTGGAAAAATCACTATAATCACTATTTCCGTTGTAAAACTAACTGTTCTGGAAAACAGTAGAGGCAAGTCCATACAAAAGTATTTATTTAAAAATACCAAACAGCATCAGAAGCATTTTGTACAGCCACTGAAACTCATGCTACATACATGCCATCAGTCTGCTTGACAGTGCGCTCAGCCAGTGTGTCACCAAGACACAATGAAGGCTAACGAAGGATAAAACTAAATTCTGTTTTGGCAACTACCTGATTTTACAGTTTGTGAAACTACTGCAATTCTCCTCTACTGTTAAACACCCGTTTCCAGCAGGCTGGTGGGAAACAGGTTGCTACAACAGTCCCTTTGCCACTAATCCCTCCGTGGCTTCTCCAGCCAGATGCGACTGGTGCTGTGCATTTCAATTTCTCGCTGCAGCCCTGCATCCAGGCTTCCTAAAGGAGAGCCCTTCTCCACACAGTTTGTTTTACACTCCCTTTCGGGCAGAATTACTTGTGGGGCGGAATTAATTCTGATCAGGAAAAAGCAAGATAAGGCTGTTACAACTGCTGAGTTCCTTTTAATTCATAAAATAAATATTTATAAGTAAAGCGAACACCCCAGTTCCAAGGCTTTCCTGTGTCTCTGCACCAACACTCCTGTGCTTTCCTCTGCAGGTTGCTTATCGATATGATACCCCGTGTAAGGCAAACGCGCCATTATGAAATGTTTGAGTGAAGATCACACCCTCTCCTCTGTAAGGACTGTAAAACTACAGCATCGTACATTTTGGCAAGTGGTGCCAATGGTATTTTACTAAATATGCAGTTTGTTTCCCGTGGTCTGTTTTTGTTGAAGTTTGTTTTAATGGGAAATCTCTCTGTAAAACTGGCATATGTGCACACTGCTTGCAATTCAGCGAAACAGCAGCGTTGGTTTTTTTTTTTTTTCCTATATGCTACTGATTCCTGTGACAATAGAAAACATGCAGTTTGCAGTTTTAACACAGCTGCCATGTTGTATATTCCGGAGTGAAAGTGTTCTTAATGGTGTGGTAAGCCTGTGGGTAAAGAAGTGCCAGTTTCAGCTCTTGAGTTTTTTTTCCCCTGGCCTGCATTTTCCCAAACACGTGCTGTAACAGAAGTACAATCCTTGCTAATCTCTTCGGCTGACAGAGTATCCTATGTAGAGTCTGGACACCAAGAGCTGTGTTGCTTAAAACACTGAAGTAGGTACTTCCTCCTCCTCCCCCCCCCCCCCCTCCCCAATTCAAATAGCCGCACAGAAAGAGCAGGTACAAACCTTTCTGTGATCAGAGGGATACTTCATTTTAATCCTAACTTAACTGCAACTATACCTCTTCAATTTAAAGTCTATTTTTCTTAACAAGGCACTGTTCATAGCTTTGCATGGACCAAACAAGCACACACACAGTATTACTGTACAGACCAAAGCCAAAAAGCCGTGCAAGGAAGAGGACCTGCTTGAGGAATGGGATTTTTCGTCTTCTGTTATACTCTACGCAGATGTACCAGCGTGTGTGACTTTGTGGTTGCTCTGTAGTCTGATGACGGCACAGCAGTGGCTCAATCTGGTGGTGAGGTTCAGATCTATTTATTAGATTTAGATTGTCCTGTAAAGTGTTGCTCATGTTCCATCACACATCTTATATATTACTTAATAGCAGGTTAAATTATCAAAGACTCTTGATGTATAATCAATAAAACTGGTATCTATTTTATACAGTATCTGTAAGTAACATTTGAAAATTTATTTCCAGAATGTATCATAGAACAAAGTCTTCCTGTATAGCAGCCTATTAAACTGGATTCTCTGGCTATATCCATTTTCTCTTTATTTTATGTATTCCAGGTTGGTTTTCACAACACAGAACCAGTATTGTTGCTTCTGTTTATCACAGGTGGATAAAAAATAGACAGCCCACTGTAGAGTTTGAAATGGGACCACGGTAAGTAGCCAAGTAGTTAGAAATGGGCATTTCTATACGACAATAGACTACAGAAACTAGAATAGGTGTCCAGTTAGACTGTACAATGGGGAACGTTGATTTTTTTTACTGGTGCCTTGTGATGCTAAAACCCTATTTCCTATCCTATGTCACTTAGCAAGTTCTCAGCCAGATCCTTAAGGGCCTTTAATAAAAGTCAACTCCAAATGATATGTGTAGGAAGAGACCACCCAAAGGTTTCACTGACCTGACACTACCTATATGAGGTTCACAGTACTGGAAAGATGACACTTGGTTCTGCTTGAACCAGAAAATTCTTTAAGGTAAAATGAGTTTTATTCTGCTGCTATAGTTTGTTTACACATATTTTGGATCAATTAAGTTTGTGTAAATATTTCTGTGCAAACTTTATGATATTGTTGCTGTCAAGCAGTGCTGATGCTGCTTGTGCCTTGCTGTCATAGGATGATGTCAGAGATCATCATATCACTCAGCAGTAAGATGAAAGTAAGTACAACGCTTCACAAGACAAAGGAGCTACTTCATAAATGCATTCAGCGAGGGCTCCAGAAAGTATAGGAGTCCTCACTGTACCCATCACAGGTGGATTTTTAAATATCAAACACCACCCCAAGACCCTTTCTTCCTACACAAGTTCCTAATTTGTTATGCTTTTGCTTGGTCCTGATCTTTTCCCACTGTGCTTCTTCTCTAACTCATAGTTCGTGAAGTGAGCTGTGGAACAGGTATTTCCCCAGTGATTAACTAGCTTTTGTCAAATCTTCATCCTCAGCCTCAGAATCATAGAACCGGAGCCCAAACAGAGCTATATTAGACACTTCATGGGTTTGTTAGTTTTATTAGTACTGTTTACCCTCTTCTGCCTCTCCAGGGACTTTATTACTTCTCCGGTCCCATTGCTGGTAGTGAGAACGACACTTGGGAACTATTAAAAGTGCTGCTGCGCAGGGCCATGCGCTCTAGCAGCCTGTTTGTAGGAGGGGCCAGCGCCAACTGCTTCTCCTGTTTGTAGGAGAGGAGGCCAGCGCCAACTGCTTCTGAAGGGAAGCGAGAAGGTGTGCCGCCCGGCCCTGCCAGGATACTTATCTCCTGATGGAACCTGTGCAGCACAGATGTCCTAGGCCATTGAAAGGATGTAGGACATTCAAACCAACGCCCAGCTCAAACATTAAGTAATTCTGTTAAAATGCTGAGTGTAAATAGGAGCGGAGGACTACACAGATGTGTTCATGCACAAAGCAAAGCTAAACACGGAGTAAATGAAGTTTCACACTTCTTTCTGGAACGCCGGAATGCTCTTAGAGGATGTTTGTAAGTACAGACTCCAGCTGCGTAGCCTCTGAAAAGGAGATGTGGTTAAACAAGTTAATCATACTTTTTCTTATCAGAATAATTTAAACCTATTGCAGAAACTTTTCAGTTACCACAGGTCCTTCAAAGCGTTCCTGGTATTAGCAGGTAAATACAAGAAAATAACTGAAATACTTGTTATTCTTAAAAGGAAAAAGACCAGGAAATAACGATACTCAGAAATGAAAGCAGATACCTGCTGATAAAGGCAGCTAGCATCAGGGAGACTTTGTATGGTATATGACAATAGAAGAGAAAATAACTGCTCATCCAATTTACTGAGCCGCTCTGCTCTAGCCAGCCACCCTCAAAGGGAACGCTTTCTATATTAGTTTTCTTTATTAAATAGCTGTGCCAGTTGATTTTTCTAACTATGAGATAACAAGAGTGCTTCCAGCTAAGCTAAGTGAAGGTGGACTTTTCAAAAGCTGTAATAGCTCAAAAGCACTTGGACTACTCACCTGAAACTTGGCACTGGCCGACATAATCCTTTGCTTGGTGATCATGGGCCACAGCAGCTCGTCAGCCCTGCCAAATCCTTGCTGTTGTGCCCAGGACACAAGGAAGGAACTTCAGTGTTCAAACAAGGACCAGCACTGGCCCGTGCAGAGACCACAAAATGACACTTATTAAAGTCTGGCCAAGCTCAGAATTGCAAACTAATCCCGGAAAGTGACTATGCATCTGAGCAGCTGCTTTGAATTTGGCCATACCGTTCAGCAGAGAAGGAAGTGGTGAAAAACTCTCACAGTGAGGGTTACGCCAGCTGCAGTCTTGATTCCCAAGCCATGCCCCCACATGCACCAGGTGGGCATGAGGTGTAGGTTAAAGATGGCAAGTGATAACGGTCCACTTATAGCTAAAAGCCAGCTTCTTTGCACCCAGATTGTCATCAAGAAATCACCAGACTAACTTCTGCTGATTTAGTCCCATTTCACTTCTAGCAATATTAGGTAAGCCATAAATAAGCTTCATCCAACCATGGTGGAAAAATGAAAAATGGAGCCTCAAAAGAAGCTCCTTGCTGAAAACGGTGCTCCAGAAATGGACTTTAAGCAAAGATCCCAGACAAAAAGCTTCTCAGATGGGGGCAAATTCAGCTCTAGGCGTACCTGCCCGTGGGAACCACAGCACTACTCACCATTCATAATGCCGTTTGCATTGCCACAGTCCCAGCTGCCTGGGAAAAAGTAGATATTTCTGGCATTTTTTGTTTTGTGGGCCAACTCATGGAGCTGCTCGGTCACTAGACAGGTATTAAGCCTCAATGATACACAAAGCAGGAATGTTTGTTCCCAACCTGGCAATGCATTTTTCCTAGATAGTCAAATTTAAACACCAGAAATATCTTTACTACCCCTTTTCTTTTGAAGTCGCTGAGGCTGGAGTATTAAACGGGCCGCAACAGCAGCAAAGTGCCTCTGCAGCGCCAGAGAGAAGGACCCGCTGAAGCTACTTGCCCAGCGATTATCCCTGGGGTACGTGGACTTGTGCGGATGGCCCCTCCAGAGCCTGCAGGGAGGGAAGTGGTGTCCTTTCTCACCACTGCTCCTGGGAGTGTGCTGCTACTCTGCGGTAGGTGCGCTGCCACCAAGTGGTGCTGTGACAAAGCACATCACCCAGCCTGTGTTGATGGAGGACCAGTAACTACGCAGGAGTAACACACAAAAACACATTCCTGTGGCCTGGCACGTGGGTCCAGGTTACGCAACCGGAGATCAAAATTAAATCAAATAGCAGACAACCCAGGGATATTTCCCTCTCCCGTTCCTCCCACGTTTGGGAGCTGATGTTTTCCTTTCAGCCACGAGATCGGTATTTGAGGCAGCACTGAACGGTTCTACAGTGTTTACCCGTTTAGTGCACTCCGTTACCCACTGCGGTCAGCACGGCTGTTGCTCTGGCAGGATGCAAGAGGAGATGAGGAGAACCCGGCGTGCAGGGACTGGCATGGGCACCAGCAAAAACGCTCGAGTGCAGGGAGGCTGACAGGACGTTTACCCAAAGCCTGCACAGAAGGGCGGCTCTTCTGACTTGGGCAAGTAACTAGGAAACATCCCATTCTGCCAGCTAACACTGTTGCCACCAACCCTGCTCTTCTTCTGAACTCAGCCCTTAACAGCACGGACCTTACAGGACGGTCACCCGTCACCTCACCACCGAGCCAGGAGCGGAGGCAAAGTGACACCTATTCAAAATGGCCAAGGCACAAATCAGGCAGAATCCAAGGCTGCAGCGTGGCCTTGGCCAAATCTCATCGATTCCTCCCTCCTATGGCAGTGGGGAGGAAATTACAGCTAAGAGGAGTCTGTAGTGATTTAGCACCTTTCGCTCCAAAGAGCCGGTACTACGCAGTTGTTATTTGCTGTGACTTCAACGCTCACACCTCGGTACGTTTTCTTTAGGGGTGGTGTTACTCTTCTAGGATTTTTGTCCAGCATTCTTTTTGCTTTGAAGTTTCCGTCCCTGCAAACCTGCTCTCAGATGTGCCTGAGGCATATGCTGTCAGCCGGCGCTCCTCGGGGGCCTCAGCACAGCCCCAGCGAGGGAGGACCGCCAAGCCAAGGGGGCACAAGACAAAGCGGGCCCTACAGTGAGACTTACCGGCTGCAGCCTTTTTGCTGCAAACAAGATTCGATTTTTTTGGCAACAAAGATTTACTACCAGGATTTTAGTTAAATGCATTGTCCGTAATCAGGAAGACAATAAAATGTGCAAGACCCGACCGGCACAGACAGAACTAGAGCCTTGCAAGGCCATAAACCGGGCTGCTTTGCCTCTCGCACACTGAAGAGGACACGTCAGTGTGAGGTGAGGCTTTTGAGAGCCACACAAAGTCCCTGCAAAACGTTTCCATCTGTGGTCTCTCTACCAGCTGGAGTTTGCCTGAACCCAGTCGAAGTGTGTGAGAGCTGAAGTATTTAGTATTTAAGCTCCCCCAATGATCTTTCCAATACAGCTGCACAGCGTGTGTATTTTTTATTCCAAGTTCCAATTTTCATACATTTTTTTTCCATTATGTGACTGCAGCACAGCCCGCATCTGACTCTAGCTGCTCACCGTTTCACAGATGTCTCCTTATAATGTTGAAGCTGAACAACAATTAGGGGAAAGAAACAGGAAGGAAAATTTCCCAGAAATAACCAGAACAAGGGACTTGAATGAGCAGTGTCCTCTACCAATTCATATTGATGTTAGGAAACATTTGGGAATTATGGTACGTTCAATAGCAACACAGAACCAACAAAATTTTCACCCATTTTAACCCAAGGTGAAGTACACCAAGGAAACAGAGACCCCACCTGGAGTACTGCATCCAGCTCTGGAGCCCCCAACACAGGAAAGACATAGACCTGCTGGATTGCGTCCAGAGGAAGGCCACAAAGATGCTCTGAGGGCTGGAGCACCTCTTCTATGAGGACAGGCTGAGAGAGTTGGGGCTCTTCAAGTTGGAGAAGAGAAGGCTCTGGGGAGACCTTATTGCAGCCTTCCAGTACCTAAAGGGGACCTACAGGAGAGTTGGGGATGGACTTTTTACAAGGACACGTAGCAATAGGATGAGGGGGAATGGCTTCAAACTGGAAGAAGGTAGATTTAGACTAGATACTAGGAAGAAATTTTTCACTTTGATAGTGGTGAGACTCTGGCTTAGGTTGCCCAGGGAAGCTGTGGCTGTCCTATCCCTGGAGGTGTTCAAGACATACTTCACCTCACTGGAACAGTAATAAAAGTCTCTTGCAGAAGCACCACCAGCAACGGGCAGCAGAAACCCATCCTGTAGCCACAATGCAGTAAACTCCCTCATTCTGGCTCGAGAATAGACTGTGCAGCTGGAGAGCCAAACCCGAGGCACAAGCCCTCTCCCACCCTGCAGGCATTTCACCGTCCCCCTTCAGTTCGACATTTTTCTTTAAGCTATTGCTTACCAGTGTTGTGCATCATTAATTGGGAGAGGGAAAACAAAAAGGATCCCAAGTTGATAGTTCCCGACTTCTTTACTATTCTGATTTTATATTACTCAGTTCTGTGTGGCCACATGTGAATTAAAAAAAAGCACACAAAAAACTTGGAAAAGGTATTGTTGTAAGGAAGTGAGCAGTTGCTTCTCTCCAGTGTAGTTTTAAAAAGTAGATAGCAGCTACATTACAGATGGACATTTTTACATTTTTAGAACAGATAAAAAAGAGCTGGCCTTGGGGTTTTTTTGGTTGGTCGGTTGGGATTTTTTTTACTACTCATTTTACCACTGCATACTGCTCCCGCATGGGTTGTTCCATTACTCTTGGACACCTCCACCGAAACCTCTCAACGTTCCCAGCAGAAGCTGACACCAGAGGCCCCCTCCCTCAGGCTGGGCCGGGCTGGCAAGAACTGAGATGGGCAGACAGAGCCTTTCGGCAGAAGGGAGGCAACCCAGACAAACCGACAGTTCCGCCAAACAAGTTTCACTCTGTGGACATTTATATTGTACATCTTTTTGGATGTATGTGTTCATGAGCTCCACGGTGATTTCATGTGGGCACCCATAGATAGAGCGCACTGAGTGCACACACCGCCACCCCCCCCAAAGACCCGAGTTCCCATCCCCCAGACGGTTTTGGCAGAGACTCAGGTGGAAGCTCCAGCTGCCGGGACCTCAGCCCAGCGTGGAAGCGATGCCGACTGAAGCAATGCAGGCGCATCATCCAAAGTTTCCCACTTGAGCTCTTGTTCCAGATGCGAGTATGTCAGAAGCCACCCAAGCTCTCTGCATTTAAACCTGGATCTTAAAAGACAACACCCCAAAGCTGTTACCGTACCACAAGCGTAGCTTTGGGGTTTGAACTCCACGGTGTATTGTGCCAGTACGTCTTGTGTATCCGTGTCCCACTGCGCAATTCCACAGTCTTCCTTGTGTGCCGGAAATTTCTAGGAAACCAAGAATTCCTAACTACAGCTGTGGCAAAACTGCCCTCCTAATCTAAGCCTCGATTTCATCCATTATCCAGCTTGGATTTAAAACAAAACAAAGGAAGAAGAGAAGTACTTGCCTGTTGTTCTTCTGGCCAAGATGTGGGTGGGTGGGACTGTTCATGCTCACCTCTGAAGAGGTGGGCCGGCAGCAGAAAGGCCCCGCTGCACAACTGCCGGGGAAAGCCACCACAGAAACGCAATTTTGGATAAATGGCAGCTCACACACTTCCCATTTAAGCACAAAGCAATTAATAATCCAAATCACACAAGAAAAAGGTTTATTGAAAAATAAAGTTCTCCCTAGTTTTTTTCTACAACAGTGAAATCAAAGCATTTTTCTATGCCATTAAAGTACAGACATTTACTTTTCTAAAAAAAAAAAAAAAAAAGTAATTAAAATAAAAAAAATCCCATCCTATTGAACCCCAGTAACTTGACAGTATCTGAACCACTGTGTTCTGTTCTTTCTGAATCAAACTGCTTGAACGTAATATAGTGGAACACAACCATTTAAATAAAACAAAGGATCAACCTTTTCGGAGAGAATTCAAACCAAACACACGTAGTACCAGCCTGACCTCTCATGTACATATAAAAACTCTCATTGACTTCAAATTATTATTTCCAAAAAAGCAGCAATCTTTTATTTTTACAAATTTCACTAGTTTTTTTTCCAATTTACAGTGCTACTGCAATTATTCAGACTTTGACCCCCTTCCCCCATGGAGAATGAGCCTCCTCCAGGGAACGACTCAGAACAGAAGCCAAAGAGCTGCCCCAAACTGCCCTCTGAGGACCTTCCCGGCGGCGGTCAGCC